>NW_003314278.1:768962-873483 GCF_000143415.4 Selaginella moellendorffii
GTAGGCATGGTGTTTCGCCCCAACATCCTAAAACAAGTGTTGCACCCAAGTGTAAGCCACAAATTTTTCCTTTCCAATTTGCCAGCTTACCTCGTCTATCTGTCCAACACTGCCTTGGCTTTTGCTAAGTTCCCTTGCCAAGGTTCTCGCCTATGGTACCAGCTCCTACTTGGTCTCAGCTACTCACTGCACGAGCAACAGAGTGTTAGCCATCCATCCACGGATTCCCAAATCACTCCCAATCCCCCTCCCCGGGTTAGACTGGACTTAAGGTTCGGCTACACTCCCCGCAAGCACAAATAGCCAAGCATGCCAAGCTTCCAGGTTCCTAACATCCCTTGGTACCACAAGACTTGATCATGGGACCCTCTAAATCCCAAGTCTTGAGTGCAACACTTGCTTCGGGACACCGGGGCGAAACACCGTGGCCTAGCGGCCCGGTATGGGTACCTCTACCCCCCCACTTCCATCCCGAAGGAAGGCCTAAGCCCCTAGGCAGGGCAAGGACCAATGAGCCGCATGGTACTCAAGTGGGGCACCACTCCACCTGAGCCGGGAGCACCGCAATCGGTTTCCCTTTCAAGAGTGGGAGCTGCTCTTGAGCACTTCCTTGGATGGCCCCTCCGGCACCAACCAGGTCCATGCTCACCCCCACCCAAGGCCCCTCGGTCCCAGTCTCAACCTCAAGTCGGTTTGGAAGCCCCACTGGAGAGTCCCTTCAAAACTGGTTCCTGGACCTCACTATCCCTACTATACTTTTGGAACCCCCTGCAGCCCCCCCCCCCCCCCTGGGAGACGCACGCTTTGGGCTTTCACCCCTTGACCCGTATTAGTATTTGGACTTAGTCTCTGGCTCGATCTCGGACCCGATTTCGGATCCGACTTCGGACCCGACCTCGGACTCGACCTCGGACTCGGTCTCAGACCCGATTTTGGATCTCGGACTCCGTCTCAAACTCGGTCTCGAACTCGGACTCGAACTCGGTCCCCGAGTCGGTCTTGGACTCGATTCCGGACTCTATCTTGAACTCGGTCTCCGAGTCGGTCTTGGACTCGATCTTCGACTTGGTCCCATCCGATGAACTCTTTGTCATTTTGGTCATGCTTTCGGGGTTCCTTTACCCTACGACACCTCGGCGAGTTGGTTCCTTACACCAAGGCTTGGGATTTAGAGGGTCCCATGATCAAGTTTTGTTGTACCAAGGGATGTTAAGAACCTGGAGGCTTGGTGTGCTTGGTTGCTTGTGCCTGCGGGGAGTGTAGTCGAACCTTAAGTCCAGTCTAACCCGGGGAGGGGGATTGGGAAAGATTTGGGAATCCGTGGATGGATGGCTAATGCTCCGTTGCTCGTGCAGTAAGTAGCTGAAACCAAGTAAGACCAAGTAGAAGCTGGTACAATAAGTGGGAACTTTGGCGAAGGAACTTAGCGAAAGCCAAAGCAGTGTTGGTCGGATAGACAAGGTAAGCTGGCAAATTGGAAAGGAAAAATTTGTGGCTTACAATTTGGTATCGGAGCCTTTTCCTCAGTTCTAGCGAAGGATAGAGACGAATTGTTGGGAGATGGCAAAGGCAGGGTGGAAGCGAACCAAGGCGGAGACGAAACCTCCTCTAGAGTTGGAGCCTCCGGTCGAACAAGAGGTTATGGATGAGCAATCCTTACATGAGGAGGACTCCAGTGAGGAGATTTCCAAATAGGAGTCCGGTGGCGAGGTTCGGTCGTCCAAGGCTCGATTGGACGTTCTAGAAGGACAGTTGGCACAGATCAATGCCCTGCTGGAGACTCTCGTACACAAGTTAAAGCGTGACGAGAAGCGGAAGAAAAAGCAAAAGACTGTGGATGCTGTCAGCGTAGAAGGTGCGAACCCTTCGGTAGGGAATGAGGCAGAACCAAACAAGATCGAACAGACCGAAGTGGAATCAGTCCCTCAGGTAGTTCCCAAGTACAAACCAAAGCCCCCACCGGTCTTCAAGGGAGTGAATGATTATAAGGTGGTGGAGGATTGGTTTTATGATATGGAGGATTACTTTCGAGCTTACGATTACCAAGCTCGGAGAAGGTCCCATGTGCAAAACCATACTTGGTAGATAATGCCAAGTCTTGGTGGAGAACGACAGAGGCTAACGAAAGACTGGTGGCCACTTGGGACATGATGAAGGCGAGGATCCGCGCAACTTACGTACCTCTGAATGCTACTCTGCATCTAAGAGACGAGCTGAGTAGGCTGAAGCAGACCGAAACCATTCAGGAGTATGTGAATGGGTTTATAGCAAAGAGGATACTTGTCACGGATATAGGGGATATGGATGCGTTCCATGCCTTCATATCAGGTTTGCAAACCTGGGCTCGCGGTGAGGTGATGTGCTGGAACCCGACCAACTACAAGGAAGCGTTGGATGCGGCCATCAAGGTGCATTTCAACAATAATCTGCGAAAGGGGAACACAACGGGGTTGGGGTCCACATTTTGCAAAGGGGCAAAACCAAGGGGAACGTATAGCAAAAGAAAATTCAAGAAGAGCTTCTCTAAGAATGAGTCCTTGGGGTTCTGGAAAGGCAAATCCGGCGGCCAGTGAGCGACTACGTGGGGGAGTCAAGCAAAAAGGGACAAACCCATGGATAAGAAGGTCAAGTCATTTAACAGCGTGGGAAATAATATATGCTACAACTGCGGTGAAGCAGGACACTTTTTGAGGGAATGTCCCTACCCGAAGAAGGCTAGAGCCAATATGGCCATTAAGTTGGGTGACATCCAAACTGAGGTATGTGACCCAGTCCTTCGCTCAAAGTTATTCATTACACGAGCAACTTTGGTAGAGAGTCGTTCGCAATATCTACTAGCCCTCCGAGGGAAGCTCGGAAGTAGCTTTGTTAAGATCCTTATTAACACGGGTGCTTCAGATAATTTTGTGGCTACAGACATAGTCTGGCTAACCGGATTAACGGTGCAACAGCTGAGCGAACCAAGGACTATAAAGTTTGTTCAAGGTAGCCAAAGCACCGATGAGGTACTTCGACAAGCGAGAGTCAAAGTAGGGACATGGGATTAGATATGGATTTCACCATATTGGACATGGCGGGATTTGACGTGATCTTCGGAATGGATTAGTTCAATCGGTTCGTGGTAGCCCTGCATGGACAAGGTAGGAAACTTGTGGTACTAACGAATGCCGAAGGAAGAAGATCCAGGGTGGAGGCCTAGGATCTAAAGGTAGGGCAATGCAAGGCTAAAGATTCCTATCTAAATCTGGTGTCCACGAGAGGACAACTCAAACCAAGGCAACCTTTTTGTGCTTACTCTCGGTAAAGAGTGACAAAAAGACGGGAATGGAAGAAGTACCTTTAGTGATCCAGCGAGTGTTGGACCAATTCCAGGATACCATGCTAGAGGAGCTACCGGTGGGGTTGCCCTCTGCACAGCTGATAGAACATAAGATTGAGTTGGTCGAGGGTGCTAAGGCGGTGGTTCATCCCCCCTATCGTTTGAACGAAAAGGAACTTAAGGAGCTCAAGCGCCAACTAGAGGAGTTGGTGGACAAAGGGTATGCTAGGTTGAGCAAGTCGCCGTATAGGGCACCGGTGTTATTTGTGAAAAAGAAAGATGGATCTATGCGTATATGCATAGACTACCGGTTGCTCAACAAATATACAAAGAAGAACAAGTACCCTTTGCCAAGGATTGAGGACTTGTTCGATAGGTTGGGAAAGGCAAAATACTTCTTGAGGATTGACCTAAGCTCAGGATACTACCAGATCAGGGTAGTAGAGGAAGATGTCGAGAAGACAACCTGTTGAACAAGGTATGGGAGCTTCGAGTTTATGGTGATGCCCTTCGGGCTATGCAATGCACCGGCAATGTTTTTGGCATTGATGAACCACGTCTTTGTACCCTATCTGGATCACTTTGTGGTTGTCTATATTGACGATATCCTGATCTATAGCGAAATGCTAGAGGAGTATGCCGAACACTTGACGAAGGTGTTTGAGAAACTAAGGGAACACAAGCTGTATGCTAAAAAGAGCAAATGTGACTTTGCTCAACAAGAGGTAAAGTTTCTCGAACATGTGGTGGGCAAAGACGGGCTCAAGGTGGACCCTAAGAAGGTCCAAGCGATCCAGGATTGGGAGCGACCATCGAATGTACATGAGTTAAGGGCATTCTTGGGGCTATGCAACTATTATCGAAAGTTTATCAGACACTATTCGAGAGCAACCCTACCCTTAACGGACCAAATGGGAAAAGGGAAAATGGTATGGACAGCAGAATGCGAGGCAGCATTTATCCACCTTAAAGGGAAGTTGAGGAAGGCTCCTGTGTTGGCATTACTAGACTTTGGTAAGGACTTTGAGGTAGAAACGGATGCTTTAGACTTTGCATTGGGCACAGTTTTGAAGCAAGACAACCACCCAGTAGCGTTCTTCTCGAAGACGTTGAACAAGGCTCAATGGAAGTGGCCTGCCCATGAGAAGGAATTGTTTGCGGTGGTCAAGGCACTCAAGAAGTGGTGACATTACCTTAGGAGACACTTCAAGGTTTACATAGACAATGTGGCAACAAAACACTTCTTGTCACAACCCGACTTAAGGGGGAAACAAAGTCAGTGGGTCAATGCTTTGGTCGAGTTTGATTGCGAGATTCTGTATAAGCCTGGGAAGAGCAACATCGTGGTGGATGCGCTAAGTCAAAAAGTGAGCTTGAAGTTGGTGATATCCAGCGCAACAGCAACCTTTTAGGATGATGTGCGGACAGTATATGAGAACGATGGTCTAGCATAAGAAGTGTTGCTGCAGAATCTGGAAGCACGGGAAGCTCACCAAAGAGGTGAGCTACCAACGGAAGAGAAAACAGGCTATGCAGAACACAATAGACTCATCTATTACAAGCAAATGCGGGTGTATGTCCCAGAAGGGGAACTAAGGAAGGTAGCCTTAGAGGAGTGTCATGACGAACCTCTTGCGGGACACGACAGAGTGCCCAAGACGATGGGCTTACTCAAGAGGAAGTATTACTGGCCAGATATGGCTAAGGACGTCCAAAACTATGTAAAGACATGTCCAACATGTCAGCAAGTCAAAGCCGTGACTTAAGGTAGTGGGGGCTTGTTGCAAAGCATCCCAATTCCAGATCGTCCGTGAAAATGCCTTATGATGGATTTTATCACGGGACTCCCCCCAAGTGGGGGGTTCGATGCGATATTCGTGGTGGTGGACCAATTTTCGAAGATGGCACATTTCATACCCACCACAACGGAAGTGGATGCGAAGGGTGTGGCGAAGCTGTTCTTTGAACAAGTGCTTCGAGTGCGGGGAAGGCCAGAAGAAATTATCTCAGATCGAGATAAGATCTTCACCAGTAGGTTTTGGAGAACTCTCCTGAAACAGTATCGCACTAAGTTGAAATTCAGCATAGCCTATCACCCACAGATAGATATAGGGTATTAAGTCAAGTTTGAAGGCACTAACACTTCTTGATAGACGGACAAACAGAAAGGGTGAATAGGCAGCTGGAGAATTATTTGTGATGATTAGGCAGCTGGAGAATTATTAGTGATGCTATGTCTCGGGAGACCAGACGGATTGGGTAAGTCATTTGGGACTTGTGATAATGTGTTATAACAACTCACCACATTTGAGTATCCATGGGAAGTCATCAATGGGCGAGCTATTGAAGGTCATGTGAAGCTCGGCGTGGCCGAGTATCATGGAGAGTTACCCGTAGCGGAGGCATTCATGGTGGAAAGACTCAACATTTGGAATCTAATGAGGGATTCCTTGGAACGAGCTCAACAAAGGCAAACCAAGTACGTGAACCAGAAGCGTCGGGATGTAGAGTTCCAAGCTGGGGAGAAAGTGTGGTTGAACACCAAGAACCTCAGGCTACCAAGTGGGATCAGCCAGAAGTTGACCCAAAGGTAAAAATGCATGTATTCCATAAATGAATTGATCTTGAGTTCCTTAAGCAGGTTCGCGGGGCCTTATGAGATTGAGGCACGAATCAGTAAAGTGGCTTACCATCTCCGACTTCCTTGAGAGATGGGGAAGATGCACCCAGTGTTTCACGTGAACTTACTCAAGCCGTACTTTGAGGATCTGCTTCGCAAAGACTAAGTAAGGCCTTTACCTGAGGCTATCTAAGGGGAAGAGGAATACGAAGTTGAGGCCATCCTCAATGCATGCAAAAGCAAGCAACAAGGACGCGAGGTGAAAGAGTTCCATGTGAAGTGGAAAGGATTTCCACACTGCGAAGCAATATGGGAACCGGAGGAGAACATAGCGAACGCGTGAGATTTAGTGGAGGAATTTCTACAAGGTAGAACTCTATGTACTTATGCAAAGTTCAATTAAAGTATCAATTTGTGAAGTTGAGCAATGGCATACATTGGGACCCGAAGGCACACCAAAGGTAAACTAATTAACATGGGTTAGCTAGGTCGACCAAGCGTAAAAAACTACACCCAACTCCCCACGGGGATGTCGAATCCATAGACGTATTCTACGGAGGTTGGGTTTGAGTCCCAACCCCCTAGTAAAGCAAAGCTGTGTTCAAGTCCCGACCCCATACTAGGGCATGGTGAGATGAGGGGTATAGGGACACCTATATCCCATTGTCATGGGCTCTTGGCCGGGGTGGCTAACTTAAGCACACCACTAAGTGGGGGGATGCCCCCAAAGACATGGTTAACAAGTCGTAAGATAAAAAGAGATGTTCAATGTGGGCATTGAACTTCTTCTATGGGTGGTGGAGTTGTATGGAACCAACTCCCCGAGGTGTCGTAGGCTAAAGGATCCCCGAAAGCATGACCAAAATGACAAAGAATTCATCGGATGGGACCGAGTCTGAGATCGAGTCTAAGACCGACTCTAAGACCGAGTTCGAGATAGAGTCCGGAATCGAATTTGAGGCTAACTCAAAGACCGAGTTCAAGACGAAGTCCGAGATCTGAGAATCGGGTCCGAGACCAAGTTTAAAGTCGAGTCTGAAGTCGAGTATGAGATCGGGTCCAAGATCGAGTCCGAGACCGAATCCGAAATCGGGTCCGAGATCAAGTCTGAGATCGAGCCCGAGACCAAGTCTAAGTACTAATACGGGTCAAGGGGTGAAAGCCCAAAGCATGCGTCTCCCAGGGGAGGGGGGGGGGGGGGGCTGCAGGGGGTTCCAAAAGTATAGTAGGGATAGTGAGATCTAGGAACCAATCTTGAAGGAACTCTCCAGTAGTGCTTCCAAACTAACTTGAGGTTGAGACTGGGGCCGAGGGGCATTGGGTGGGAGTGAGCATGGACTTGAGTGGTGCCGGAGGGGCCACCCAAGGAAGTGCTCAAAAGCAACTCCCACTCCCGAAAGGGAAATCGTCTACAGTGCTCCCGGCTCATGTGGAGTGGTGCCCCACTTGAGTACCTTGCGGCTCATTGGTCCTTGCCCTTCCTAGGGGCTTGGGCCTTCCCTTCGGGATGGAAGTGGGGGGGTAGAGGTACCCATACCGGGCCGTTAGGCCACGGTGTTTTGCCCCAGCGTCCTGAAGCAAGTGTTGTACCCAAGGCTTGGGATTTAGAGGGTCCCATGATCAAATTTTGTTGTACCAAGGGATGTTAAGAACCTGGAGGCTTGGTGTGCTTGGCTGCTTGTGCTTGCGGGGAGTGTAGCCGAACCTTAAGTCCAGTCTAACCCGAGGAGGGGGATTGGGAGAGATTTGGGAATCTGTGGATGGATAGCTAATGCTCCATTGCTCGTGTAATAAGTAGCTGAAACCAAGTAGGACCAAGTAAGAGCTGGTACAATAGGTGGGAACCTTGGCGAGAGAACTTAGCGAAAGCCAAGGCAGTGTTGGTCAGATAGACGAGGTAAACTGGCAAATTGGAAAGGAAAAATTTGTGGCTTACAACACTCACCCCCCCTTCAGAGATGTCAATGTCCTCCTTAACTATTGACTAACAACCCCTACTGACCCCCCCTTTAGAGATGTCAATGTCCTCGTTGACTATTGACTAACAACCCCTACTGAGCCAAGGGGAACCAACACCTCCATTTCCGCAATGAGACAACTAGTCACCATTTCCGCACTGAATCTACCAATCCTTCCATTGTGTAGACTAGCTATTCCATATGAGACAACTAGTCATCCACCCGTACTGCAGTCCCACCCCCTTCAGAGATGTTAATGTCCTCGTTGACTATTGACTAACAACCCCTACTGAGCCAAGAGGAACCAACACCTCCATTTTAACACTGAATCTACCAATCCTTCCATTGTGTAGACTAGTTATTCCATGTGAGACAACTAGTCACCATTTTCGCATTGAATTTACCAATCCTTCTATTGTGTAGACTAGCTATTCCATATGAGACAATTAGTCATCCATCCGTATTGCAGTCCCACCCCCTTCAAAGATGTTAATGTCCTCGTTGATTATTGACTAACAACCCTTACAGAGCCAAAGGGAACCAACAACTCCATTTCCGCACTGAATTTACCAATCCTTCCATTATGTAGACTAGTTATTCCATGTGAGATAATTAGTCACTATTTCTACACGGAATCTACCAATCCTTCCATTGTGTAGACCAACTATTCCATATGAGACAACTAGTCACCCACCTATACTATAGTCCCACCCCCTTCAAAGATGTCAATGTCCTCGTTGATTATTGACTAACAACCCCTACAGAGCCAAGGGGAACTAACACCTCCATTTCTGCACTGAATTTACCAATCCTTCCATTGTGTAGATTAGTTATTCCATATGAGACAACTAGTCATCCACTCGTACCGCAGTCTCACGGTGGATACCTTCGTCCATGGATACTCCACATAAGAGGAAGGTCCATGGATACTCCTCTTGTCACCCCTTTCAAAGATGTCAATGTCTTCGTTGATTATTGACTAACTCGTACTGTGAGACTGCAGTACGAGTGGATGACTAATTGTCTCACATGGAATAACTAGTCTACACAATGGAAAGATTGGTAAATTTAATGCGGCATTGTGTAGACTAGCTATTCCATGTGAGACAACTAGTCATCCACTCGTACCGCAGTCTCGTTAACTGATTAGTTGTCTCACATGGAATAACTAGTCTACACAATGGAAGAATTGGTAAATTCAATGCGGAAATGGAGGTGTTGGTTCCCTTGGCTCAATAGGGGTTATTTGTTCCATTTCCGCATTGTATCCACCGTGAGACTGCGGTACGAGTGGATAACTAGTCATCTACTCGTACTGGAAGTCTCATCCACTCGTACCGCAGTCTTACGGTAAATACCTTCGTCCGTGGATACTCCACACAAGAGGAAGGATGTACACATGGATGCCCAATACGTACAATTTCAAATTTAGGGGTAGGAATATACTTTGCTCAAGGGTATATTATATTTTTAAGTAGCCACTAATCAATGGGAATCGAACCCGTGCCATTTGCTCCGATACTAACTATAGCGCACCTTATCTCTCTTCCCTTAAGCCAATTGGAAAAAGGGCAATTACTTGATGAGAGAGCCCTTAGTGGTTATTTTATCCCCATTTATCCCCCAAGGTTCCAAGGATCCACGGTGACAATATATCTAAATTCCATCCCATGATCACATGTGTTACAGTTTATTAATTTAGCTATATGTAAGTATACAAAATTACCAAATATCAAAATCCTTTTTAACCAAATCAGTAAATGGTTTTTAGTACTAAAAAAAAAATGGCATGACATAAGTTTATATAAAAAGTTAGTCAACTCCTCTTTTTGAAACTCTCTTAAACAGCTTGATAATATTTTATCTATTTTTTCCCCTCAATAATATTTTAACAGTGAACCAGTTCAACTAGTTTGATGTTGATCTCAAGGAATATTCAGCTTTGGATAGACATATCTAATGCTGCCATTGAAGCATAGCATCATCAGGTAGCTATTGAGATTTTAAAATATAGACAAAATCTTTGGATAAATCTTATAGATAGAATTAATAAATATATAGAGATAAATAATTTTATTTATTAGTCCCTGCTGATGGACAAAATTCAGTCTCAGTTGACATGTCCATCCATATTGAACACTACTATAATTAGCATATTTACCTTGATATGCATAAATATATATATATATATATGTAATTTACAGACCTTTAGATTATGGAATTTCAACTTTTACAAGTTTACATCAAAGTCAGTGAAAAAAGAGCAAAAAGAAAAAAATGCTAGGAAATTCCCACTCTAATTATACTATATAAGCATCCCGATGAATGTAAATAGAAATAATTTTCTCAAGAAAGGAGTTAACTTGAAATATTTTGTGCCTTCCAACTATAATCATCAGTATCTTCAAAACTGTTCAATATAGAACCATTTACAATATTTTACAGGTTCCAAATAATGACCCCCATGAAACAATGTCTGGTTGATAAGGCATTGTGTAAACAAGCTCTTTAGCATCACTTAACATACCACTCCTCCCTAAAATATCTGCCATAGATCCAAAATGCTCAATATTGGGATGAATTGCATAGTCGAAAAGCATTCTGCTGAATTCCCTCCGCCCTCTTTTAAGCAGCCCAATGTGATCGCACACGCACAGCACCGTCGCAAATGTCTTCCCATTGGCACTCACGGCATTCACAGCCAACTCCTGCAAAAATTCCAAAGCGCATCCACCATTACCCGCATAGACGAATGCTGCCAGCATTGAATTCCACGATATTTCATCTAATTCTGGCATAGAATCAAAGAATCGCCTCGATTCTAAGAGAGCCCCTGTTTGTGCATAAGCAGCAAGCATTGCATTCCAGGATGCCAAGCTCCGATCGAGCATCAAATCATGCAATCTCTTGGCATGGGCGATCATTCCACTTGACGCATAGGCACCCACCATTGCGCTCCATGAGATTGTATCGTGCTCCGGCATCTGATCAAACACCGCCCTGGCCTCTTCCACCATAGCTGCGAGTGCATAAGCTCCTAGCAATGCAGTCCACGATACTATGTCCCACTCGGGCATCTCGTGAAAAATGCCAAAAGCATGTTCCAGATGCCTTGCCTGGGCAAATCCTTGAAGAGCCACATTCCATGAAGCAATATCCCGTTGAGGCATTTCTAGAAACAAATCGAGTAAACTAGCTTGATCTTTTGAGTTCACGTAAGCTGCCATCATGGCATTCCATGTTACTAATCGCCGATCTGGCATGCAATCAAAGACATTTCGTGCTTGACGTAGATGCCCGTCAGCGGCATATGCTGTAAGCATAATCGTGAGAGATGCTGTGTTGTGCTCGGGCATGGAATCAAACCACTGACGTGTTTTAGATATCTTTAATGTTTGAGAATAAAGCTGGAGAATAAGATTCCAGGAAACTATATCCCTTTCCAGCATTGTGTTGAAGATTCTTTTAGCACTTTCTAGATGCCCATTGCGTGTAAACGCTTGTACCATGGCATTCCACGTCACCAGGTCCAACCGTGGCATCCTTTGAAACATGGTAATAGCGTTGTCCATGTCATTGTATCGAAGAAAAGCCGCTATCATTGTGTTCCAGGTAATTAGATCCCTCTCAGGTGTTCTATCAAACGTTTGCTTGGCCTTTTCCAAATGTCCAGAAATTGCATATGCTGTAAGTATGGAATTCCAAGATCCAGTGTCGCGATCTGGCATTGATCGAAACAATTGCTCTGCCCCGGAAAGATCTCCAAAGTTACTGTAAGCTTGGATCATGATGTTCCAGGAAACAGTGTCTCGGATCTCCATTCTATCAAACAAGTCCTTCGCTTGGAAGAATTGTCCGCACCGTGCGTAGGCAGAGATCATGATGTTCCAAGAGAGAACGCTCCTGAGCTCAGGTATCCTCTCAAAAATCTCTCTTGCTGCGTGGAGATTGCTGTTCTCGGCAAACGCCGTGATCAGTGCATTCCAGGAAACTTGGTTTTTGTGAGGATTCTTCTGGAACGCGAGCATCGCGTCCTCAGCACGGCCATTCTGAGCACAAGCGGAGATCATGATGTTCCAGGAGAAGGCATTGGGCTGCGCAATGGAATTGAAAACCTCCTTCGCGCTCTGGAGATCACCGCACCTCCCATACATTTGCACCGCCAAATTCAAGAGAAATCTATCGCTGCGATGGCTGCTGCTCGACAGAATCCTCGCGTGGTGCCGCCTGGCCTGCCCAAGATCCCTGGCAATGCCGCAAGTGCGCAAGAGCGCTGCGAGTTCTTCCCGCTCGACGCTCATATCAAGGTACCTATCAAGGTATTGAGCTTTGCTTTGACTATGAAACCAAGCAATATTGAATTTCAAACGTTTTCAATGTGGAGCGCCACATATTGTTTAGTGCTGGACACATCAGACAATACGGACCACTTTAGCACAGTACCGGTGCGACTCATAGGGTGGTAAAAGAGGTACTTCAAAAGAGGGCTCGCAGCTCCTGTGAGGAACCATCGAAGTAGAAGGAGCTCCTAGTTTGTCTCTGCTGAAAAATTTGGAAGGACTTTGTTTGCATGCTTTTGAAGTGAATCTCATGGCTTCCACTCAGCTTAGAAATTACACTTCGTGCTTCCCGAAGAGCAGCTTCAAGCCTGCAAGGCCATCCTTGGTTGTTGCAAGTGCCGTAAGATTCGCTCCAAACAAGAACAACGAGGATGTTTTGCTTGTAATTGGCAGCAAAACAAAGAAAGTAGATGTCTCCGTGGAGAAAGTTCTGGTCAAGGAGCTAGAGCAGGCATACAAAGTCTCGCCCATCAAAACTCTTCCGGCACCACCAGCGGAGGAGCTTCATCCCCCAGCCGAGGAAAAGAAGTCAGAGCTGAGCCAGAGATGGAGAGAAATTCAAGGGGCTTACGACTGGGAGGGCCTGCTGGAGCATCCTATCGATCCATGCCTGCGAGCCGAGATCATCCGCTACGGCGAGTTTGCTCAAGCTTGCTATGACGCCTTCGACATGAACACTCGGTCCAAGTACTGCGGAAGCTGTAAGTATAGCAAGAAAGAGCTCTTTGACCGAGTGGATCTGCCGGGCCGAGGTTACGAAGTGACCAAGTTTCTCTACGCCACCGCGGACCCGGAGATCCCGTTCTTCTTCAAAAGCTCCGAGGCCTCGGACTCTCCCAACCGGGACTCCAACTGGATCGGCTACGTCGCCGTGGCTACCTGCGAGAAGGAGATCGCAAGGCTAGGGAGGCGAGACATCGTCGTTGCCTGGCGGGGGACCGTCACCTCGATCGAGTGGTCCGAGAACTTCAAGGACTTCCTCACACCCGCGGGGCTGGATCAGCGACACTGGGACAAGAACAAGTGCTCGTTCCTCGACGGTGTCAAGGTGGAGAATGGCTTCCTCCACTTGTACACGTCCAAGAAGAAGAGTGCCAAGAAGAAGAAGAACCGGAGTGCCCGCGAGCAGCTGCTGTGGGAGATCCATCGCCTTGTTGGTCTCTACAAGGGCGAGCAGCTGAGCATCACGGTGACTGGGCACAGCCTCGGCGGAGCCCTGGCGCTCCTCAGCGCCTACGATATCGCTGAGTCAGGCATGGACGAGCCCCTCACGAGCGTCGTGTCCGGGAGCTACTGCGAGCAGCAGGGATCTCCGACCGGAACCATGGATCCCATCTTCGAGACCCTACCCCGGCCTCACAACATCGACGACGATCCGACCAACAACATTCCCGTCACCGTCTTCTCCTTTGCCGCCCCCCGGGTAGGGAACGATGCGTTCCGTGATCGATGCGACTCGCTCGGTATCAAAGTCCTTCGCGTTGTCAACGAGAAGGACTTGGTCCCCAAAACTCCGGGGATCTTCTTCAACGAGAAGAGCTTCGCATTCATCCGGGCGGTGATCGACAATCTCCCATGGACCTATTCTCACGTCGGCCAGCAGCTCCAGGTTTGCAGCACGCACTCGCCATTGCTCCAGCCCACGATGAATCCGTCTTGGCATCACAACTTGGAAGCCCACTTGCATCTCTTAGATGGGTATCACGGCCCAGACAAGCCGTTTTCTTCAATGACGCAGAGGGATCCAGCGCTGGTGAACAAGGCTGCCGATTTCTTGATCGAGGAAATGGGTATCCCGGGTTTTTGGTGGCAAGAGATGCACAAGGGTCTGGTAAAGGATTTATCTGGAAGATGGGTGCAGCCTCACAGGGAACTCCACGATGGAGACGACGAAGATTGTTGCAAATATCGTCGACGTCACTGAGGGACTGTGCTACGGAAAGAGAGTAGCGAAGGTTGGCACAATAATTGCATTGCGTAAAGAACAATGTTTAGTGACAAACAGCATATTTCGGAGCCTGTACAAGTTGTGAATACAATAATGAATGGATTTGCGTAAAGAAAGAATTTGTCAATGTTGAAGAGTGACAGGATGAGCTCGAGCGTTTCAGTTTGAAAGTTCAAAATTCAGACAAAGTAAAAGGACTTTGACTGATCAGGTCAAACACGCGGCTGACATGACTATAATAGGGATCGCTGAGACTGGAATTTCTTATCACAATGGCAGCCATGGCCGCAGCTCCCAGCAGCGCTAAGATCATTGGCCCGCCTTCACATCCACAGTGTTTAGATGTGAAGGATTCCACCTGTCTGGCACTATCGACCCACAAATCTTTCAAATTCGCATCGAAGATTCACGCAAAGCGAGCGCTCAGACCACCTAGTGGTCGCCTGTGGAGTAAGTGGCGAGAGCTGCAAGGAGCTGACAATTGGCTGGGATTGCTGCCCCCGTCACCCAAAATTCGCAAAGCCGTGGATAGCTACCAGGATGGCGACGCCGCAGGGCCATGCAGCGATTTCATGGACGAGGAGCTACGGCGCGAGATTCTCAAGTACGGCGATCTGTCTCAAGCCTGCTACGATGGATTCGACAACGACCACCACTCGCGCAAGCGTGGAAATTGCCGCTACAGTCCCAGCGAGCTCCTGGGAAAGACTGTAGCCGCGCGGGACCAAGAGTACGAGATCACCAAATATCTGTACGCCACCACGGATCTAGAGCTGCCGAGAATCTTTCCCAGGCCAAGAGCCAGAGACGAGGAGCAAGGAGAGCCATGGAGCCGAGATTCCAATTGGATGGGCTTCGTGGCCGTGAGTCGTCCGCCTTTGACTGCCGAGATTGGCCGGCGGCACATCGTGATCGCGTGGCGAGGAACCGTGACTGGCGTGGAGTGGCTGGAGAATCTCCAGGACTATCTCATGCCAGTGGGTTTGGATCCGCGGGACAGATCCACGGCGGGCGTCAAGGTGGAGAGTGGCTTCCTCGACATCTACACGGCCAGCAAGTCCCGGAGTCGATACAACAAGTTGAGCGCGCGGCAGCAGCTCATCTGCGAGCTCCGCCGCCTGATCGCCCAGTTCCAGGCCGACGGCGAGGCGGTGAGCGTCACGGTCACTGGCCACAGCCTCGGCGGCGCGCTGGCGCTGCTCAGCGCCTATGATCTCGCGGAGCTTGGCATCGCCGGGGATAAGACCCAGATCCCCGCCACCGTCGTCTCCTTCTCCGCACCGCGGGTGGGCAATCGCTGCTTCGCCGCGCGGTGCCGGGAGCTCGATCTCAAGGTCCTGCGCGTCGTCAACACGCGGGACATCGTCCCAAAGGTCCCCGGGATCTTTGTCAACGAGCAGCGCCAGTGGATGAGTGGCGCCATCGGGGAGATGATTCCCTGGGCATATTCGCACGTCGGCACGGAGGTGGCGCTCGACTGTGGCGTGTCACCGTACCTGAGGCGTGGCGCGAACCTGGCGGGGTGGCACAATTTGGAGGGGCTCTTGCATCTCGTGGATGGATACAGGGGGCCGTACAGGGGGTTTGAGCCGTCTGGGAGGAGGGATCTGGCTCTCGTGAACAAGGACTCGGACTTGCTGGATCCGAGTCTTGGAATTCCCAGCTTCTGGGGATCCAAACAGCCCGTGCCATTCACATTTTCTCTACAACCTGCCAGATGATTGAAGTTCATCAAGAAAAATTCTTCCAAACTTAGACAGACGAATTAGAGGATAGAAAACGTTGATTGATGCAAAAGAAACGCTGACAAAAGAATTCCATAGAAATTAGGTTATCTGGTTGACCAAGTAAAGGTACTCTAGAGATTCCTCTAAGATTCGAATTAGGGTTTCTAGGGGAGAGAATGGAGGCTGCTAGACATTTTCAGGGTTCCTGGTTGTGCGTAGGGGATTGGCCGGCGCCAGGCAAGAGGGCGGCGCTCTTGCGAGTCTCGGCGGCGCCATCGCCGCTAGGGGGCGTGAGCTTGAGCGCGATTGCTGCCAGCTCCAGATCGGCAAAGGTATTTCGAGTGAATTGCACAGCAGCAGCAGCAGCAGCTGGAGAGCAATTAGAAGAGGAGGTACTCCCCGATAAGCTGCGTGAGATTGTGAGCCTGTTTGCAGCGGTGCGGGACCAACGCGCAGCGTACGAGCAGTTGATGCACTACGCCAAGAGGCTTCCACCGCTGCCGGACGAGCACCGCACGGACGCCAACAAGGTGGTGGGCTGCGTCTCCCGCGTCTGGGTGCGAGCCTACCTCGGTGACCACGGCAAGGTGTTATACGAGGCCGACTCCGACTCCATCCTCACCAAGGGCTTGGCGGCGCTCCTCGTCGAAGGGCTGTCGGGATCCAGGCCCCGAGAGATCATCCGCTTGACTCCGGCCTTCTTCCACATGCTCGGCCTCAAGCAGAGCCTCACGCCCGCTCGCACCAGCGGCTTCTACAACATGTTTAGATTGATGCAGAAGAAGGCCTTGGAGATGGAGATGGATTCGTCGGCCGGTTCCTCTCCGGCCACCGCCGCCGTCTTGGCGTCGCCCAAGGAGAGTGATGATGCTAGGAGCGCTGCTACGCCTGCTGCTCCTGCTGCTTCTGCTGCTACGCGATCACCATCCACCATAGCCGAGAGCTCGCCGCCAGCGTCCTCACGGTCCGTGGCGATTGAGAAGAAGCTCCAGGAAGCGCTAGCGCCGACGGTGTTGGAAGTGGAGGATGTGTCTCACCAGCATGCCGGGCACGCTGCTGTTCGTGGAACCACCGGCGGCGAGACGCACTTTAACGTCAAGGTTGTGGCGGCAGAGTTTGAAGGCCAGAGCGTGGTGAAGCGGCACAGGCGGGTGTATCAGCTCTTGGAGGACGAGCTCAAGAGCGGGCTCCACGCGCTCTCCATCGTGGCGAAGGCTCCATCGGAGCTGGGTTAGAAATGAAAATCGTTACGCCACCTTTGTAGGTTCCTTACTTGCGGCGAGAAATTTCTTGCATATATTAAATCATCAACTTGCAGGCCGAATGTTTTGAGCGGATTTTCTTGTCAACATGCAACAAATATCAATCGTAGTCACGTACGTACAGAGAAGAGTGTGGTTACTGTGATGGTATCTCGGAATCTGCCGTTTGGAATGTGCGAGCATCTGCGAGGGTTATATTACCTTTCGAACCCGAATTGAAAAGGGCAGAGCCTCACTCTCCTTTTCTTCGCATCGCATGGCATCTTCCGGAGGAGGAGGAGGAACAATCCAGTTCATGGTGTTCGTCCTCGTTATTGTTCTTTTCAGAGAGAGCTTGATCTCAGGAAATTCCGTTCGCCAAAAGGAGCAACACATGCTTGTCGAGGATGCTGGCGATCAGTTCATTGGCAGCTCCAGTTCCAGTGAGCATCCTTATCTCCAAGAGCAAGCCCTGCGCTCGATCGAGGTCTTCAAATGGCGAGAGAACTCGAGCACCGGTTCTAGAGCCGGCACCGTCCCATGTATTCTTTCTTCCTGAAATGATAACGGAATTGTATTCAAAGGATCACATCACAAAAAAAAAAAAAGAATAGAAACACGTAGCTACGCAGGAGGAGCTGTCGCAGGTGGAAGCAGAGGCTCAGTGTCGATCCGAGGACGACTTCTCCGGGCTGGAAGAACAAAAAAAAAAGGTTAGAAAGTTAGAATCGGACACTAAAAAAACAAATGGATCATGGTCAGACTACTTACAGAAGTAAGTGGTTGCGGCAATTAAAATCATCGACAGCCCCGAGACAAACATGTCTGCGCCAAAAGTAATTCCCAAAAGAACCACACCGTACTTGGGAGCCAGGACGAGGATAAGCAGCGCCAGCAGTATCGAAAGAATTCCACTCACGAACACAAACGGCCACGACGACAAGTTACGAACTTGACAAGCCATGAAGGTCTTGAGCAGCCCCTGCAAACAAGAAAACACACAAGCAAAGTTGATCAATACAAAGAAGATAACTTACATGTCCCAGGAGCCATCCAGAGAGCACGAACATGAGCATGACTCCGGCTTCAACCGGTTGGAGCAGCATCCACAGCCCGAATCCCAAATGCAGGAATCCCATGAGAAGAAACGAGCTGTTCCCGGGTATGTCGTACATGACCCCGAATTGCACCGCGGAGAAGATCCCACCCAGCACCATCACAGCTCCCATCACTTGCTCCACCGCTATAGCGAAAACGAACGGGAAGACGAGGCCGATCAAGCCGATCACCGCGAAGAGGAGACCGAAGATTGCCATGTACATCACCAGCCGGCCTACGTGCTCCTCCGGCACGAAGGCTGTCAAGGCGTTCATGAAGAGGGTGTAGCTGCTGGCTGGAGGTGGCGGTGCCGGTTCCATGGTCGAAGCTGGCTGTCCATAGAAGCCCCTCTCTTCTTCTTCGCCGGGAAAGACCACGCCGCCGCTCGGCTGCTGCTCTAGCTGCTGAGACTGCGAGGCGCCCATGATCCTGCTTCTGCGTTTCTCTTTGTCTGCGCTCTCGTCCGGACCAGCTGAAATAGCATCCGGATTCCGCCACGCGTTTGATTGAGCCCTGCATGCAAATCCTGTGTCGGCCCTCGCTCTGTAACTCGTAAAAATGTGAATTTGATCAGACCTGTGTGTTTTCTTTTCATCGACAAGATTGGTTTCACAGTCCGGGTGGTTTTAGTGCGGGAACGCTTGAGAAAATGCTCTCCAGGTCCAGCTGCAAGCCTACCAAGGATCTCAGCGGTTCCGCCATTCTACTCTTTTTCTTCCAGGTTGTGTACCACGGTCCGCCGCCAACCTCGAGTGCTGCCATTTCACTCGTGACATCCAACACCAGCTGCCAGAAAATAATGTAAGTTCCGTGGATTACAGAAAGAAAGAAAAGAAAACACACACAGAGAAACATACCTTTCCTCTGACGCCGTTGACACTGCGTTCCCAGATCTGAAGCTTCAGCTTTCCATCAAAAGTGTCCTGACAAATTGGAACCAGACCATCTCTAGTTGGAGCACGGAGCACTGTCCCTGGTGTATCTGTTGTTGCTTCTAGCAACACCTAGGTGGAGAAAAAGGACACGAAAGTTAACTCCGCGATCGAACCGGTTTAGCAGGCCAACCTCATATTCTATGGTGCTTGCTGCGATCTTCCAGCTGCCCCAAGGAGTTATCTCCCATTCCACTTCGCCTGCCCATGGAACGAACTCGTAGAATTTTCCAGCGTGGTGCACACCTACCTGAGTAGCGAAACAAGTGTATATTCGTCAGTTGGTCATTAGGAAAACAGCTACAACCATGGCAACTTCTTCAAAGCTTCCAGGAGGAAATGGTAGACCGCGCTTTCCTCCTCCGGAAGTCAGTGCTACGTCTCCGGAAGAGCCTTCGAAAACATTGCATTGGACCTGGTCGAAAATCACGCAAACATTGTAGCATGCTGGAAGTCAATCTAAATATCTCACCCAGAACCACTTCTCCGGGAAAGTTCCGCCCCAGTTTTTTTCAACATACGAAGGAACGTCCTCAAACTCGTAGCGTTTCTCGCCCCATTGTATCCAGCCTATAAGAAGATATAGCTGACACCGTCAAGATCAAACAACAAAAACTCAAGAATGGCAACCTGTTGAAAGTCCGTGCGCCATGCAGATTTGCCAGTGGGGCTCGAAAACCGGAAAAGCAGCCAGCCACCCCGCTGTTGCTTTTTGTCCAGAACCAGAATTTCCCCAGCCGTACAATGGCCGTGTGCTATACTCCCATCTCACACTGTCCACGGTGTTTAGCTTTGGCGACCTGGCGAAAGAATTAAGTCTCAGGAAAAAAAAAAACGAAGGAGTCAAGTTCAAACGAACCTCCCATTGTCACGGAGAAATCCTTGGTGCCAGAACGCGTCCACTTGAAATCCTTCTTCTACGCGTGTATCAAACTCCTGCCCGACATCGCAGACGGTCGAAAGTTTTTTGGTTTCAGTACTTACGACCAAACTTGCAAACGCTTTACTTGGGATGGGAGCAGTGATCTTGGTGGCGAGCTCCCTTTCTTAGACGCGAATGTACCACCCAAAGCCAGCTCGGTTGGACCTGGTAAAATCCTGTGAGCGCTGGAACTAAGCGAAGTTTCCAAACTTACTTGCCCAGAACTTTCTAGTGGTGTCTTGGAACTGAAACAAATACTCGTCGTTCGGTCCAAGAACTTGAGCTCCCATGCCGGGAAACCTCGGCCCCTTGACGAGTTCCTTGATCCCACTCGGGCTTTCCGAGAATGCAGGATCCTCAATGGAATACATCCATGCAAAGCTTTGCTTCTCGTCAGGAAGTGCGACCTTGAAGTACCATCCCTCCATAAAGCGCCGGCTGGATCCATCGAAATGGTACCTGGAGGAGAGCTTTTGATCGAGCAAAGAGCGAGCAAAAATGTGGGACTTACCCGCTGTGTGGCGTCCGAATCGCTGTGTGCGAAGTCTGTGACGCTGTCGTCGAGACCGCGGTGTGAGAGGATCGCACAGCCAGGGAGCGCAAGCCGGACTTCATGGAGGAGTGAGAAGCGAACACGGAGCATTCGAGCGCCATAGCCTACTTTTCCACTACGTAGGGCTCTTTAGCGACACGTATAAAGAAAGACCCTCACGAGTTTTTATTCCACACCTTTCCCATTTACAAATGCATCGCTGAGGCCTCTTATTTATTCCACACAAACTTCCCAGCGTCGTCTTTCCGGAACAACTTGTCTAGCAGTTCGTCCCACTCGATCTTCAACTTGAGCTGACCAGCTTCGCAGGGGGCTTCTGGTTGTGGACAAACCTCGCCCGCTGCTTCATCGTCGGGACAAACACCACAATCGCCGTTTCCATTTGCTTGAGTTTCGTCTGCTGATTCGTAGCCGGCTGATGGGACCTCGAGCGTCGCGGCTCTCCTGAGAGCTGCCTTGTGTTCTTCGTCTTGTTCTTTAGCCCGCGTTTGCTGCCTTGTCATCTTTTGGATTGGTGGCGTGTTCGTTTCGGTGTCTTTGTCCCTCAGCATCTACACAGCAAAGCCATCTTTACGCAAAGTTATACAAGTTTGGTCTTAAGTACCTGCAAAGCTTTTTCTGACTCCTCCATGATCGCCAGAATGGAGTGATCCGAGATTGCATTGCACGAGAGAACAATGTGCTCGAACCGTCCTTCCACGGGAATGCCGGACTTGACTACCGGAGGATGCTTCCAGCAGCTGCTTCCGCAAAGGACGAGAGAAACTCAATAAGCCATGAGAAAGGATGGTTACCTACAAAACTTCCGCTCGACGATGTGATACATTCTTCCGGGTGCATACAGCCGCCTGGGGTCATGCAGCAGCTTCTCCTCCGAAATGCAGGTGTCCTTGAGGCATCTGTAGCCTAGCAAACAAGGAAGACTAGCCAATCCATCGGTCACGCAAACACTCGAAAGCAATCCTTTGCTTACCAAAACATCGACTTAAAGATATCTTCCAGAGGGGTAGCCGTCCGAGGAAGGAAGTCGTCCTGTGGAAGTCAGAAGGCCATAAACAAACAAACCACTCTGGTGTGGAGAAAAGAACGATAAAAAAGCGAGCTCTCACCTGCAAGATGATCGAGTTGATGACATCTGCGTACTTGACAGCAAGGTTGAGCGACATGCACCTGGCAGGAGCTATGGCGTAGCAGCGAATCTGTTTCCGAGGGATATCCGCGAGAAGAAACGGGAATTGGATCGCTAGAACAGCCATGAGCGCGGCCACTCCGGAACCCAAAGAGTGTCCTCCAAACGTCAAAGTATACGTGGGGTACTTGGTGATGCAGTTCCTGAGCGTTTCCTTCTCCTGGTAGAGCAGCCACACCGCAGCTCTGAGCAATCCATGGTGGACATAGCCATCCAGAAACTCCTGCCTGCCAAGCTTGTTGTCCCAAAGAACCAAGTAGTCGTTCTCCCGCCGGAGGTTGAGCCCCCTAATCGTCAGAACGATGTCCCTGTGCTCGTGATCCACATAGATGAGATACGGTGGCACAATCCTCTCCAGATCGCTCGTCTTCTTCACCACATTCTCGAGCGAGATTTTGTAGCCGCCGGGGGGCGCCCACTTCGGGTGCTGCAAATCCCTCTCGTACACCGCCAGGACGAGCTGGCACACGCGCGGGATCGGCTCCAGCTCGTGCGCATCCGCCGCCGTCCAAGAGCTGCTATCGTCTGCCCCGATGTAGATGCATCGCTTGTACGCCCAGCGCGTACACCCCAGGCAGTAGATGGCCTCCAGCAGCGGCACTCCAATCGCCGCGGACATCGCCGATCAAGAAATGGATGGATCGAGCGATCGATCGGGAAGAAATTTACCTCGTCCTCCTCTCTAGCGCCTCCATTGCTGAGTAGTATAGGGTTCTAAACACGTGTGGGGCCCTTGCCCTAGAACAGAGCATCCCCTGCGATTAGGGCTTTTCTAGGGTTTTCGCTTTCCTTTCGCTCACGCTACGGCCGCGCACTGTCTGCCACAAACACCCGGGAAGATTCGAACCGGGGCGGCGAGATGGCGACGAGAGGAGGTGGCGTAGTTAACAAACTAATGTGGGGTTTTAAACTAACACACATGGATTCGGGAGGCATGAGTGAACTGACGGTCCCTCCTGGGGATGATCCTCTTTATATAAGCACGCAATACCTATTGCCTATCTCCCAAAGTTCGGTTGATTTGCGCGTTCTCTTGATAAAATTCTTTCCCTGGCCCATTCCTTGATCCTTGATCCTTGACTCTACCATTGTTTTGTTTGCGTGTTGTTTGTTCCAAGCCAAAGTCCTCAGCTGTATCACATAAAAAAGAGAAAATACACCCCCAGACGCAAAGTCAAAGCAGCGTTAGCTGGAGGAAGGGATCCTTGTTCTTCGCGCATCAGGAATTCTCAGGTGATCGATCGATCGGTGTCGAGTTCTCGATCAGCAGCAGCAGCAGAGCAGCCGCAGCGATGACTTTGGTGATGGCGAAGATTTTGATGGTGGCAACGGTGGCAATGCTTGTTGTGGCCCCGGTCTTGGTCCAGGCGCGACATGGTCCAGCTCCCGATCGCGGAATTCCCCGCAGCAGCGATCCGAGGCTTGATTCCAGAGAGCCATCCATCGCGACGGAGGTCACCGCGACTTTGCAGGAGCAAGCGGCATCATCTTCTTCCCCGTGTGACGCCGATCACCTCTGCAGCCCTCCAATGTTTGGAACCTCCAAGAGAACGGTTCCCACGGGACCCAATCCTCTCCACAATTGATTCACTCCAGATCGATCGGCAGTGTACGAGGGGGAAGAACAGGAAGAGTTCCTTGTGTATAGGCGGATTGCGTGATCGCGGGTCTTTTAGGAGGATTAGTCCTTTTTTGGTTCTTCGTGGAGGTGTGATAGAAATGTGATCATCGCCACTAGCCACACAATAAATTTTCTTCGATCGATGCTTCAATAGATTGATGGATGTCTAAATGGATCGATCGAGATGGAAGATCGCGCTTAAAAGAAGCTGTGGATGGATGGAGCTCGTGGAGCTCGCTGGAGGAGCTTGAATGGAAACGAGCGTTGGGGAGAGAAAGGGAAAAAGAAATAGCGGCGGGCATCAACGAACAAATGGTGTGCGTTCGTGTTGGTTTCTATTAACAAAAATGTCAACGTGCTGGGTGGACGTGCCATGTAACGTCCACGTCCGCAGCCACGTCAGCGCACGCACCACCCACGAACGCACGACGCCGAAGAAAGAAGACACACTCGAAGAAAACCAAAAGAAAAGAGGAGAGGGAGGGCATATTTTGGGGTATCTTTCTCTCTTCCCTCTCGTTGGGCTTTACGCCGTCCCCCTCAAACAGTTCTTCCTGTGCTTTGTCTCTATGCCGCCGGCGGCAGCCGCGTCGCGCTCTCCTGGTCACGGACGATTAGGTCTTGGCGATTCCGAGAGAATGCAGGTTGAATCTCGCGCGGGGATGCGCTGAATCGCGATATTTCGATCACAGCGCGGTATTTCGGGCGATCCATGAGCGATGAAGAGTGGCGCCCAATCAGCTGCAGCTGCTGCGCCGACGACGAGCGCGACGAGCATGAGTTCCAGGCCTAGGTCAGCGTCTCTGTCGGCGCCGCGGAGAAGCAGCGCAGGGAAGAACGATGGGGGAGGTGAGTGAGCCTTTTTCTTGTTTTGCAACCAGGATCCTTGTATGATATCGTTACATGTTTGCCGATCCAGCAAGAGTGAGAGTGGCAGTGAGGCTTCGGCCCAGGAACGCCGAGGAGCTTGTCGCGGATGCGGATTTTCCAGACGGCGTCGAGCTCCAGCCAGAGGTAAGAATTGAGATTTTACTGGCTCTGGCATTGCTAACGTGCATTCTCTGTCATGCACAGCTCAAGAGATTAAAGCTTCGCAAGAACAACTGGGATTCGGAGACATACCAATTCGATGAGGTCTTTCCGGACACAGCGTCTCAAAAAAGAGTGTATGAAGTTGTCGCCAAACCTGTTGTTGAGGTCTGTCCGAGCTTTCTACAAACGAGCTCTAAAGTAACATTTTCACTTCTTCGCAGAGTGTATTAGACGGGTACAATGGGACAGTGATGGCTTACGGGCAAACTGGCACGGGAAAAACTTACACTCTTGGCAAGCTAGGAGAGGAGGACTGTGCTGATAGGGGGATTATGGTCCGTGCGCTGGAAGATATCATGGCTGATACCAATCCAGAAAATGATACTGTTTATGTCTCCTATCTCCAGGTGAGGTTTTGGTTTTCAAGCTCTACGCAGAGTAATTGTTTTCGAGGGATGTTAACAGCTCTACATGGAGTCTATCCAAGATCTGCTTGCACCTGAGAGGGACAACATTCCTATTGCTGAGGACCCTAAAACTGGAGACGTGTCTGTGCCCGGAGCCACACTGATTCAGCTGAAGGACTACAAAAGCTTTATTGGACTCTTACAAACCGGAGAAGCCAATAGAGTTGCCGCAAACACCAAGCTTAACACAGAATCTTCGAGAAGTCACGCAGTTCTCCTCGTGAGTGTGTTACGTTGCTTCCATTCATTTCCATTCTCATTTCGTTTTTCGTTTTTCTTTTCTTGTTGGTGCACGTTCAGGTGTATATCAAAAAGCATGTGAAAGCCAAGGAAAGTTCGAATGAGAACGGGTCGCGGAATAGCCGTGCACCAGTTATTCGGAGAAGCAAATTGCTTATAGTTGACTTGGCAGGATCAGAGCGTGTTGATAAATCTGGTAAGCGGACCTGTAACCAACTGCATCGAGATTGACATGTTGCCACAGGCAGCGAGGGGATCACCTTAGAAGAGGCGAAGTTCATTAATCTCTCTCTCACAGCTCTTGGTAAGTGCATTAACGCACTCGCTGAGAACAGCCCGCATGTTCCTACCAGGGATTCGAAGCTGACAAGGCTGCTAAGGGACTCCTTTGGAGGTAACACTTCATACAAAGCTCATTTCCCATGTAAAACTTCAGCAACAAATCTTAGGTAGTGCAAGAACGTCTTTAATAACAACCATTGGACCATCACCTCGCCATCGCGGAGAAACTGCCAGTACCATCTTGTTCGGTCAACGGGTAAGTGTTTTGCATCAAGTTTCTCATCAAAGTTGATCACACGGTTTATAGGCTATGAAAGTCGAAAACATGCTGAAGCTGAAAGAAGAATTCGACTATAAAAGTTTGTGTCGTCGACTGGAAGCTGATTTGGACAAGCTTATTGTGGAGAACGAAAGACACGTGAAAGCTGTTGTTGATGCTGAAGAGGAGCTTCATGACAAGCTTAATCAAGCGAGATCTCGCGTTGCAGAGGCAGAGGGTAAGCTTGCATCAGCCTTGGGGGTAAGTCTCCTTTTTCGTTTTTTGTTTATCTTAACACGTTTGTTTTTTCTTTTTCTAGGAAATGTCTTTGGAACGATCAAGATACCAAAAGGATACTGAGGAACTACGCAGGCAAGCATTGCATCATGTTAATGACATAAAATCTTTGGAAAAAAAGCTGGAGGAGAATGCAGCAGGTTTAAACAGTCAAAAAGAGGTATTAATATATTTCTGCTCTCTTACTCCTATCGAGATAACGTCCTCAGAGGGAGATACACGCCGAAAGGATCAAACACGAGGAGGAAATCACAAATTTGGCAGACAACTACAAACGTCAGAACCTCAATCTATCAGAACAGCTCCAAATAGAACGAACTCTAAGGCTGCAGCTTGAAGAGGAACTCTCAGCTCTTAGAAGTAGCTCAAAACAGGTAGATTCCTGCTTTGGAAGTCAGTCAGAAAGCTTATTTGTCTTGATGCAGGTGCCAGAGCAATGTGTTGCTGATCAGCTTACTGAGCTGAAGGAGCGACTTGATAAGGAACGCCTTACCCGTGAGAACTTGGAACTTGAGTTGAGGATGCTTCAGAACAAGGAAAACTACTCGACCGGTAGCACTGAAGCCATCAAGGTACAGTCCTCATTTGATTTCCTTTAGATTAGAGCTGGTGAAAAAACAAATTCATATGATGGTTTTGAAGGAAAAGCAGAATGAGGAAATTTTGAATCTCAAGAAAAAACTCGATGAAGAAAGCAAGCAGAGAAAGAAGCGGGAGGAGGAAATCAGGAACTTGAGATATCAACTAGCCCAAAGTAACGAAGATGCTGAGGTATGAGGTCGGGTTATCATCTCAAATTGTTTTATGTTATTGCCAATGCAGATCAAGAGAATTGAGAAAGGAGGCTCTGGTAGGAGTTCATTCGGATCTGATAGTCCTTTGAACTTGCATAGGCCAAACATCCTAAGAGACACAATCAATGGTCAGCGAGCTACAATTGCAAAGCTTTTCGAACAAGGTAAGCTGATTCAATGCTGTTTTGAACATTTTTAACCATGCAGCATTTAGTTGGCCTGCAAAAGATCCTGTCCTTGTTGGAGTCGGAAGATGCCGACGTTAGAGTGCACGCTGTAAAGGTCGTTGCAAATCTTGCTGCCGAAGGTAACTAGCATTATGAAATATTTGCAATGGTATGATAACCAGTACATAGTGCTTTGGTTGCAGAAGCAAACCAGGAGAAAATCGTGGAAGCTGGAGGCCTCAAGTCATTGTTGGTGCTGCTAGGCAACTCCGAGGACGAAACTATCAGGCGCGTAGCTGCTGGTGCTATTGCCAATTTGGCTATGAATGGTAAGCATTTCCTGTACGTATTGCATCAATAACATGGCTCTTTAAACGGCAGAAAAAAATCAAGAGCTTATAATGGGACAAGGCGGTATCACGCTTCTAGCGACAACAGCGAACGAAGCCGAGGATCCTCAAACTCTAAGGATGGTTGCTGGCGCCATTGCGAATTTATGCGGCAATGGTATGCGCTTAATTCTTTTGAAATCAGCTGTCATCATGTCTGTCCCCCTTTGCAGAAACGTTACAAGTGAAGCTGCGAGATGAAGGTGGTATTAAGGCCCTTCTCGGGATGGTGAGAACAAGGCATCCAGACGTTTTGGCCCAGGTTGCTAGAGGGATAGCCAACTTTGCAAAATGCGAATCTCGTGCCGTTTCTCAGAGCGGTAAGAATTTTACTTTCCAGTTTGTAGCCTTGCTCAGCCGACAAATGCAGGTCATCGGGTGGGGAGGTCGCTGCTAATTGAAGATGGAGCGCTTCCCTGGATAGTTGCGAATGCCAATAACGAGTCGTCTCCTATTCGTAGACACATCGAGCTCGCGCTTTGTCATCTGGCACAGCATGGTAAGTTTCTTTGTTCCTTTTCTAGCGGCGGATCTCTCACCAGAGGCTCGACCTCCCAATGCAGAAGTGAATGCCAGGGACTTGGCTACTGGCGGAGCACTGTGGGAGCTTGTTCGGATCTCCAGGGAGTGCTCGCGAGAGGACATAAGAAATCTCGCGCAGAAAACATTGAACGCCAGTTCCGTGTTCCAGGCAGAGCTCCGGAGGTTGCACGTTTCTTACTGAGCGGTCGCTCTCGGGTTTGAAGAAAGAAAAAAAAACGAAAAAACCCAGAAACTTACATGAATGTGCTCAAATCAAAGTTTTGGCCGTAAATTTTTTACTGAGATTCTTCTTAAAACGTTGAAAGACCATGGCTGGAAACTTGGACAAATTCTAAGGCAGCAAGCAGTGGCTGATCGTTTCAACCCGGACCACACACGAAGTTATGGCTGAATTCTCGCAAATTTCCCAGTGACGTGGCAGTATGTTCGAATATGCGCCTAGGTGCTGGTATATATACCCTACATTTTTTCCTTTACAGGGCTATGGCAGCTCGTTCTTGAGTGGGAAAAGGAAGACGAGGGCGCGACGATCGATCGTGTGCGCATTTTGAGCGGAAGAAAGCGCTGCGGATCTGCGATCTCGCAGCAGGCGACCTAGTCCAAAAAGGCGGCGCTGCCGCTACCGCTTGAGGATCTCCCCTTGGCTCGATTTCGATTGGAATCTGGTGAGCGTAGGTTTTGGTAGAATGCGCAATGCGGATTCTCTGAGATGTCCTCTGGAATCTTGGATCGCACGCGTGGTTTCATCGCTCTTCCCTAACTTTTTTTTTTGTTGCTCTAGTTCGAGCAGAGCGATGTCGACGCCCAATGGACCGATCGCGAACTCGGGTTCTGCCAAAAGCCCGCTTAACAAGCGCATCCTCTCGTCGCTCTCCCGCCGCTCCGTCGCGGCGCATCCCTGGCACGATCTCGAAATCGGTAAAGCTTGCGTCTTTGTTGCTTCTTTCAAATGCAGGAAGGAATCGCTCACACACAATGTTTTTTCCTTAGGCCCCGGAGCACCTGCCGTCTTCAACTGTGTAAGTCGCTGCCCATTTTCCGCGATTGATCTTGAGCTTGATGGTGAGTGAGGCCTCGTGTGCAGGTTGTGGAGATCAGCAAAGGAGGCAAAGTGAAATACGAGCTGGACAAGAAGAGTGGTCTCATCAAGGTTTGATTGAGGAGAACAAACATTTTGGATACTTCTTATTTTTAAACTGCGCAGGTTGACAGGGTGCTGTACTCGTCGGTCGTGTACCCCCACAACTATGGTTTCATTCCTCGTACTCTGTGCGAAGACAACGATCCATTGGACGTCTTGGTCCTGATGCAGGTAGTGTTCTTTTTGTAAGACGAAGTTACTACGGTGGGGGTTTCAGGAGCCTGTGTTGCCTGGATGCTTTCTGCGAGCGAGAGCGATTGGACTGATGCCGATGATTGATCAGGTAACAATCATCTTGCTCTTGTCTGAATGCATATGGAAGATTAATTGGTGGACCGCTCCAGGGCGAGAAGGACGATAAGATCATCGCCGTGTGCGCTGACGATCCCGAGTTCACACACTACCAAGACATCAAGGATCTCCCACCCCACAGGCTGGCAGAGATCCGGAGGTTCTTCGAGGACTGTATCCTTTTGTGTGCCGGCTGTGTGAGCGTGTTGGAATTTTCTCTCTTTGTCTGCTTTCTTTAACTGGAGGGAGTCAGACAAGAAGAACGAGAACAAGACCGTGGCGGTGAACGACTTCCTGCCAGCAGAAAACGCCGTGCAGGCGATCCAGCATTCCATGTGAGTGTGGGGACTTGAGTGGGATACACTCTCACTCGCTAGCGTAGAAAACACTAGACTAAAGCCGTGATTCTTTGCTTGTTTCAGGGATCTGTACGCGTCCTACATCGTGGAAAGTCTGCGTCAGTAGCGGTGCTGCGGTCCGGGTCGTGACGGGCATGATAGATATCGACGAAATTCTTACAATCTTTTCTGCTTAGTATACTCTCTGGTCTCCTTGTTTTTTTGTTTTGTGGTTCGTGATCCTCTTCGAGAGGCTCAAAACCAGCTAGTGAGTGTACATACGAACAAACTTGATGTTTTAGTGACAAGAAAAGTGCCCAAATCGAACTCGATCTTGAAAAAAAAAAGTGGTAGCAAAGACATTCTGACATTTTTTTATACTTAAACCTTTTTTTTCGCTGTGTGGCTCATGTCTCTTCTAGATAGACCAGAAAGAATACAAGCAAACTTGGATGTTATAATGAGTGACAAACAAGAAGCGAAAAGTTGAAGTGCCCAACAAAAAGAACGATTCGATTATTGATTAACTTACTGCCTAGTGCCTAGATAGATGGATCATGAAAAAAAATGGTGGCTCTTTAAAGCCCCTGCGAAACAAAAAAATCTTCTTCAAGTAGGAAGGAGGCCAGCCAGCCGCGAAAGCGCTTAGCGTTGGTTACTCAGATCACAACAAGATCAATCAGGAGGAGGCTGGCAGATCCTTGACCCAGGGGTCGAGCGGCTTGCCAATGGAGTAGACGATGAAGCCGATGTCGCGCAGCTCGTCGACGTTGACGATGTTGCGGCCGTCGAAGACGAATGCGGGCTTCTGCATGGCGGCGTAGATCTTGCGGAAGTCGAGCTTGCGGAACTCGTCCCACTCGGTGAGGATGCAGATGCCGTGCGCGTCCTTGGTGGCCTCGTACGCGTCCCACACGACGCGCACGCTGTTGGAGGAGGCGGTGGGGCTCAGCGGCTGGAGGTGCTGCGGGTGATCCCAGTCGAACTTGTTCATGGCCAGGTCGCGGCGGATCTGCTCCTCCGACACCTGCGGGTCGTAGATGCTCAGCAGCGCCTTGTCGCCCAGCAGGCCGTTGCAGACGTCGATGGCGGGCGTCTCGCGCGTGTCGCCCGTGTCCTTCTTGAACGCGAAGCCCAGCACCGCGATCTTCTTGCCCGACACCGTGTTGAACATGGAGGAGACGACGCGCTTGACGAAGCGGTTCTTCTGGTAGTCGTTGATGTGCACCACCTGCTTCCAGTAGCTGGCCACCTCCGCCAGCCCGTTGCACTCGCAGATGTAGACGAGGTTGAGGATGTCCTTCTGGAAGCACGAGCCGCCGAAGCCGACGCTCGAGTTGAGGAAGCGCGGGCCGATCCGCGAGTCCTTGCCGATGGCGAACGCCACCTCGGACACGTCCGCGCCGGTCGCCTCGCACAGCGCGGACATGGCGTTGACGGAGGAGATGCGCTGCGCCAGGAAGGCGTTGGCGGCGAGCTTGGACAGCTCCGCGGACCACAGGTTGGTGGTGAGGATGCGGTCCTCGGGCACCCAGTGCGCGTAGACGGCCTTGAGCGACGCCACCGCGCGCTGGCCGTCGGGGGTCTCGCGGCCGCCGATGAGCACGCGGTCGGGCTTGAACAGGTCGTCGATGGCGGTGCCCTCGGCCAGGAACTCGGGGTTGGACAGGATCTGGAAGTTGATGCCCTTGTTGTTGTGGGTGAGGATCTTCTCGATAGCCTCGGCGGTCTTGACGGGCACCGTCGACTTCTCCACCACGATCTTGTCAGATCTGGAGACGTCGGCGATCATGCGCGCGGCGCTCTCCCAGTAGGTGAGATCCGCGGCCTTGCCCGCGCCCAGCCCGCGCGTCTTGGTGGGCGTGTTCACGGACACGAACACGATGTCCGCCTCCGCGACGTGCTTCTCCACGTCCGAGCTGAAGAAGAGATTCCTCCCGCGGCACGCCTTCACCACCTCGTCCAGCCCGGGCTCGAAGATTGGCAGGCTCTCGCTGTTCCACTGCGCAATCCGCTGCAGCGAGATGTCCACCACCGCCACCTCGATCTCGGGGCACTTGAGGGCAATCACCGCCATGGTCGGCCCGCCCACATACCCGGCGCCAATGCAGCAGATCTTCACCATCCTGGCGGCCTGGCGTAGATCGGCTGAGATTCCACACACGCACACGCACAGATCTACCAGATCTACCGCACCAACACACTCACGCTCGAGGGCTGTGCCTTGGCGATGTGGAGACGACCGCGTCCTCCTCCTCTATCCCAGCTCGTGCCCGCGACCAGAAAGACGCGCAAAGAAAGAGAGCATGGAAATATATTAGGTCCTCCTACACAAAACAGAGCTGCCGTTTTGGAGATCCACCGACACGTGCCGGCTAGGGCAGACGTGGGTAGATCGTGATTTCGTGACCTGGTTTTCCTTGGCCAGCCAGCAACATCGTCGTCATTCGTAATTACTGGCTTGGACCCCTCCCGCTCGATACTTTGTCTGGGAAGAACACAAAAAATCGGAAAGAAAGAGAGTGAGTGTTGATTTGAAGAACATTCGATGCCGAAAGCAATCGTTCTTACCGCACTGGATCTGTGCGTCGCATTGAGCGTTCGCGATTTCCACCAGTGTCCGCAATGCTGGAGGAAAAAAGAAAAAAAAAAAAAGCGATCGCGATTACTCACTCTATCTAGTGTTGTGCACGAACCTTTCTGGAAGGATTGCTGTGAAGCTCGCAAGTGAGGCGAGACGAGGCTGCCAAACCAGCACAGGGGATCCACTCTCTTGCTGTCCATCATCTGCGAATGTAACGACGATCACCACAACATCGCAAGGCGAAACAATCTTCTCGTACCACCACTTCATCGTCACTCGAGTCTTCTTCTTCTTCTTCTGGATGCGAGAGAATGGCACAGTTAAGAGACGAGGAAAGAAGCTACTTACCTTGCGCAGAGCCGCTTGGCTTGATCTCCAGCTCGCCTTCTGTGAAGAAATCGCCCTAGCTTTGATTTCGATCCAGCGCAAAGCAGAGCTTACCGCTAACGCACACAAGCGAGCGGTGCGCTCTCATGCTGAAGAGCGACTCGTTGATCCTGGAATGCCCCATGGAGTAGCGAGCACGCGCCATCTCCATCCACCCCTGGAAGAAAATGCGATGTAAAAAGAGCTGCTAGACGATGTAGCACTCACTTGCCTGCTGGAGTTGCGTGTTGAGCACATCGCGAAGCCTGAGGATCGCATCCGCGGAATCCAAGCACGCAATCACCGTCGCGTCCTCGTCATTCATGCTCCCCAGAATCTAGGGTTCTTCGGCATTTTTAGGGTTTATCAGTGTCGAGCAATGCCGCGCAAGGGGAGCCGGCAGAGCTACTACGACGACAGCTATGATGACTACTACGATGACTACGAGGAGGAAGATTACGCCGACAGCAGCTCAGCCTCAGCTCCGGGTAAGAGATTCATCGACGAGCGCGGGATTTATCTCCGGATCTCTTCCAGGAACAGCGCCGCAGCAACCAATCTGGGCTTGCCCCATCTGTACATACGATAATCTGGAGGAACATCAGTCGTGTGAGATGTGTGGAGTGGTGCGAGACTCTCCAGCTCCAATTCACGCTTCCGGTAAATCACTCTAAAACTTGCTGAGCAAAACGATCGTAGTAGCCCGATTGAATCCATCAATGCAGTTAGAAGTGCGCGTCCAAGGGCTGAGCCTTCGCAGCTTGCAACGTCCTTGTTTGCTCCTCTCCCTCCTCTGGCACTCAAGAAAGGCATAACATCCGAGAGCATTAAGCAAACTTTCCAGTCACGCAGTGACGGAGACCTTGTGTCCTCCTCTAGCTCCTCCCCGATAGGTCAGTCAGCCTCACTTTCGATAGAGTCAGCTCTGGTGCTTGGTAGCTCTGCCTTGTTTGAGCTTGATTAGTTGCTGAAAACTTATTTGGGCTGAAGTGGCCCTTGCACAGTGCCCTTCAAGTTTGACGGACCTTCTCCAGATGATGCAATACTCGGAGCAGTACAAGGAAGCAAAAAGCCCGTGCAAGGTGAAAAGCTTTTATTTTTTCTCTCTCCATCTTATGTGACTGACTCTCTTTCTTTGCTTCCAGCTAACAGCCATGCAAGAGCAAAGTCCAAAGCAGCAGCGCCTACTTCGGATTCACCTGGAAACCAGAGCAAGCTGAGCGACAAGGAGCACGGCGTATCCGAAAAGCTGAAAAAGAGCCTGGTCCTTGACGGTGATAGCGAAGACGTCAAAGAAAGCTCAAAGCAACGGTTGCAGTCTACGAGTAACAAGGGGTTGCCGCTGGAAAGCTACAAGCCCGAGCCATGGATGATGCACCTAGGATCAAAAACTGCGGAGAAGAGCTTGTTAAACCTTGTAGTGGTAAGCTTTAAGTAGTTCCTCATGGTCTTGATTTATCAACGAGTAACATGCAGGTTGGACATGTTGATGCTGGCAAGTCCACATTGATGGGAAGAATCCTGTATAGCCTGGGACGAGTTTCTCACAAGGAAATGCACAAGAACACAAAGGAGGCTAACGAGATGGTTTGTATCATTTTTATTTTTGAGTCTTTTATGTCATGACGTGTTCACTTCACAGGGAAAAGGTTCTTTTGCGTACGCTTGGGCGCTTGACGAGGGCGTTGAGGAGAGGGCACGGGGTGTTACTATAACGGTTGCCGTGGCTCACTTTGAGACAGCTAAACTACGTGTCGTACTGTTGGACGCCCCCGGTCACAAGGACTTCGTGCCTAACATGATTTCTGGAGCTTCGCAAGCTGATGCTGCTGTTCTTGTTGTTGACGCCGCGGAAGGTGGCTTTGAAGCTGGAATGGGAGCAGAAGGCCGCGAGAGTGGCCAGACAAGAGAGCATGCTCAATTAGTTCGGAGCCTTGGAGTAAGCCAGCTTGTTGTAGCTGTGAACAAGATGGATGAGGTGCAGTATTCGCAAGAGAGGTTTGAAGAGATCAAGCGCATCCTTACTCCGTTTTTACGACATTGTGGATTTCGGGACTCGAGCGTGTCCTACGTTCCTGTCAGTGCAATCGCTGGAGAGAACCTGGTCTCAACTCCGAGTGATGAATTGTTTCGAGCGTGGTAAGCATTTCTTAGTTTCATGATTTGGAATCATCTTTAACTGGTTTGCCATGGACCAGGTACACAGGCAAAGACGGCACGCTCCTTGACGCTCTAAACAGGCTTGAGCCTCCGGAGAGAGACATCGCCAAGCCTTTCAGACTGGCTGTAGCTGAAGTCGTAAGATCACGTTCCCTTGGTTCTGCTGCTGCGGGTGGGAAAGTCGAGAGTGGAGCCATAAAAATTGGGAGCAAGGTATGTGTGTTGGCCTCCACTTTTTTATCATCACGTCATCTATTTGGTTTCTACGGTTTTGTTTGGTTGCAGGTAATGGTAATGCCTTCAAGGGAGGTGGGGGTTGTCAAAAGTCTAGAGCAGGACGGGAAAGCTCTGCAAGCAGCAAGAGCCGGTGATGGCGTGGATATTGGTCTACAGGGAGTTGATGCCGGTGTGATAGTCCCCGGGGGAGTTCTATGCCATCCCGATTACCCGGTCCCGATTGCCACGCGTTTCGAACTGAGAATCCTGACACTGAAACTCGCGTTCCCGATGCTTCCCGGTGCCCAGGTTTGTTTCTATTTTGGTGTTTGGAATGTGACGCAGTATTCTTCAGGTGGTTGTGCATGCACATCATGCAAAGGAGCCAGGTACTGTCACGAATCTGACGGCTTTGATCGATGCAAAAACTGGCCAAGCCGTCAAGCGGTCCCCACGTTGCTTGACGTCTAACCAAAGCGCGTTGGTCGAGGTATATCTCCTTTTAGTCTCGATGGCTTCAGCAAGTTTGACTTTGTATCGCGTTCAGGTGGCACCGGAGCGGGGATTATGTGTTCAAGAGTATATAAAGTTTCGTGGCCTTGGACGAGTTGTTTTGCGGAGCGAAGGGCGGACACTGGCGGTGGGAATCATCACGCGGATCATCTCCTATCAATAGCCGTGATTGGCAATTTTGGTAGCAAGTAAGCGTGTTTCTGGGAGGCTCCGATTCTGATTTAAGCCGCCTCCTTTTTGCAGCAGGCATGGCTCATCACCACCACCACCACCACCAGCAGGAGCAGGACGCAGCCTATGGCAACGATGTAAATTCTCCTTATCAAGCGGCTTATGGGAATCCTGCTTACCAGCCGTCGCCTTACGAGCAGTCCTCATATCAGCAGTCGTCTTACGAGCAGTCCCCTTACGCGAATCCTCCACCTGCGGCTTACGGCCACCAGTTTCCTCAATCCAGCTACGAGGAACGGCAGCGTGAGCAGCAGCTAGAGGAGCAGCGAGCTTTTGGGACTTATGAGCAAGAGGTGAAGGCTGACAGGAAACGTGAACACTATGGAGAGGCCGCAGCTCTTGCAGCTGGTGCCTTTGCAATGGTAAGCTGCAGTGAAGGATTTCATGTATTTTTTTCTTAACGTCTTGGTGTTGGGGGGCAGTATGAAGCACACGAGGTGAAGGCGGATCCAGAGCACGCTCGCACTCACAAAATCGAAGAGGAAATTGCTGGGGTTGCGGCTCTCGGATCTGGAGGCTATGCCCTCTATGAGCACCACGCCGTAAAGACGACCGAACGCCGTGAGGACGAAGTTGAAGGGAAGAAGCACCATCACCATCACCTGTTTTAAAGCATCTATCTCTACCTGTTTGTAGCGTTTTTCCGTGCCGGGAACAAGCGAGGTACCTTTTCTACCAAAAAATGTTTATTCACAGCTACTCAATAAAATGTGTGGCAAAGTTACTGGTGGCCTTGGGCCTCTTCCACAGTGCTTACAAGCGTAAGTTGTGAGACCGCAGATCCATTGCTAATCTTTTCTGAAGCAGCAACACCCGATCCATTGCTAATCTTGTCAGAAGCAGCAACAGTTGCTGCGGTGGAGGCGACGGCCACGGCATGGTTGGTTGCTGCACTCCCTACGTCAAATAGTTGCTTCCTCAGAACATTGTGGAGCTTGCCAAACAATTGCTTCTTCAGAGCGTCAAACGCGAGCTCCAGTCGTTCAAGCTGTAGAAACAAGGGATCAATGACGAAGTTGCGTGATTTTCAGCCATATTACCTCTTCAGTGGCATTGATATTGTACATGAACAAGCCATAGTACAGGTCAAAACTGTCGCCTTGAGTGTTTTGGACCTGAGGTGAGAGCACGCCTGATGAGAAAAGATTGGGGGAGGCATTGCAATCTTACCAAGTCAAGAAGTGTTTCGTATCCTTTGGTGTTAATCGGAGTCGACTCCAGCTCCAGCTTTCCCAGCATCCTGGAAAGAGAGTGAGCGAATTTGCAAAAGTGGCAGAGTCTGCAACAAACCTTCCAACAGTGTGAGTTATAAACTGGCTGCTCGCAGCGAAGCGGTCGTGCTCTGCACACGACATCTCTACCATTCGGCAGCCCTGTGGCACAAGGAAAAGTTCAGGAAAAAGGAAGCAGTCGTACGAGGTGACGTTACCTCTCGCTCGAAAATCTCAAGAAACCTCTGGCAGCGTTCGTCCCTCACGCCACTTCCAACCCGCACTTTATCGTAAACAAGTGGCAAAGAATTCCAGCTCCCCCGGCCACTCTCGGGCCCGAACATGGGATGCGTGCACAAAATGTCAAACTCGGCTGGCAAGACCTGTGCGGAGCAAGCATCTCGAGCTTAGAAACCAATGCGCGGGCCATGAACAGTATAGAGATTACCTGCTGGAATAATGTCTTTGGGAACTCCTTGACGGAAAGAACATCCACGAACAAGGTGCTCCTCTTGAGGCGCTGAAGCGGCAGAGATCGCAAGACGGCTTCAGTCGAGAGGATGGAGGTGGACAACAACACAACGTCGGGATGCTCCTCGCAAAAGTCATCCACGTCCCTGCGAGCAAGAGCGAAGAATGCGATGGAATCGCCAGATACATGCAAGAAGGGAAAATTCCATACCTGAAGAACGAAACTCCCATTTCGTCACACAAGCTCGAGTAATCCGAGCGAGAATGCGCTAGCACAGCGTGGCCCTGCTTGACGATCCGCTGCGCCAGGAACTGTCCAAAGTTTCCAAAGCCCACAATCCCGACCTTGAGCTTGCTCTCCTTGTGCATCTGCTCCATCCTCCTAGACTCATAATCAAATGGCTGCGCAGCATCCAGCGCCACCACACTCAGCCTCGACTTGGAACGGCGCAGCGGCAGCCTCACGCGCCCACTCGTGCTGCTGCTGCTGCTGCTGCTGCTGCTGCTACTGCTGCCCCGCGATCCAAGCAGCGCTCTAGCGTCGCCGCCCTGGGCATCCCGCAAAACCCTAGCTCCTTGCAACCGGACAGCCTCCATCGCTAATCTCTCGCGCTCCCTGTGGCTCGCGGTGGTCGTGGAACAAAGTGAGGCTGTCCAGATGGCAAGGGCAGCTATTTATCTCTATCGTGCTCGCGGTCACGTTGCTCAAACTTTGCATGCGTTACTTCTTGGTCTTGAAACGACGACCGTAGCTGTGGTTTGACACGGTCCGACCAGGATATTCCAGCGGGGGACTCGGGAAGCTTCACGCAAGACGAGCAATCCAAAAACGATTTCCGCGTTTGCATATGTACACTACAAGGACACAAACATCTATTTTGCTCGATTCGTCGTCGCAATCCCCAAGTTCTCGGAGCTCACTCCTCCGAGTGGTGGACAAGGTGATCTAGCACGGCCTTCCTGTCCGGCAATGCTGCGATCCCGCCAGGCCGGTTGCACAGGAGCGCCGCGCAGGCTGGAAGCGAAGGACGGACACTCTTGAGCAGAGAGAAAAGCAGAAGAGCAAGCAAGCGAACCTGCGAACTTGAGGGCGGAGGGATGTGGCTGGGCATCGATGAAGGCCGCAACCGCGTAGGCTGCGGTGGCGATGTCATCGCCAAGTGACGACGTTGGAGCCGAAACGACAGCCGTTTCTTCGTCTTGCGTCACCAGCAGGAGCAGTCCTTGGCTCCGCAGCTGGAGCAGCACTTGCTTCACGCCCTGTCGGAAGAAAGACACCACTCGATGAGCCACCACTCTAGAGAGACTTGGAGTTACCATGTCGGCAATGCATCTCCTGGCCGCAGCCACGGCGTCGTCTTCGGTGTCGCCCTTCAAGCCCACGGCCCGAGCCAGCTCCTCGTCGCTCGTGCTCAGCACAGTGACACACTCGAGCAGCTCCGCGGGGAGCAGCGATTCGCTCCCGCCGGTGCTCAGCACCACTGGAACGCCGGCAGTCTTTGCAATCTGGCATCGCCAGCTTTAGCTTCGGGAACCTGGCAGTCAATGACATGGCTTTCTTAGTACCTTTGCGGCCTCGATGTTGACGGCGTCGGGAATCTCTCGCTGGAGCAGCAGCACCGCCGCGGCGCGGATGTTTTGCTGCGCCGCCGGCTGGAGGCGCCCGTATCCGTCGTCGAGACGGGGCCACGACACGTTGGCTCCCTCCACCACGATGACCGTCTTGCCAACGCCCTGCATCATCACCACCGCCTGCCCCGTCGCAACGCTCACCGTGCTCAGGTGGTCCACCCGCACTCCCGCGCTCGCCAGCGCCTCGCGCACCAATGCGGCATGTCCATCGTTCCCGACCTGGCGTGAGGAGAGGAATCTATGGATCCTTCATTCAAAAAACACACACACCTGGGCGATCAAGTTGGTCGGGCAGGAGAGGCGCGCGGCGCACGCCGCCTGGTTCACTCCCCTCCCGCCGGCGCTGCAACTGCTGCTCCTGGCGGCCAGCGTCTCGCCAGCTAGAGGCAGTCGCTCCAGTTGCACCACCACGTTGGCGTAGACGGAGCCCAGCACCAGCACCAGCTTGTGGCTCTTGGTCACGGACATGATCGCTGCTTGCTTGACCTAGGGAGAGCTCTCTCTACACTCTACAAACGCTCGCTCCTCATTCTTAACTCGAAAGGGGTCTCTTCTCCAACAATATTGCTAGCACTCAGTGCAAACACGTACCCTCGACCGTAACGGGGATATTCCCGCGGATATCTGTCGGTTCAGTGTGGTTTTTATTTGATCCACCAGGCCTGGTAGCAGCGAGCAGCTTCATTGCGTACGGAGCGCTTTGGATCATCAAGAGCTCGATGGAGTGTCTTCAACACCTGGAAAGCCCAGCTCCACAACGTAATGAGCACTGACGAAAAGAGATACTTCCTACCTTCCGGCTCGAGGGATAGATTGACGCGAATGGCAGGCTGACAATGGCGCCGAGGCACTGGAGAGCGGTCTCACGAACAGCCTGGAGAAAAGAAAGCACAACAATGATTACTTCTTTTGGAGGCAAACTCTCAGACTCACAGTGGAGTGTTGATACTGTACAAGTTCCACGAGGCAGGTTATGACAAGTCCAATGCGATCTATCACAGCACCTGCAACGAAAAGTAAATCAATCCCGGAGACTCCAAGAGTGCGTACTGTCCCACCTTTGCTCTTCTCGTCCATGAGAAAAGCAGACAATATAAGAAGGTTCCCCAGGAGCGTGTCAGAATCCTCGGCATTTGAGAGCGCTTCCAAAAGAAGTGGAAACACCTGGACATGTGTCTCAGTGGAGCATGAAGAGAAAAAAAATAACGGAAATCACCTTGTTGCCTTCCATAAGCACAGCAGTTGTCGGGACGTTCACAATAAGATGGCTGAAACCGCGAATCAACCAGACCCTGGACAAGGCGAGATGGTCAGTTCGTAGCGACAAGACCAGCTAAACTCGCAAGTACCGTGAAACGTTATCTGGAGCATCTCTCAGCGCGTGGAGAAGTGGCGGCAGGAAGCTGTGAAAGAACCTCTGGGTGTACAGAGGCTGAACGGTTGCAAAATGACGTTTGTTTAGCGCCTTGGCATCACCCACTATGACGCCCAGGGCTTTCGCAGCAGCTCTCCTGATCATGCTGTCTTCCCCGTCTCCGTCCGCATATAATGCTCCTTTCCCTTGTCTCAGGATCTCAATGAGAATCCCTGCTACCAAAGCCACCTTGTTGTCACCTCTCATTGCCAGCGCTTTTGCGATCCAAGCCAAGATGCTCACCAACCTAGGCGTGTCTGTGCCAAACGCACGCAGCTCGTCCAAAACATTCTGGACAACACCATCTAGCGGATATGACGTTGTAGGCCACTTATTCAATATCGATGCCAGTGCCTGCGCGATGTATTCGCTTACCGCCGAGCTTTGAACTTCCAAGGACGTCTTCAGCAGGAGCTGAATAATCTTCTCGTCTTGCAACAGCTGAATGTTTGGCCTCATTGCTACAGCCGTTGACGACCAAATGGCAATAAGCCATGCCTGTTTACCGTCCATGGTGTCGTGGTCTTTCGAACATCGGCTACACAGGATGTCGTATGACTTAAGGACGACAGCTTCCTGACCGCTGAGATCACACATCGAGACTGCAGTGCGAACTAGGTCCATCCACGGGATTAATATCTAGATATAAAATCGGTTAGAAAGAATTTTTCTAGTTGAACGAAAGCATGATACCTCTTCAGGAATGTCGATATCAAGAGGGAGTGACTGGAAAGAAGACCATAGTTGCATAGAAAATTGTAGGGCAGGTGCATGTCCACGTTCGATATCATTTTCATATCTGGAAATCGCAAGTTAGGAAGGAGTGGAACGAAGACAGAAGACAACGCTTCATCTTACAGCGCTAGAAACTCTCCAGAAAATAGAGGTATCAGGAGATGGTGCTTGGCTGCGACCTGACAACAAGCATCAGCCCAACATGCAACGTTTCTACGTATATCCTTACAGATTCATTATTCAACGGCAATAGATGTCTCTGGAGCTCGCTGAAGAACAAATCACGAGCGGAACAGCTCGACCTGGATATCCTGGTAATGGCGGCCATCAAGGATTTGGCGTCACTCTCTTCCAGAAAAGCAGCCTGAACAAGACCTTGAACAATTCTTACTGATGCAGAACCCGTCGAAGCTGACAGTTGATCTTCAGTTGCGCATATGGAAGCAACGGCCTGGACCGCCTGATCCCAGGAATTGGCATGCTTCCCCTTGTCAAGGACAAGCTCTAGCAAATGTGAAACAAACTCGTAAACTTGAGCCTCGGACAAAGAGGAAAGGTAACCCGGAAAAGTAGCTACGCATTGCAAGCCAGAAACTGGCGACAAGAGAACAACCAATGAGAACTTAAAACGAAATCATGGTAGAGGACATACCACAAATTGCCGTTATAGCTTCATTCATAGATGCTGATTTCAAGTTGTCCGAAAATATAAGCAGAAGTTTTGTCAGTGAGGAAAACACTCGGTCCAGCCACTGGATGTCACATAGCAAAGAAACCTGCTCCACTGCAACTTCTCGTATAGCTGTCAATACTGAGACGACAACACCTAGAACGTGAGCATCGGAACAAGTCTTGTTTGATAGAAAAGCTGGTAAAATCGTCGCAGAAATGATGTTGCTAGACAGAGGTGATGCCCGCGCAGCAGCAGAAAGAACCTGTCCCACAGTCTGCATGTGATGCTTCTCTTGTGCATCTGCAATGGTAGCCTTGCGCGTGAGATACTGTAAAAGATGGCTGCAAATCTCGTCGTCCAGTATCAAACGAAGAAATTGGCCACCATCGTGATCAGAATGGCGAAGAGACGCCTTGACACACTGCGTCAAACATATGGTAGCCGCTCTGAAAACTTCTGGATCTTGTAGCTTTCCCGACTCGGAGTAGAAAGAGGTCAAGTGAGGAAACAACTCGGCTTTCAGTGCGACCCATATAGGACGAGCATACTCATCCATAACACGCTCACCGTAGGCAACTGCACAATCTCCAAGGAACTCCAAGGATTGCAACTGCAGAACAAGGAGGGTCGGTTGTGATGCAGATCAAACATCGTAAACGTACTTTAGAATCCTGTACTGACGATGAAAGCTTTTCAAGAAGTAAAGGGATACACTCCGAAGCAAAAAATGAAGAAGCGGCAAAAGCACTCTGTAAACCACAGCACTTGTTGACGATGAGATAGATGTATGTGCTACCTTAAGACTTGCAATAAGATCTTCTCGTGAAATATCTTTGCTGTCGTTTGGCCGCTGCAGGAAGGCCGCTTGAGAACGTTACTTAAAGGAAGTAAATTACATACCAGCTTGAACGATATAGGAAAATAGCAGGCGATGATATCAAAAAGATCAGGTGCAGCTTGAGCGAGAGGGCCTTTCGGATCTGGAAACAAACTTCCCAAGCGCTCGATCAAACGAAACGCCAGCAACAAACATCGAGGATCCTTTTCTCCTTCTATCAATTGAGCAGCTCCAGTCACGAGGTCAGTCCCCTAGTATGAAAACAGCATGTTTTAGTACAAGAAAAACACACTGACATGAGCGGATAGTTGCTACATACTTACATATCAGCATTTACTTACTAGAGTTCCCACTTCAGAAGGATGCCGCTCAACGAGGGTGACCAAAAGCTCGAAACATAGCTGGCATCAAACAAAAATGTAAGTAGCTCCACAGCAATAAAAAAACAAGGATGTGCACACCAGTCTATCCTGTTGAGCCAGAGACTGCATATCAAGCCATTTCACTGTTTTAATCACTTGGACAGCATCTTGTGCCGCGACTTCACCCACATCCTTCGCTCTTTTGTAAAGGCTATTGCATCCCAGAAGCGCACCGTGCAAGCAAGCACTATCTTCCTGCATTTTTAAACAAATGAATACCAGACGAAAGATTAGCTTGAGTTACTTACGATCCGTGCAGTGAAGAACAAAGCCAGAGAGTGGACAACATGCTCTTCCAGTCGTGTTGAATGGAGCCGCGCCACCATTTCTCCCAGGAAAGTCATGCCTGCAGCAAAACAGAGAAAAAACATTGTTTCGTGTGTGTGGCATGGTGGATAGATACACGATACCTTTGGATCGGACCAGAAAATCCGTTGAAGTGAGGCACGAGCCCAAATGCAGCACCTGCAAGGTAAAGAACAAGCTCAGAAGAGCAAAGAAGAAGCACCTCCTCCTCTTACGATGTCATTGATCGAGATATTTCTCTGTTGCAGGAGCAAGAGAAGCGCATCCTGAGCGGCAGCCTGCAAGGGAAGCAAGAAATCAATGTCTTGTCCTGTGTCACGTACCCGATCATGGCCGGAGCTTTGTGAATCCAAGGCCGCATCCACGTGAGTCCGCCACTGCGCCATGACCAAGAACCCTAAACCCCTATGCTGTGGCTGAAAGCAACACATAGGGCGCGCCACTCGTCGGCTCCAGCTCAAGGGCGCATTGCACTGCCTCGCCTCCACTCTCCTCCCTGCGTTTGCCACCGCCGACGGCAGCAAGCAAGCAAATCCAGTCCTGGGAATCGGGAGCGAAGGGCATGGTGTGGATGAGCTCGCGCGCCTCGTCCAGACGCTTGGCCCGGCTCAACAGGTGCACCATGCAGCTGTAGTGTTGCTTGTTGGTTCTTACCGACTGGTCGAAGCTTGCCGACTGGAAATGCCTCCTCCCGGCTTCCACGTCGCCGCTGTGAATGCTCGCGATCAGTATGCACACGATGCTGGCCTCGTCCGCCTCCAATCCCGCCACCATCATCTCGTAAGACATCTCCACCGCACGGCGCCAGTGGCCGTTGCTTGCAAGCATGGAGAGGATCGAGTTCCACGCCACCAGGCTCCTAGCGGGCATCTGCTCAAACATTCTGGCGGCGCAGCCGCAGTGCCCGTTGTGGGCGTAGGCAGCAAGCATGGCAGTCCAGGACACGGGGTTTCGCTCGCTCATCTCGTGGAACAAGTCTCGTGCCTCGTCCACGGCCCTGAGATTGCCAAGGATCGTTAGCATGCTGTTCCACAGGATGACATCCCGCGACTGGGTGGCGCCCAGGATGGATCTGGCTTGCTCCAACAGCCCGGCATTGGCGTAGGCAGTGAGCAGAACCGTGCACGCCGCCGCGTCCTGCTCCGGCATTCCGTCAAACAGAGCCTTGGCCGACTCCAAGTCTCCCGATCGCGCAGACAGTTCGAGCATTGCCGTCCACGAGATGAGATTCCTCTCGGGCATGGCATGGAAGAGATCTGTCGCCTCCCGCACGCGCCCCGCCTGGGCATGTACCGCCAGCATCGCATTGCAAGACACGACGCTGAGCTGCGGCATCTCCGCAAACAGGCGGGCGGCGCTGTCCACGTCGCCGTGCTCGGCGAACCCGTTCATGAGCGCCGTCCAGGAGATGAGATTCCTCTCTGGCATCGAATCAAAGAACTGCTTTGCCCGTGGGATCTGGAGCTTCCTGATGAATGCCGCCAGCATCGCGTTGGACGACACCAAATTCCTGGCTTCCATCTCTTCTGTATAGAAGCTCTCCGCGTCGGCTAAGCTCCCCCCGCCGTGTGCGTACGCCGACAGCATGGCGTTCCACGACACAATATCTCTCTCCGGCATCGCGTCGAACACACCCCTGGTTTCTTTGTGATGCCCCGACTGGGCATAAGCCGAGAGCAACACAGTCCACGAGAGGAGGTCCCAGCTCGGCATTTCTGTAAAAAACATCCTCTTCGCTTCGCCCAGATTCCCTGCTTCTGAAAATGCCGTAAGGATCGAGTTCCAGGAGACCTGGTTCTTATCGGGCATGGAGGCAAACACTTTCCTTGCTCTTTCGAGATGCCCAGTTTGGGCATACGCCGAGAGCAGGGAGTTCCAGGAGACGAGGGTGAGATGAGGCATGGCAGAAAAGAGGGATTGGCACTCGTTGACACGTCCCTCCCTTGCATGAGCCGCGAGAATGGTGTTCATGGCAACGAGGTCCCGGCGTGGCATGACTGCAAAGAGGCCGAGTGCTTCATGCAACTGGCCGTTGTGAATGTAGGCAGCCAGCATCAGGTTCCAGGAGAATCCATCTTTGGCCACCATGGAGTCGAAGATCTGGCGAGCGCGATCCACGCACCCGACGGCTCCCAGCATTTGGATGAGGAGATTGGAGAAGTAGAGGCGGCGGAAGGGCGGAAGTGGGCTGGATTCGGAGCCGGTGAGCCATCCGAGCTCGTCGCCTATCTGCTGGGCTTGCGCGGCGCTCTTGCAGGATCTGATGAGCTTCTCCACGTCCATGCTTCTAGATGTGGAGCAAACGTGTACGCTTGACATTTTTTTAAGTTGAATCAGTCTCCGTTCAAGTTCCGGCTATGGCGGCATCTGCTAGTCAGCTGGCCCTGTTCGCGTTGCATGCCAGGGATCAAGGTTTTGGCGTCCGGAGGGAGAGCCCAATTCCGAGGATTCTAGACAAGAGCCGGGTATCAGCATCAGTAGTGAGTGTGAGACACGACCTAGTCTTTTCGACAAGGAGGAGCTCCGGATCCTGCGCAGGTTTTGGGCTGCTGCAAAACATGGGATCCGTGGCACCACTTCCGCAGCAGCATCAACTGGGCTACGATCTGCTCATGTCCGCCGTCACACTGTCCGGAGCTCTGGGATCGCTCAGGTTCTTTGACGAGCTCGCCAAGAGGGACGTGTTCGACAAGGTAACCAATCTCATCGACATTGACACATTGGCAGCATCATAATGTTGTGCGTTTTAGTAGAAACTAAGCAGGAAGCTGGTGCACATATGCGTGGGGCTCATCTTCATGCTCTTTTGGCCGCTCTTCAGGTTGAGTGTTGGCACCTTTTCATTTTCTAAATACCACCACGCAGCGATGCTCCTCGGGCGCGATACCTGGCGGCCATAGCCCCGCTCACCAACGCTTTGAGAATGGTGGCATTTGGAACTGGGCTGTTGGAGAACAAGGCATTTGTGAAGGCGGTTAGCCGTGATGGCCACCCCAGGTATGGAGCAGGCTAAATTCTTCTTCGAGGGAGATGAGCTTAGAACTGTGGTTGGACAGGGAACTGCTCAAAGGGCCTCTGTACTACGCCATCACAATCTCCATTGCAACGCTCTTTTTCTGGAGGAATTCACCATGTGGTGTGGTTACGATCGCCAACTTGTGTGCTGGAGATGGTAACACAAACTTCCTTTCTTTTCTCTTTGATGTCGACGGAAATCTCAACCAGGCTTCGCTGATATCTTTGGACGAAAGTACGGTCGCTGGAAACTCCCCTACAATCCCAACAAATCGCTCCAAGGAAGCGTTGCGATGTTTGTCATGAGCGCCGCATTCTCCATGCTGTGAGTACCAGCTAATGAGCCTATTGACGGCCATGCTCATCCTGTGCTGTTTGCCCTTTGCTGCGCAGCTATACGTTCCTCTTCTCGCAATTGGGCTACTTTGACATGGGCGTGAGGACAATCATCGGGATTGTGGCCGTGTCGCTGGCAACCACGGTCGTGGAATCGCTGCCCATAAGCAGCGCTCTCGACGACAATTTAACGGTGCCCGCCACCGCCATGGCTGTGGGCCTCTTGACCCTGTAAAATCCACTTGTTTTTTTTCTTCTTGAGCCAAGCAACTGTCGAGGCGCTGGCGTTTCCAATGGCTGAGATGGGTGGGAGGCAGACGGTCGAGATTTAGAATGGTGTCACATGACATTTCCGTTAACCTGAGGGGACTTTATCCATCTTCTTGCGGCATCGCTGGCGCTCAGGGACGACCAAAGAGCAGATTGAGCAAATGGTAGCAATCGCTTATGGAACGCTTCGGTGATGCCGAATCCCAGGATTGCGAAAATCCCGCTGTTGCTCGTGCCCGTGCTCGTCACGTAGAACCAGCAGGGAGGCAGCAGAGAAGAAGATGCTCTTCTTCGCTCTCAGGGAACTCCGACAGACGGACTTGACGGAATCGAATGGTTGGTCACACAGGCGCCACACTGTTCTCGCCAAATGGCAGCTTGGCTCCGATTTCCTCATTGCAGTTGCTTATTTCTCGATCCCTCTTGAGCTGGTCTACTTTCTCATCAAATCCCAGGTTCGTGTGATCTCGAAGCTCGTACACGCCACTCCTTAGGCCGGCTTTTGGTTTTCCAGGTGCTCCCCTTCCGCTGGGTGATTGCTCTTTTTGGTCTTTTCATTGTCCTGTGCGGTATCACACACTTGCTAACGCTATGGAACTTCTACGTGAACTCGGAAGCGGCGCATATTGGCATGACGATTGCCAAAGTGGTCACAGCAACTGTCTCGTGCCTAACTGCCGTACTCTTGATCTGGGTCATCCCGGAGTTACTTGATGTAAAGAAGAGAGAGGAGTTTTATACGCAAAAGGCAAGCACACACCCCACAACTCCCGAAACTGGGCTGACTTGAATTTGCAGACTGCAGAACTGGATGTTGAGGTGGGAAATATCAAGAAAGATCAGCAAGTCCTCAAGCATGTCCGAATGCTCACTGATGAGATCCGAAGCTCGCTGGATCGCCACAAGATTCTAAGCACGACGATGATAGAGCTGTCGCACACCCTCGAGCTGGAAAGCTGCAACATTTGGATGCCTAGGGCGAGTGCCAACGTTCTGGAGCTTGCGCACAAGCTTGGAGCGCAGGACGCTTTTGCTCCGCCTGAAATTCCCCTCTCGACCAGCCTCGTTGACCTGGTATGTTGGGCACCTGCATGAGGAGTGATTTATTCCCTGGTCTTGATTCACAGGTCTTTAGCAACAATGGTGCGGTTGTGGTGCCATCCAAGGCACTGGGCCCGCTAGCGGGAGCTGGGCAGACGAGTTTGAACCATGGTAGTGTGGTGGCTATCAGAATCCCATTGTTGGCCAGCAGCGGCTGCGTTAGTCATCCCGACAAGGAATGCTACGCTCTCATGGTCCTGTCCTTTCCAAAAAACCTTCAAAAGGCATGGGGTGACCACGAGCTTGAGCTCGTCGAGGCTGTTGCTGATCAGGTACTCTACAGCCAGGTGGTGTGGTTTCTCACAATGACATCTTAATTTGATCTGTTAAGGTTGCAGTTGCCCTGTCCCATGCTGCTGTAGTCGAGGAAACGTTGAAAGTGCAAGATCAGCTCATCGAGCAGAACCTGGCCCTGCAGAAGGCCAAAAAGGAAGCCGAGTCTGCAGTTGTGGCCCGCAACGAGTTTCTGGTTGTAATGAACCACGAGATGCGGACTCCCATGCATGCCATCATCGCGCTCTCCTCCTTGCTCCTCGACTCGGGCCTCACGCCCGACCAGCAGTCCATGGTGGAGACCATATCCAAGAGTGGCAGCCTGCTATCCACGTTGATCAACGATGTGCTCGACTTCTCCAGGCTCGAAGCTGGGAGTCTGACGCTAGATATCCAACCATTCAAGGTGGCCAAGCTGTTGGACGATGCAGAGAGGCTCGTCTCGCCGTTGGCGGTGGCTAAACATCTTCCATTCGCTCTCAAGAGGATGGGATTTCTTCCGGACACTGTCATGGGAGACAGCACTCGAATTCTGCAGGTTCTTCTCAATGTGGTGAGCAGCGGAAACGTAACTTTCTGATCACCTCTTGAGGGTGATAAGTTTTACCACCTCAAACTTGTGATGTGCAGGTTGGGAATGCCATTAAATTCACCGCTCAGGGCCACGTCCACTTGACAGTGTTTGCGAGCAAGGCTCCGGACGCCCAGGTATCACACGAGCCAGCATCACCAGGAAGGTCCATGACGCAAAGGTACATTCATTTTGAGGTTGAGGACACCGGAATCGGCATCAGAGCTACTGATCTCCCCCGTTTGTTCAACAAGTTCGTTCAGGCGGATAGTAGCACGTCCCGCAAGTATGGTGGATCCGGGCTGGGGCTGGCGATCTCCAAAAAGTTTGTCGAGGTTTGTGTGTCAGCCAGCTTTTGTTCTCAAAGTGGTTAACTGGCTCACAGTTTTGGGTTATAGCTGATGAATGGCAGCATCTCCATCACCTCTGAAGGCTTGGACAAAGGCAGTACGTGCCGCTTCTATGTGCGAGTCTCGGTTGTCTCCGAGATGGAGCAAGTTCATATGATCCTGTCACCAAAGGCCCCGGGAGATAATTTCCATAGCTTGAAGGTATTTGAGTCCCTTCTAACTCGGACATTCTTCAATGACCGTGCGGGCTTTCAGATCCTGGCTGTGGACGACAATGCCGTCAACAGGACAGTGATTCGCAGGCTGCTTAACAATCTTGGATGCAAATCGACTGTGGTGGAATCCGGGGAAACTTGCCTCAAAACTCTTGCGGCAGAAGGAGCTTCGGCGTATAGCATTGTCCTCGTCGACTTGTGCATGCCAGAGGTGATCCCCTTTCCTTCTTGTCTTTTCACTCTTGAACGAACTTATGTGTCGATCAGATGGACGGATACGAACTAACAGCAGAGATCCAGAAGCTATATCCAAGAGAAGGGCTTCACATTGTGGCTTTGACTGCAAACACCGACGATAGCACCCGCGAGAAGTGTTTGAGCCTGGGAATGAAGGCCGTGCTCACCAAGCCAGTATCTCTGAAGGCACTAAGGAACGAGCTCAAGAGGATTTTGTGAGCTGAAGCAAAGCTTGTCATCGATCCATTTGTATTTACACTTCGTTATTCGCTTTTATGTACACGCGCTTGCAACGGCAAGCCATTCCCCAAATCTCACAGTAACGTATAAGGACAGTCGAGGACAATCTCGACTTGCGAAAACTCCCTCTGCAAGCCCAAGACATCGGTGAAGAACGTGATGTTTCCAACGCCTTTGCTCAGCTGGTGCGCGTTTATTCGCAGGGATCGCAGAGACGAGGAGCATCGGAGTAGCGTGGCCAGCACTGCGATGCAGCCGTTGCTGCCGCTGCACACCACGGCGACTATTTCTTCCAGTCGCGGGAGCCGCAAGGTTGCGCTGCCCGTGACGCCGGCGGCACCAGCTTGCACGCACTGCTCACGCAGCCAGCAAAGTCGAGCTATAGCGTCACGCAAGAGAAAGGAGGCCATACCTCAAACATGTCGGCACCAATGTAGAGCTTGGTGAGCAGCGGCAAGTGGCGAAACAAGGCGTCCAGCTGAATGGGGCTCTTGTTGTCGATAACGGCGTCGACATGGAGCTGAGTTACGTTGGCTCCCAGCCGCACCAGCTCCACAATGCTCTCCAGCAGCCACACCTCGCCCTTCATTTGCAGCGCCGTGAGGTATGACAGGTCCCGGATCCTGGGACGGACGTGGCACAGCAGGCCTAACTCCAGCAGCGCCTCGCCGTCGGCAATGAGCTCCTCCACGTAGCTGAGCGACAGCCTGGTGAGCTTGGGCGTGTCGAGGCTGAGGCAGGCGACGGTCGCCTCGCACATGTCCATCTCGTGCACCAACTCGAGCGACGCCAGTCTCGGCGAGACGAGGCTTGGGGCGCGAAGCCCCTTGCACGAGTTGAGGCGCAGGTCCTCGAGGCAAGGACAGAGGAGGAGCAGCGCCTCGAGCGCCGAGTCGGTGATGGCAATGAGGTCGAGCACACACGTCCGCAGGCTCTCCATGCGCTTCATGTCGCCTGGGAGGTCGGGGATGATCCCGTAGCAGAGGTTGAGCCACCTGAGCCTGGGGCAGTGCGAGAGCTGGAGCAGCTTGAGCGGCTGTGGCCTCTCCCTGTTGGGATCGACCAGCACCAGCTTCTCCAGCGAGGCTCGGACGTGGCCCAGCCACGCGCACACCTTGTCCTCGCTGAAGTGGTCGCCGCGGATCCATGGCCACTCCACGGGGTGGTAGCAAATCCCCAGCTCCCTCACCCCGTCACTCCGTAGCAGCATCCGCGACACGATCGCCTCCAGGCACGACGCCTTGCTCGCCCTGCCCACCCGCTTCTCGAAGAGCTGGAACGACTCGAAGCTCAGCGCGTCCACGGCAGCGCACAGAGCCCTCCACCGCCGGCACACCGCGGCGCATTGAGCCACGGTCTGTGCGTCCCTGAGCTTGGACAGGATGGCGCACGCTACGGAATCCGGGAGCGCGTCGAAACAAACCTCCTGCCCCTCCTCCTCCATCCACACATGACTGCTGTGTCGCTACCTACCCATTTGCCCTAACTGGGCTCAGTTTGCTGGGTTAACCCGCTTCCCAGGAATCCAGATGGAAATTTCGCGACACGTGGCAGCACCATGTTCATTGAATCCAGTCCAAATACCCTCTAGGGTTTTGGGAGCAAAGCAAAATTGCCCACGACTGCTATGGCGGCTTGCTCGCTACCAGAATGCGGCTCCTCCTCTCTCCCCAGCTATGGAGGCCTCAGACTCGCCAAGGCCAGCATCCCCACCTCATCGATGTTGCTGCGGCGGATGGATTCCTTGCAACAGCAGCAGCAAACGCGGATGATCGTCGTCCGTGCTGAAGCCGTGGCCGCGGTAAGTCGCGTACATTCCCTCGCCCTTGGATCCTCTGACAATAATCCCACAGCCTGCCAGGCCTCCGGCCACGCTTCCTGCCAAGCGGAGCAAGGTGGAGTTGATCAAGGAAAACAGCAACTTCTTGCGCTTTCCCCTGCGGGAGGAGCTTGAGACCGAGGCTCCAAACATCAATGAATCCGCTGTCCAGCTGATCAAGTTCCACGGTAGCTACCAGCAGGCCGACCGGGACGTTCGCAGCGGAAAGGCGTACCAGTTTATGCTCCGGACCAAGCAGCCTGCGGGTATCGTCACCAATCAGCTCTACAAGGTGATGGATGATCTTGCCGACGAGTTTGGATCCGGCACCTTGAGGCTGACGACGCGGCAGACCTTCCAACTTCACGGGGTGCTCAAGCACAATCTCAAGACCGTGATGAGCACCATCATCAAAAACATGGGATCCACGCTAGGCGCATGCGGTGATGTCAATCGAAACGTGCTGGCCCCGGCGGCACCCTTCAAGAACAGGAAGGACTATCTCTACGCAGTGGAGGCTGCGGATAAACTTGCGGCTCTTTTAGCACCTCAAGCGGGTTCTTACTATGACCTCTGGGTGGACGGTGAGAAGGTCATGTCTGCTGAGCCACCTGATGTCACCCAGGCCCGTAATGACAACTCTCACGGGACAAACTTTGAGGGCTCCCCGGAACCAATCTATGGCACCCAGTTCTTACCGCGCAAGTTCAAGATTGCCGTCACGGTTCCTTCCGACAACTCAGTCGACATTCTCACCAACGACATTGGGGTTGTCACCATTGTCAATGAGGCTGACGAGCTTCAAGGATACAACATTTATGTAAGTTTTATCTCGAGCTCGACCCTTCTGAGCGTTCTGACTTGGTTTTGTTTCAAGGTCGGCGGAGGGATGGGCAGGACACATCGCATAGAAACTTCATTTCCTCGGTTGGCCGAACCTCTGGGATATGTCTCCAAAGATGACCTCTTGCACGCTGTTAAAGCCATTGTGGCGACGCAGAGGGATTATGGCCGCCGCGACGATAGACGCCAGGCAAGGATGAAGTACCTGGTTCATGACTGGGGAATCGACAAGTTCCGTTCGGTTGTAGAGAGCTATTACGGCAAGCAGTTTGAAACATTTCAGACGCTTCCACCTTGGAAGTTTGAGAGCTACTTAGGATGGCATGAACAGGTATTCCATCTTTGCGTTTTTTTCCCCTTTCTAAACGGTTTACATTGTCAGGGAGATGGCAAACTGTTCTTTGGTGTTCATGTAGACAACGGAAGAATCAAAGGTGATGCCAAGAAAACGCTCCGAGAGATAATCGAATCATATCAGCTAAGTGTGCGTTTGACTCCCAATCAAAATCTGATTCTATGTGACATTCGACCTTCTTGGAAGTCACGGATTACAAAGACACTTGCTCAAGTGGGACTGCTGGTATGCTGATTTGTTATGGTGAGCTCTTTTCTCATGACAAACATTGCAGGCCCCTCGTCACATAGATAGTCTTAACTTGTCGTCCATGGCATGTCCAGCACTACCGTTGTGCCCGTTGGCAATCGCAGAGGCTGAACGAGGCATACCGAGCATACTTAAAAGAATCCGAGCTATGTTCGATAAGGTGATTTGTCTTGTTGTGTTTCTTGTGTTAAATCTTTGCTCTCTATTATTGCTTAGGTGGGCCTCAAGGAGGCGGATTCGATGGTGGTGCGAGTCACCGGGTGTCCTAATGGTTGTGCGAGGCCATACATGGCAGAACTTGGACTGGTCGGAGATGGAGCAAATAGTTATCAGGTAATTTTCTGTGGTGCTTTTTCAATTTACACGTTTATGTCAATGGTAGATTTGGCTCGGAGGCACGGCAAACCAGACACGGTTGGCTCAAACTTTTATGGAGAAAGTAAAGATTCAGGACTTTGAAAGGGTTTTAGAGCCTCTCTTCTACCTGTGGAAAGCACGACGAACATCTGAAGAGTCTTTTGGAGATTTTACAATGAGAATGGTATTGTTAATCCAAATGCCTGGTACGGTTGCTGAATGATGTTTTCGATGCAGGGATTTGATGTGCTAAAAAGTCACATCGAAACGTACAAAGGACCTCGTACTGGAAGGTCACGCATTCTTCTGGACTCTGATGTCCATGCTGCATTGGAGAAGCAGGCGGATGAGAAGGGTCTTAGCGTGCACAAACTGGCGAGTCAAGTTTTGCTGGACTACCTGAATGGAAGTCAAGACAGCGATAGCGATTGAGGAGAGGTTCTTGTTGTTTTAGATTTCGAGATTTCTAAAAGTTTTGATGGTGTGTGTCAAGCTGCAGATGAAATAAATAGGCCGCCTCCAATGAAGGTTGTTTCTTGAAATTCTGGTTGCATGACACGTACGCAAGACACTTGTCTCTATCTTATACTAGCAAGTGAAGGGTCCCGAGGACAGGGGCAAGTAGGGGCATTCTTCTTTCTGTTCCTGACAAGAAACAACATGGAGAAATTGCAGAACCGAAGTGATTTGGAAGTGTCGGTATGTTACCACGATTTGCTTATGTTGACACATACGTCGAAACATTGGCAGGAAATAGGGGAGATTTTCTTCTTTTACCGCCCGAAGATTGACGTGGAGCATCCACATTCAGCCGGAGAGGTACAGCGTCTTTACATGGTTCTCCGCCCAGTCGCAGCCGATAACAGCCTGGAAGTGAAGCAAGATCCACATTCGGAGAATGTGAAGGAGAAGCTGGAAGAGTCCGAGGACGCTGTCGAAGGAAAGAAAGAAGCTGACGACATCCAGCGCACAGTTAACGTGAAGGGGACACCTAAAGAAGGTGACAAGGATGGCAACAGAGATGAGAAGTCTGCCGGGGAGCTACGGGGGAGATCAAGGATGATAAACCAGGGGAGCAGGGCATGCAGGTGTGTTGACCTGACCATCTTTTATGTTATCCATGGTTCCTGATCGATCACTTCGTGCAGGAGGTGGATTTGACAAAGCGCTTGCTGATGAGACTGATAATAGTAGGACGGAAGGTCTTGCCTGATCCCGCTGCAAAAGGTCGTCCGGCGTGGAGCTACGTGGATCTCGTCACGACTTCCATCCAAGCGATGAAAGACAGCCTTTCGGCTTGTAAGCTACATTTTCATTATTGCGTTCTCTTCTGAAACCAGATGCCAGATGAATATGACACGAAGACTCGCGGGCACCGGGTTCAGCCAGGAGCCCGTCCGGCAGGGGAAGGCGTTTACTGCATTCTAAAGCACAAGAATCACACACACCTCATATACAAGCTGGACAAACCCAAGGAGGAACACACTGCTCTGCAGGAGGAATTGAATCTCGAAAAGGAGGCCTCCTTTATTATCTCAGTGAGATTCGACTCGAAGTTCGTAGGTAGATAGATGGATGCTAAGGTTGAGTTTCTTTCAGGCAAAGAATCCTAGTGCTGGAGCACCGCCGAATGCAGGCTTGGGTAACAAGAGAAAAGCAATGTACCCCGCCAAGCTGCAAGCGCTCATGGGGTCCTACAGGTTTGTGCCGGTCCATCCTCCAGATCTTCTTAATTACGAAGGCTGTGAGTTCATCCTCGTACCAGCATCAGATGACATTGACAAGGAGCTGGGAGTGGAGCTACAGCCCGAGGATTACGACACCAAGCTGTGCGCAGACATCGCTAAGATGGTGGATATAGAATCGGATGTTATTAGAAAACCACTGTTTCATGGTGAGTGGGCCTAGATACATACCATCCCGGTAATCTGATCAAAGAAACTTTCTTCTCCCTTTCTCTGCGGTGAGAAATCTAGCCGGGTCGAAGGGCTTGAGATCCACTGTCGTAGAGTGGCTTTCGACAATGAGCTCCGCTAGACTTGCACCGGTCGCCGGTGCATTCAGGATTCCCCAGCAACTGTGCCCGGTTGCCAAGTAGACACCGGCTGCGTGAGGAAGCTTTCCAATGAGAGGAACACCGTCAACCGAGAGCGGCAGGAAGCACGCCTGCTGAGCCTTGACTTGGCAGCCATCCAGCTGACTCGACACGGCCCCAGCAACTCGCTTCAGCATGTCCATCGCTTCGGCCTTGGGCTCGACGTGGTCCGCATCTGGAGGAAGTTCCACATGCTCCGACATACCGCACACGTAGACTTCCCCGGTGGGACGTGGATACACTTCTGGATCCATGGTTTCACCCTCCCTAGAGGTGAAACTGAGGAACAAAGCGTGCGGGGAGATGTCCCGTCCCTCACGAGGCTGCAGGATAATACTGTGCGCTTTCAGCCCCGAAATGCTTGTTAAGTCGGTCACAAGCTTTAGCTTTCCACACCAGGGCCCGAGAGCAATCACCACCGTCTCCGCTTCCACAAACTTGTCATCAACCACCACCCCTGAAACCTGGGCCGTCTCGGGGTCGACTCTGATCTCTCGCACAGTACCCTTGAGGAACTCGGCTCCAAAGTCAGACTCGGCACGGGACATGACGGTCCGAGTGAAGAGCTGAGGATGGACCTGAGCTGTAGTTGCCTGGCTCCCGATGGAACTGGATTTCCTGATTGCACCATCGATCCACGATGGAAGAGAGGCGGAAGCTCCTGCACCTGCTGTCCCTGTAGGCTCTTTGACCGTGACACTCAGCGCATCCAGCCTTCTGTACCCGTAATTTGTTTCGCCACCAAGCTCGTCTGCAAGCTGCCGGTGCAGGGCAAAGCTTGCTCGCGCCAGGTTCCCGACCGGAGAACCATCGCACCAGTCGAGAGCAAGGAAGCCACCAGCCTTACCCGATGCTGCCGTAGCCACGCCACAGCTGTCCACGACCGTCACCTTGACGCCCCTCTTCCCCAGGAAGTAAGCGGTACAGGAACCGATAACGCCCGCACCGCACACCACTGCACGAGAAGTGCCACTCCCGGCGCCTGTGCTGCCGCTGGAGCAAATCGCCGCCGCCATCTACTGAATCGAAGTGTCTCTCGCTACCTAGGTAGTAGTTTACACGCGCCCCTGTCGCCCGTTGTGGTGGGAAAAGAATGGAGGCCTTCCGTCTCGTTGCTAAACAGCTGCCGACAAAAGAAAAGCTTAGGGAACGAGAAGCACCAAAAGAGGCCAGGCGCCGTCTTACTTGCACGCGCCGTTCTAATGGGGATGTCCCTCAATTCGCGCCTGAGGCAGAGCCACTCGCCAAGGAGGGCAGTGACGGCCAAGCACGTCCCCATGAGCAACCACCACGTCACAGTTAGCGGGAATCCCCCGTAGATGGAGCTCAAGATCAAGTGAATAATGTAGACAGTGGCCGAGAAATCCAGGCACTTTTTGGCCCTCTCCACCAGCACGAACAGGTAGGCAGCTCTAAAAGGGAGAATGAGAGATTTGTTTGCGTGGATCTGGAGGGGAGGACTTACACTAGGAGCGAGTTGAGGATGAAGGCCGAGATGAGGCACCAGCCGGTGGCGGAGGAGAAGGAGAGCAGCGTGTGGTCGAAGAAGAAGAGGAGCGTAAACTTCGGTACCTGGACTCCCACGAATGCCCACAGCAGCGCGCCAAGGCTGACATAGCTCAGGCACTGGATGCAGACGATCTGCGACACAATGAGCCACGGATCCCACACCGCTGCGCCATAGAACATGGTGTGTGGGTGCGCCCTAGGCACGAGAAGCCGGGAGGGAGCCCTAAAAAAGCCCGGGCCTCGGGCTAGCAGTCGGCGACGCCGCGGGCGCAACAGGTGGCGAACACGAACCATGCCGCCAGGAGCGAGGAGATGAGCGCCCAGCCGACGAGGAAGGGCCAGCCGGCGGTGAGGAGGCCGATGCAGAGGACGAGGACGAAAGGCGCGAGCGACCTGAGGAGCGCGGCGGGGCCGATCCAGTGGCCGCGGCAGTGCACCAGGGCGACGATGTGGATCATGTTCCAGTCGGTGCGGCCCTGGTACGCGGCGCGGTTGAGGCAGGTGGAGACGAACGAGTGGCAGTTGCAGGTGAAGAAGTTGTACGTCTTGTGCTGGAACTTGTGCATGCAGCTGCGCAGGGCGTCGTCCCAGTCGCTGGCGGTGCCCAGCTGCGAGTGCCGGAACGCCTCCCGGCAGCGGTGCCCCGACAAGGCGAATGCGGGGAAGCAGCACTGCGCAGCAACCAGTGTCATGCGGTTAGCTGCAACATGTCACTACGCACCTGGTCGGGGTCGAGGCGGAGGAACTTTGCGGGCGAGCCGAAGGCGAAGCCGTCCACGTTGACGAAGAAGGGGCCGGCGAAGTCGAGGATGACACCGTCGGCGCGACAGATCCCTACGTGGCCGATGAGCGGCGACAGCCACGAGACGATGGGCAATGGCGTCCACACCACGCAGTGCGGGAAGCGCGCTCGCTCGGCATCCACCGCCGCCGCCGCATTGCCGCCCACGGTGAGCGCCACCGCATCCATGGCCATGCCTGCGCGCGACCTAAAGCGGGGCTAGGGTTTCGACAAGGATGCGGGCGCTGGTCGCGATTGGTGATGTGATCCAGGTGGATCACCAGGACGGAATCCTGAGGTAAAAGGAGGCGGCCTCTTTCCAGCCAACCCTTCAAGCCATGCTTGTTCTTTTAGAGGGCACGGAACGCAGCTTGTAGACGGGGAGCTGGTAGCCACTGTTTGCGGCACTGTCGAGCGGGTGAACAAGCTCGTGTTTGTCAAGCCGCTTCGTTCCAGGTAGGGCGCTCTTGTATTGTAGAGAGGCGATGCATTCTTTGTCAACCTTTGCAACACAAGGTACGAAGCACGGGTTGGAGATGTTGTCATCGGCCGAGTCACCGAGGTTGGTTGAACCGTTGGAGGGGTGATCGGCTGACTCGTACTTGTTTCCAGCTTGCCCAAAAGCGATGGAAGGTGGATGTCAACTCCAAGCAGGACGCCCATCTCATGCTGTCCGCGGTGAATTTACCAGGTGGAATCCAGGTAAATCATCCGCATTCCGCACTGCTATATGCTACATTGCGCATCTCCTGCAGAGGCGGCGGACGGCCACCGACGAGCTCAATATGCGGTCTGTGTTTGTAGAAGGTGACCTCATCAGTGTATGTGCTAGTTTTGTCTTGTGGAAACTTATCGATGCATGCAGGCTGAGGTGCAATCTGCGAGCCAGGACTCCATCCACCTCCACACCCGGAGCTTGAAGTATGGCAAGGTAAGCAAGAAAACAATGGCTGTGTCTGGGGCTGACGTTCTATCCGGATTGGCAGCTGCAAATGGGCCAGCTTGTCAAGGTTGAGCCTTACCTCATCAAGCGCTTGAGCCAGCACTTTCACAGCTTTGGGCAGTACCAGGTGGAAGTTATCTTTGGGTGCAACGGCTACGTGTGGATATCAAGCGTTGCACAGCGTGAACAGCAGCAGCAGCAGCTGGAGGAGGATGGGGCGGCGATCCCGATTCCGCTGGCAACCAGGGAGAGGATTTGCCGGGTGGGCAACGCTGTGAGAGCGCTGGCCTCGCAGGGGCTCGTCGTGTCTCCAGACTCGGTGGTGGCGGCGTACGAGGCGAGCGTGGGGTGGGGGATTGAGCCCAAGGACATGCTTGCGCGGGCCTTTGGTGAAAGGCTTGTTGCGCGGGAGAATCACAAATGAAATAATTTAGGGCTTGCGATGGCGCGGTGCCTGGCAGCGAGGGTCTCGTCCAGGCTTGTGTTGCCGAGGTTGCGCGTCGAGACTGGATCCTTCCATACGATTGTTAGACCAGCCAAAAGAGACGCGGTGCATTTTCATGGGAGCCCGCGGTGGATGCAAAGGCCGCCCGCGCCCCGCTCCGTCCCTCTCTCCCGCCTCACTGACAACTTCCTCGACGGCACCAGCAGCGTCTACTTGGAAGAGCTCCAGTGCGCGTGGGAGGCGGATCCCAGGAGCGTGGACGAGTCGTGGGACAACTTCTTCCGGAATTTCACGGGCAAGGCGGCATCCAGTCCCGGCCTGTCGGGACAGACGATCCAAGAGAGCATGCGCTTGCTGCTGCTGGTGAGAGCGTACCAGGTGAATGGTCACATGAAAGCGCAGCTGGATCCCCTGGGGCTGGAGCAGCGCGTGCCCCCGCAGGATCTCAACCCGGCTCTGTATGGATTCACGGATGCCGACCTGGACCGGGAGTTTTTCATCGGGGTGTGGAGGATGTCGGGCTTCTTGTCCGAGAATCGCCCTGTCCAGACGCTGAGGGCCATTCTCAGACGTTTAGAGCAGGCATACTGCGGGAGCATTGGCTACGAGTACATGCACATCCCGGACAGGGACAAGTGTAACTGGCTGCGGGAGAGGATCGAGCAGCACGTCCCCAGCAACTACTCGCGGGAGAAGCAGGCCATCATCCTGGATCGCCTCATCTGGGGGACGCGCTTTGAGAACTTCCTGGCGCAAAAGTGGACTGCTGCCAAGCGCTTTGGCCTCGAGGGTTGCGAGACGCTGATCCCGGGAATGAAAGAGCTCATCGACCGGGCCGCCGACCTGGGCGTGGACAGCATTGTCATTGGCATGCCTCACAGGGGTCGGCTCAACGTGCTGGGTAATGTGGTGAGGAAACCGCTGAGGCACATCTTCAGCGAGTTTAGTGCCGGGATAAGGCCCGCCGACGTCGAGAAAGGTGGCTACACCGGGAGTGGTGACGTCAAGTACCATCTGGGCACTTCCTACGACAGGCCAACGCGCAGCGGTAAGAGGATTCACCTCTCGCTCGTTGCAAACCCAAGCCACCTGGAAGCCGTGGACCCGGTTGTCATCGGAAAGACGAGGGCCAAGCAGTACTACTCGCAAGACGTCGAGCGCAAGAGAAACATGGCCGTCTTGCTCCACGGCGACGGCAGCTTCTCGGGGCAAGGTGTGGTGTACGAGACGCTGCACTTGAGCGACCTTCCCAACTACACAACTGGCGGTACCATTCATATCGTCGTCAACAATCAGGTGGCCTTCACCACCGACCCCAAGAGCAGTCGCTCCTCTCCTTACTGCACCGACGTTGCCAAGGCCTTGAACGCTCCCATTTTCCACGTCAATGGCGACGATGTGGAGGCCGTTGTCCACGCCTGTGCGATGGCGGCGGAGTGGAGATGCCACTTCAAGGCGGATGTCGTCGTTGACATCGTTTGCTACCGCCGGTTTGGTCACAACGAGATCGACGAGCCGAACTTCACTCAGCCTAAAATGTATCAGGTACGTCTGCCGTATCTTGCATGCACATGTCCCTTGACGTGTGTGCGTACTCTGGCAGGTCATCAAGGGCCACCCCACTTCTCTCGACATCTACGAGAAGAAGCTGGCCCAAGTCGGGCAGCTGAAAAAGGAGGACATTGCAAGGGTGCACGACAAGGTGATGGCGATCTTGAATGAAGAGTTTCAGAGCAGCAAAGACTATATCCCAAAGACACAAGACTGGCTTGCAGCATATTGGACGGGATTCAAAAGCCCGGAGCAGCTGTCCAGGCTACGAAACACGGGGTAAGGGTGGATTTGTGATCACACCCGCATGTGATGACCACTCCAGTGTCAAGCCGGAGATTCTGAAGAACTTTGGCAAGGCGATCACCACGCTACCTCCAACTTTCACGCCACACAGAGCGATCAAGAAAGTATACGAGCAACGTGCGCAGATGATTGAGACGGGAGAAGGTGTTGACTGGGCGACTGCAGAAGCCTTGGCCTTTGCGACGCTGCTTGCCGAAGGCAACCACGTCCGCCTGAGCGGTCAGGACGTTGAGAGAGGCACATTCAGCCACAGACATGCTGTCATACACGACCAGAAGTCTGGCGAAAAGTATTGCCCTCTGAACCATGTGGTGAAGAATCAGAAGGACGAAATGTTTACAGTCAGTAACAGGTGGGCTTGTACTTCTACCTTCCGTAGGTACTGATAACATGTGGCGCATGCAGCTCACTGTCGGAGTTTGGAGTGCTTGGGTTTGAGCTTGGGTATTCGATGGAGAACCCAAACTCGTTGGTTTGTTGGGAGGCCCAGTTTGGAGATTTTTCCAACGGTTGCCAGGTGATCTTCGATCAGTTTCTGAGCAGTGGGGAAGCAAAATGGTTGCGTCAGACGGGCCTGGTCGTCCTGCTGCCACACGGTTATGACGGGCAGGGACCAGAGCACTCGAGTGCGAGGCTGGAAAGATTTCTACAGGTTTCGTAATACAAGCTTTCAATGCATCTTGGGATTGCTAAATATGACCGCAGATGAGCGATGACAATCCATTCGTCATTCCTGAGATGGAGGTGTCCCTTCGCAAACAGATTCAAGAATGCAACTGGCAGGTGGTGAACGTGACAACTCCTGCCAATTACTTCCATGTACTCCGCCGGCAGGTAAGCACTAGGTGTTATGATCGTGAGCTATATCACTCACTCTTTTTGTTCGCCGCTTAGATTCATCGGGACTTTAGGAAACCTCTTGTCGTCATGGCGCCAAAGAATTTACTGCGCCACCAGGCGTGTCGGTCAAGTCTGTCCGAATTTAACGATGTTGAGGGACATCCTGGGTTTGATAAGCAAGGCACCCGATTCAAGCGACTGATCAAGGACCAAAACAACCATGCTGAGGTGGAGTCGGGGGTTCGTCGCCTCGTTCTCTGCTCTGGAAAGGTAAATTTTGCGAGGCCAGACGGTGAGACTATAGCGTGTGCTTGTCTAGGTGTACTATGAGCTGGATGAGGAAAGGCAGCGTGTTGGTGCCAAAGACGTAGCCATTTGCCGCGTGGAGCAGCTTTGCCCGGTTCCTTACGACCTCCTCCAACGAGAACTCAGGCGATATCCAAGTAAGCCAGCCAGTTTATCTTCTTTTTCAAACTCGGGTGTGTGCGTAGATGCGGACGTTGTTTGGTGCCAAGAGGAGCCGATGAATATGGGTGCATTTCCCTACATGGCTCCTCGCTTGGCAACTGCCATGGTTTCCGTGGAGCATGGCAGCTTCGAGGACCTCAAGTACGTGGGAAGGCCTCCCTCTGCAGCAACTGCGACGGGGTTCGGCAGTGTGCATAGCCGTGAGCAGAAGGAGCTTGTTCAAAAGGCGCTCCAGGAAGACAGGATGTGACACCAACATTCCATTCCGTTCTGCAGATATACATTGTATCATCAAAAAATAGACTTCCCAACTTTCAGTAGAGGCCAAGGCGTTTGAGCTCATTGACGTGCACGGGATCTAAGCTAGGCGGTGCCTCTTCGCCATCGTTGATTGTTTGCACCACGTATTCCTGCTTGAAGTGAATTCAGCAAGTGCTATAACCTTGTTATAGATGACAAGTTACTCACTTGAGACAGCTCGCGCTTTGCAAGGACGTGGTAGTGCCGGTTGCTGATTCGTTGGCCGCAGATTATGGAAACGAAGAACCCGTACGATAGTCCCGAGAGGAGGGCCACGACAACTGAGGGAAGAAAAGCTAGATTTTGTTTCCCTTGGAGTGGCAAGCACGAACGAACCTGCAAGTGAATAAAAGCCGTAAGGATGCCGCGAGTATCCAAACATCTCCTTAAGCTCCCTCCCATACAGCAGGTACACCACCAGGCCCAGAAATGCCACAACCTGTTGCAAGGAGTGTAGGCTATCAAGCCTCGGGGCATGCATTGTCCAAAGGCTTACCAGCTGAGCAGCCAGGACGATGGCGGCGTGATCTCTCATCACCAGCAGCTGGAACTTGAGCCTCCGCCACCATCTGTCGTGTGGCACATTGGCTCGCAGGTGGAACGTCGCTCGGCATTCCGTGCAGCGTGAGAATGCGGATCCTTCCTGCACTGCACGCTCCGTTTGAGTGACGATTCAGGAATGAAAATGGTGAGCGAGGCTTCACCTTGGCGGCTCTCCAGCTATCGAGGCAAGACCTGTGGACAAACTTCTGAGTCCCTCTGCAGCGGCAAGGTGCGATTAAGTCATGGCCTGATCAAAATTTGAACGAAATGAATAATTTGTATAACCTAGATCGCGACTCGCTCGCGCTCACTCACCTGTCGAGTCTAAGCAGATCCGGCACAGCACCTGCTCGGAGCTCTGGGCGCTGCGAGAAGTTACCAGGGGCGATGTGTCAGTGGAAGAGGAGGAGGAGGCCATCATAAAGTATATCCTTCCCCTTTACTCTGCCCTAGAGCTAGGGCTATGGCGGGAATAGTATAGGACAATGGCTACTGCTGTTGGCCTTGTCGTAAAATCGGAGTCTGCTGCTACGGCCATGGCCAATGGAGCTCGCACTCATCCCCCTCCTCCTCCTCCACCATGCGCAGCACCAACGCCCGGAGATTCCAAGCACCAACTTCTTCACAATCCAGGCCTGGCTGTTGAGTGGAGCGCCGAGGAGCAATCCATTCTGGACGAGAGCCTCCACACGTCAGTCCCTCTCTCCATGTATCTCCTCCTCGTAACCTCTGTCTGTGTGCTCTCCTTGCAGCTTTGGGAGTGAGGCAGGCGTGTGGAAGTACATCAAGATCGCAGCCCTTTTGTCGGACAAGAGCGTGAGGGACGTTGCTCTGCGATGCCGATGGATGGCCGTGAGTTGTTTTCTTCCTTTGTCCGGGGAGCTCACACTGACTTGTGGGGGCTTTGCAGAAGAAGGAGGTCGGCAAGAGGAGGAAGGCCGAAGAACAACACAACGCTTCCAAGAAATCCAAGGACAAGAAGGTGAGCATTTGTCTCTTTTCTTTGGCCCTCGTTGGATCGTTGGTTGGTCGTTGGGCAGGATAAGACTGTAGACGTGAAGCCATCAACAGCAGCTCTGGCCAAGACCGGCGGCAACGGCAACAGCAACAACAACAACACCAGCACCAACACCGGCTCCATGCCCATGTACTCTACCACGCCCCTTCCTATTGATGCCGACGATGGTATTTCAAACGAAGGTTCGTCCGCTTTGCTTCACTCTCGATGCCTGACGTTGTGCTTGTTTCCCGCAGCAATCGGTGGCACCGCCGGGGAGCTGTTTGACCAAAACCTCCAAGTGGTTGTGCAGATACGAGCCAACCTGGCTGCTGGCAAGGTATGTCGCTGTTGTTTTTGACGTCCTGGTTCTTGACAAGGGCGGTGCGATGCAGGCCCAGGAGAACACGGATCTCTTGGCCAAGTTCCGGGACAACCTGGAAGCGCTCCTCGACGGGTACATAAATACATACACGCTCTGGCTTGAAAGAACTTAATCCAGCTTTTCTTTCCATGGCAGGATGTCTAATGTATCGGGGATCATGAGCCACATGCCCCCGCTCCAGATTGCAATCAACAGGGAGCTGGCGGACACCATCCTTCCCACAAAGTCGCAGCCGTGATAAAGTGGGGGGACTAGCTAGGCTTATTCTTGTACAGAGATTTTAGGAGGAGCTAGGGCTTATAGGTAGGCGTGCGCGAGGTGGGCGGCGCCATGGTGCAGGCGATCAAGGGCGTCCTGGTGAGCTGGTGCGTCACACTTGCCCGCTGCTTTTTGCGCTTGATGGCCGTGGCCGTGGTGCGTGCAGCGACATACCCATGGCGCAGTTTGTCATTCACATGAACGAGCAGCTCCCCGCGGCCCAGCAGTTTATCATCTACGTGCTGGATGACACTAACATCTTCGTGCAGCCCAATGTCGTGGACATGATCCAGAAGCGGCTTCAGGAGTTTAGGGACCAGAACACGTACGAGAAACCACTCCAGGCTTAAGCACTTTTGTAACCCCCTCCTCCCCTCTTTCCCACCACCGCCATGAAAGGCCTCCTGCCCGACAGCAGGAGCATTTTCCTCAACCTCGCCGCTCGGTGCTTTGTCAAGGGCCTCCCATGCAAACGCAAGCGAGCGGACCACGCTACCAGCAAGCAAGACCGGACGAGAAGGCGCACGGTTTCCCCGGCCGCGAGCAACGCTCACCCCATCAGTGAAGAGGCCGTCAGGTTGGTACTGGTGCTCTGGTTGTTCTCCACCTCCTAACTCTACTGCAGCGTTCAACTTGTGGACGACAACAAAGCCATGGTCCGGCTTGCGGCCAACCAGGTACGCAAGCAACGAGAGACGCTCCCATGATCGCTTGTGAATCTGGCAGACTCTTGCGTTTGATGGATGTGCCATGGTGTGCCTGACCGAAGGAAGTGCTTCCATGCATGGTTACTCCCTTATTCGGGCCACGGAAGTTCTTGTGAAATCTTGCTCGACGCTATGCTCGGCTTTAACATTCCAGACGAGCCAAGGCGGGTGCGTCCTCCGTTTCAGCTCCTGCAGCCTCGAGCAGCCGGATGACGACTCGCTGTCTTTTACTCTCGTAAGTTGTGTTACATAGACCGGCACACCTTAAGTCTTCTGTTTGCAGGAAATTGTCGATGACTCCCGCTCATCTTCTGACCAAAATGCTGAATCCAGGAAAAGGAAACAAATAAGCAGTGACGTTGTGGAAGGAGCTCAGAAGCGCATGCGGCCGACCATTATACCTTGCGAGTGGTCGTCCACTGCCGACTTGATAATGTCCGTATGTGACAGGCTTCCACCTGTTGTTCCAGTCTGCGGAGGGAAAGGCGTGGGAAAGTCGACTTTTGCTCGTTTCCTCGTCAACAGATTGCTGACCAGGTGGATTCTTGATTTGTCTTAGACCTGGCTCGCTCATGCTCATGCAGGTACAAAGCTGTTGCATATCTCGACGCCGACGTTGGCCAGCCAGAGTTTACAATCCCAGGATGCTTATCACTTCACGTTCTTGAAGAACCGATCACTGGCAAGGATCAGCGCTTCTGGAATCGTTCCTTTTCTCATGTTTTTCATTGCAGGCTCTCCCGTCTCACACCTACGTGTCCCGCAAAGGTTTTATGATATTTTCCGACTTTCATGTTGCGTTTCCGACCCGCATACCCGCATCTTTCAGGTGCTTCTTCTACGGTGACATAACTCCACAATCGGATCCAAAGGCATATGTCAAATACTTCAAGGATCTTTACGACTCTTTTCGACGGGCCGCTCTTGAGATTCCGCTGGTCATCAACTCGCTTGGATGGCGGGCAGGTCCAGGATTTTTCTCGCTTGTCATGTATTCTAACTTTGCGTTCCAAAGGTGTCGGATACGACCTCTTGGTTGATATACTGCGTTATTCGACGCCCACGCATGTGGTAGAGATCCACTCTGCAGACCATGAGAGTGTTCCGCCGCTGCCTGATGGCATTGCCTCCGTCCTTCATCTAGAACGCGCTTTCTCCTGCTCGACTGAGCCTGACCGGTATGCCACTCAGCTTCTTTCGCATTCACCATCATGTGGAACTAATTCTTGCCTAGTGCTGTCAGGACGGCTGCTCAGCTTAGAGCTCTCAGAGTGGTGCATTACTTCCATGATTACGATAGAATCGATTCTTCGCTTGGCCTTCGATTTGAGGAAGTTGCAAGAACACTAGCCTGCCAGGGTCCTTATCAAGTTTCAGCGGATGATCTCAACATCGTGCATCTTCATGTCCAGGTTGAGACTTCCAGACTGGTCTTCCATGTAAACTCAACTCTTGTATACGATTTGGACAGGTCCCACTATCTCAGAAGTTGTTCGGCTTGAATGCTCAACTTGTTGGTTTGGCTACCAGCTCTCACACTGGAGAAGAGCAACCCCCATGCGTTGGTTTCGGTGAGTGGCGTTTCTTCAGCTAGCATTCGAGTGAGCTGTCCGCCTTTTTCAGGTATTGTCCGGGCTATCGATGCTGACCGGCGCATCTTGTACATTCTTACGCCATGCTCGCCAAACGTCCTCGAGGGAGTGGACACTATACTGCAAGGTCGCGTGGACGTTCCTGCTACTCTACTACAGGTTCGTTGTAGCTTCAACAAAGAGAATGTTGTTGTATAATTAACAAACCAGGTGGAAGGATACATGTGCCCCTATCTGAGCACAAGTCAAGTAGTTGAAGGCACCGGCTCATCTATTTTACGAAGACGACTGCCCAAGAGGAAGATTTCTTTGTCATGATCGTTGTTATCTCACCGCTGCGAGTGTATTCTTTACCTTTGGAATACTAAACGAGGCTGAGAAAAAGCTAGTGTTTGTGGCACTGCCACTCGAGTCTCTTGCTCTTAGAACCCTTCCGCCACTGGAGCTTGAAGTCTTGTTCTGTAAATTAAATAGTCAGATGAGTGTTTCATGCGCATTTCTCACTACCTGGCGTCGCTTTCCAGTGTTCTCACCACGATTGGTGCGCTTTGCAGTCTTCTCCTGCATTTTGTGTTAGAAAAAGTATAACTTTGCTTGAAGGGAGGTGTACCCCTTCTCCTCTGGCTTTTCGAGAGCGCGAGCGCAAGCGCTTGCATTGCCCAGACTCTCCTGCGGCGACGGCCTCCATTTCCGACGATAAGTTGCGAGTAGTGACGTCCTTCTTTCCAGTTTTCACGGGTTTGTCCAGCCTCTGGAAGAAACAGAACAGTAAGAAAAGCAAGCAGAGAAATTAAATCTGCGAACCCTTTTTTCGTCATGCTTGGCCTCCAGTTCAGCATACAACTCCTTCAGGTTCCTATTTTCCAGCCTTACCTCCTCCAGCCTTCTGTACGCATTTTGTAGCTCATCGCTTGCGCTTGTTTGCACCTTCTCTGACATGAGTTCGGCAACCATATTTTTCATCTCCAGGGACTCATCTTCTGCTTTCTTCAATTCCATCTTCGTTATCGTCAGCTCCACTGCTCTTTCATCACCAACTCTCTGCGCCAACTCGTTACACTCTCGAAGCTTCGCGATGTCCTCTTGACTAGCGAGCACTACCGCTTCTTTTTCTTTCAGGCGGCAGCAAAAATCGGCCTCCAAGCATTTCAGCTGATTCCACACGAAGTCCCTTTCCCTGAGAAGAGCTTGCAACTCCTTCGAAACTTTGGTCATTTCTGTGGCATGGCCGAGTTTCAACCCCTGGATTTCCAGCCGAAGATCCTGAATCTGCTGTGATGCATCATGCAACTTATCCACAAACTCCGCTTCCTTCGTTGCTAAGACGGATTGTCCACCGAGGGACTGCTGCTGCTTGAGCCGCTCAACCTTTTCCTGCGTAATGTATGGCAATTAATCTTACAGCGAAGGAGTAACCAGGCAAGCACCTTTTCTAGTCGAACTTGGCTCTCCAGTAGTGTCACTCGGGTCTGGAAATGCGTAAGATCGTCCACAGCGCTATCTGTCATTGCAAGGTTTTGAGCATGCGCGAAGGATGTACGTCGTTAACATACCCAGCTTGAGCTTGGTCAGAAAAAGTTCGTGCTGCTGAAGGCCCAGTGTGAGGGCAAGCTGCGCATTTTCATAGCTTTGAAAAGCCTCCGTATGCCTGTGAGCTCTCTCTCCCTGCAAGAGAAGCCCCTAAGCCCTAGCATTCGAATGAATCGACAAAACATACCACCAGAAGTCGATTCTCCAGCTGCCATTTCTCCGCTGCCCAGTAATCCAGCTGAATGTCGAGCTTGCGCGCAAGGAAATCCTCCTCTCTCACCATACCAAGCGTCGATCTAGCATCCATCCTCTCGAAAGCAAAATAAAGCCGTTGGGCTAGGGCGAATGGGCAGGACCCCATTTTAAACCTCGAGCCAGGCTTAGGGCGGAAGGGCTAGTTTGATCGGCGTCCATGGAAGCGCATCAGCCTCCGCCAATCCAGAGGGCCCTTGACAAGGTGAGCGCCTCCTTCGCCCGCAAGGCTCTAATCTGCGGGTCGCGCAGGTGGATGAGATTGTAGCTCGGCTGCAGCAGCTGCAGACCGCGATCGAGGTCACCAGGATGGCTGTTTCTTGCAAAAGCCCCAAAAGCGATGGCGCGCGACTCCAAAGGTAGCGGCTTTTCTGTGCTGTATAGGATTTCCCAGTGTTCTCTGCTGCAGAGTTGGACTCGATGACGATGCGATGGCGAAGCTATCCAATGCAGGTTTGTCGCCAAAATGTTTGTCTGGGATCCATTGGTTTACACTTCTCTCCTTCGTGATGTATGTAGCTGAGTGGACGCAGTGGTCAGAATCGGCTGAGTCTGTGCATCGGGTACTCTCGGATCTTCTCGCGGCTGCCAAGAACGCAAAGGAACTCTCTGGTGGGGTATCGCAAGTGTTTGAAGCAAGGCGGGGTTCTGCAAGTATACAGCGTGACAGGCGTCATGCAGATAGCCAAACCAAAGGGGATGCCTCGGCTACTTTGCATAGTGGAGTGGGCATCCAGGAGTTCGACAAGATTGAACAGCTTCAGACCTTCAACGCCCTGCCAGTAGCGTCACCGGCACCGGTACAGGCACCAGCACCAGCGGCGGCACCATCCATGAAGGTTACAAAGGTGAAACAATCTCAGAAGAGTTGGAAGTTGTCGCAGATGAAGTCCACACAGTCGAATGCAGTTATGTTTCCAAACCCTGCATACGAGACGACAAGCCCGCCAAGCTCGAAGCATTTCAGGGTATTAGCTCCGTTCAAGCATCCAGCTGCTAAGAAGACTGGAGTGGACAAAGCGCAGAAAGTGCCATTGCTTCGTGGTAAGAAGGGACAGACATCTCCTGTCAAGTCGCTTCCGGCACTGATTGACCGCTTGCCCTCAAAGAACAAACCAGTTACTCGTCCACGGCTCGCGACGGAGACAGTCACTTATTCCCTTGGTTCTCGGCTACCGGTTCCTCCAGCGCACTTTTCTCGTGGAGACAAGCACTCCGAGATCGCTGCCACAGGCCATAGCTGGAAGCATAGTAATCCGCGGCCTTTGAAGGTGTTAGAGGCAAGCAAGAAGACGTGCAAGGATGCTACTCAGGAGAAGAGGCAAGGTGTTGGGCGTGGTCAACACTACTCTAAACTGTCCAAGAACGCGAGTAGAGCGAAGTCGACTTCACCCAAGCGGCGTAAGCACTCGGAGAAGGAAAACCTCCTTACTAGCAACACCAGTTTGAGGCGGAGTTGGTCCGCGGGCAACGGATCCCTTGGAGCCAAAAACAACAACCCAGGTACGCAGGCCGGTGTTGAGCTGTTTACCTCTGACCATTTGTTGAGCAGGGCATTCCATGCTAGAGCGTGCCAAAGGCTGGATGCTCCGAAAGCAACAGGTTTGAACCAAAACTCGTCTTTCTGGATTTGTACAAAAGCGTGTCCCGTGCTATGAAATGGTAACGTCGTCGACTTGATCTACGAGCGCGCGAGAATCAGCGAAGTTCAAGTACTGCTCCGACGTTTCCGGGATAGCTGGCTTCTCATGCAGCGTTCGGGAGATCTTGCCGTACGACTTGGCGTACAAGTGCTGCAACGGAAAGGGGTAGAGTCTGAGCGGCACGCACACAAAGCGAGGATGAAGACGCGAACCTGTGATGCATGGACGTGCCCGGTGTATCCCGTGACATGGTGCTTGCCTTCCATCACTTGTCGAGTGTCATCAAAGATTTTCAACCTCACCCTGTAGTCGGGCCTCAGCTCAAACATGGACGGCTGCATGGATCCCACAAGAGAAATAAAGGAGCACGCTATATAATCTTGCTTACCCTGGTCGTTTTCTTGTCCACTCTTATATAGTTGGGCCTAGGCTCCACTTCGAAGAAGCGCTCCTGACTTTGTGCGTAGAGGTCGACTTTCCCCTGGAGGAAGGAACAAGCAGAGTTAGACGCTTGCCCCATGCATGCCTCACCTGTGGTGGATTGTCGACAAGCTCGTACAGGCTGCCGGCATTCTTGCGCTCTCTCAAGGTATTTTCAGCCAAGGCAGCCAAGTTTGAGGCCGCTCCGGCCGTCTTAGCAAAGACGTGGTTGCTCTTGCTGGGAATATACCCCTGCCGTAGAAGCCAAAGTTGCTTGATGATTGCACTACGTAACATACATATCAGACCTGGTAACCGGGTATCCTGTGCTTGTCGGCGGTCTGCTTGCCTTGAGGCCGCGTGTCCCAATAGTAGAGGAGCTCCTTGACAGTGGGCTTGTCTGGGACACAGTGGTCCGTGATGATTTCTCGTCTGCTTGAGCCATAAGATTTGCCGAATATGTGTTGGGACCCATGCTGCATCACAAAGAGGTGGAATCCATGTTGTGTTGATGCAAAGAGAGAGAGAGAGAGAGAGAGAGAGAGACCTGGTGACCTGTGTAGCCCGGGACCGTGGGGATCTCGGGCTGTTCCAAGCTCATTTTGTGGAAGGACTTGCGCAGCTGCAGGGTGGGATCTCTGTATGGTGCAACGGGAAGTGATGCAGATTTGACGGTCTTGGTGACACACTCTTCAGTGGTTCCTGCCACTTTCCTGTACACGAAACATGTCCATTATAAACATGACTTCCCGTGCTCGTTACTCACTCCATGCCGCGCACATCCAGGCGCCCCGTGGCATGGAAGAGCGCACCGGATGGCCGCTTCTTGCTGATGCGAGGCTCCAGCGCCCTCTTGTCCAGGAGCTCGTATCCCGTCTTTGCGGTCTGGGCGTAGAGAAAGTCCCTCCCTTGCGGCCGGGACTCGACAGTCTGCCACAGCACCGGTCTCCGTGCTAAATTGTGCGTGATGAGCGGCCGACACATACCAGAGGCGCCACACTCGCATAATCATCCCGCCGAAACGCCTTCTCGCACTGCGACGCACGGACTGTGGAATCCGAGAAACTCCTCCCCACAATGTGGTTGCGCATGCAGGGCACATGGCCGCCGTAGCCAGGCATGGCCTTGACATATTTGTCGCGCCGCACCATCCTGATGTGCTGCGCTAGTTGAGAGCCCTAAATCTGTGCCAGCTGAACGCACGGCAGTTGCGAAGGGGCAAAAGTTTAAGGACCGCCCATTCGGACCGCTGGGATCTAAAGGTCAAATCTTTTTCTTTCTTAATCATCTCGTGACAACCTTGTTAATTTGGTCCAAATGTGAGAGGTGCGCACCGGCAACATGATCTGGCGACGGGGCGGCGCAACAACAGTCCTCTGGATCGACGACGCGGTCCATGAGCAACTGGTAGCAATCCCAAGACGATATCTGTTTCAAGAGGACAGTGAAACAAGAGCCAAGAGAGGTGAAAGAGGCGTTTGGTGGCAAGGTAGGTCCTTTTAATTCTTTGATTTTATTTTGTCCGGTTTTGTTGTTATAAACGGTACCAACCATGTCAACCGCCAGCGTTGTCCGAAGACGATCCATGAAGTCGGCTGATTGCACGGGGATGCTCTCATCCAGCACACACTGAAGAATGCAGCTGCCGATCACAGATGGCTGGTACTGTAAGAAGGCTGCCTCTGCGCAAGACAAGACAAGGCGGTCGAGATTAGCATATATGTTCGGACATTGCACGCAGCCATGCCTGGAAGGAGCCCAGCCACGAGCTCATCGGCCCTGGAGAAGAAGTAGTGGAGTGTGTGTGTGGGAAATGCGGCGCTACTGGCAAGGTGCCGGATGGCGTTGAAGATGAAGTCGTGGGGGGTGAGCGTGACTGCCGACCATCCCAGCGACCTGAGCACAATCAGCTCCATGCGCCGGATGCTGGCAGCATCGAACCCAACCTTGGCAGCAGCACCCTGCGCTCCAACCACATCCAGCAATCTTAGAGCAGGGGGACGCACTGGGAGGGAGGGGGTACCTTTAGGTGCCAGAAGTCGAGCACCCGGCTGCCACTGTACTTGGCAGCCAGCCACATGCAAGCCAGGCCCGCCAGATTCAGGTGCAGCGGAGAGTGACTCGATTGCACTTGACAAGAGCTCGAAGAAACAAACCGATCCAGCATTGATACCGCGCTGGCAGCCACAGAGACATCCAAACGCAGGAGACTTCGGAGCTGAAACAAGCTCCTGGTTATCTCAATTCCGCGCTTCACAATGCTGCACACAGTCTCACCTCAAGTATCCACACAACAGTTGCACGGCGGAGCTCCACGAGGGGCGATCGCTCCAGGAGCAGCTGTCGCACAAAGAGCTTGCAAGGCAGATAGCGTCCCACACTCTCCTGGCTGACGAGGAGTGCCATGCATTCCCCGAATTGGAGCGCGCAATCTAGCTGGCACGGCTGGTGAAAGTCTTCACCACGCTCCCCCGACATTGCCAGCCGATCCAATCCCAAGATGGCGGTGCCATCGTCGCTGTGGGACATGGATTCTTCACACAGGAGCAAACTGGATGAAGCCACGGCGGCCACCGTCATTGCTCCTTTGCTGCTGCTGCTGTTGCTATTACAACTTATAATGTTGTGTGAGAGAGGCTTTCCTTTTCTTTGCACTGCTACTAGATACGGCTCAAGATCCCAGGCACCCAGGAGCAAGTAGGCCTTCTTGGGGGTTATCTTTCTTCCGTTTGTGCGCAGGGAATATCTCAGTGCGTTTCTTGAGGGGATCCCGTCGCCATCACAGAATATCTCTCTTGTCCACACCGCCAGCCCTAAAAAAGCCATGGTTCTAGCAGCAGCCACCGCCGCCGTCGGGATGGCAGCGGGTAGCAGCAACACCTCCTTGTTTCTCCCCTGGCACAGCGGCGGCTGGAGCAAACCAAGGATTGCAGCAGCTCAGGCGAGAGGAGGTATCAGTCTCAGATGCTCTGCCCGATGGTCATGCGAGCACCAAGAGGAGCAGCCCATGCTGGCGGCGGCGGAGCGGGCGTGGGGGGAGGAATGCGGCGTGGTGGGCATCTACGGCGACAGCGATGCGAGCAGGCTGTGCTATCTGGCGCTGCACGCGCTGCAGCACAGGGGGCAGGAGGGCGCGGGAATTGTGTCGTGTGACGGTGGGCAGCTCAAGGGGATCACCGGGCTGGGGCTGGTGTCGGAGGTGTTCAATCACTCCAAGCTGAGCAAGCTCCCCGGCTTATCGGCGATCGGGCACGTAAGGTATGGTACCGCCGGTGATTCGGTACTCAAAAACGTCCAGCCCTTTGTCGCCGGCTACCGCTTCGGCTCTGTGGGCGTGGCTCACAATGGCAACCTTGTCAACTACAACGAGCTCCGCATCATGCTCGAGGACAGCGGCTCCATCTTCAACACCTCCTCCGACACCGAGGTTGTGCTGCACCTCATCGCCACCTCCAAGGCGCGCCCCTTCATCTCTCGCCTCGTCCACGCCTGTGAGCAGCTCGAGGGTGCCTACTCGCTCGTCTTTCTCACCGAGGACAAGCTGGTGGCGGCCAGGGACCCCTACGGCTTCCGCCCGCTTGTCATGGGCCGCCGGAGCAACGGCGCCGTCGTCTTCGCGTCCGAGACGTGCGCCCTGGGCCTCATCGAGGCGGAATTCCAGAGGGAGGTGAACCCAGGGGAGGTGATCGTGGTTGACAGGGACGGCGTCAGCTCCCTCTGCCTCATGCCACACAAGGAGCGCAAGGCCTGCATCTTCGAGCACATCTACTTTGCGCTGCCCAACTCGGTCGTCTTCGGACTGTCTGTGTACCAGACCAGGTACAGGATTGGCGAGGTGCTGGCCGAGGAGGCACCCGTGGATTGCGACGTAGTCATCGCAGTCCCAGACTCGGGGATGGTGGCGGCGCTGGGCTACGCCTACAAGTCGGGCGTCCCGTTCCAGCAGGGGCTCATCCGCTCGCACTACGTGGGACGGACTTTCATCGAGCCGCACCAGAAGATCCGGGACTTCGGGGTCAAGTTGAAGCTCTCTCCGGTCAAGGAAGTCCTCGAGGGCAAGAGGGTGGTGGTGGTGGACGATTCCATTGTCCGGGGTACAACGTCGTCCAAGATTGTGAGGCTCATCAAGGAGGCGGGCGCCAAGGAGGTACACCTGCGGATTGCTAGCCCCCCTATCACGGGCTCCTGTTACTACGGCGTCGACACGCCCTCCAGGGAAGAGCTCATATCGCACAAGCTGAGCATTGACGAGACGTGCGCCTTCATTGGGGCCGACTCACTCGCCTTCCTGCCACTTGAGAGGCTGAGGGGAATGCTGGGCCACAGCGCACCAACTTTCTGTGACGCTTGCTTCTCTGGAAATTATCCCATCCTGCCCAAACATCTGGACCTCCCTCCATCTGGGGTGGACACCCGGATCAAAGAGCCCGTTGTGCTACCCGTTGCTTAAATCACCTTGGAAACACTTTCAACAAGAAAGAAAAACCAGTAGATTCCATCACCTGCGACTTTTCCAAATATACTTGTTTGTGTCCTCTTCATCATCGCTGCTGCCGCTGATCTTCTCGTCGTCAGGGTCCGAGTCTTCTAGCTCGTCCTCGGAACAATCTCCGTCTTCTTCGTCAGGATAGTCGCACTCGGGGCGATCCTCACCTGTAACGTATCTAGAGGTCAGGCGCTCCTTAAGGCATGGCCACACGAAACATTACGGTTTGAGTCCTCGCTGTCATAGTCGGAATCGACTTGTTCCTCTAATCCAAAGGCACACGAATCGCTCACTTGCAACCTGCAATTTGTCCCCGTGGAAATCTTCAAACCGAGGGTAAGGAAATGGCTCACGTTAGTAAGTCATCTTCTTCGTTCACATCTAGTTGTTCGTGCCCCGCCTGCTGTGCATACACGTCGTACACGAACTCCTCTGCAAGACAAGCTTGGCACATGTGAGGCCTCGTATGCATGGACGCTAACCGGTGGAGGCATCGGCGGGAGGAAAGTTTTCAGGGCAAAATTCCTTAAGGAGTGGCATGTACTTCATCAGCAGCTCGTTATCCTCGCGATCCCTGTCTTTTCGTGCTGGGTAATCCTGGTTGGCATTAGCGCCAGCTTACCTCTCTCTCGCTTCCTGATCACCTGTTGTTCGAACTACATCGTAGAGGTGAAAAAACTGGGGCATAACGTCCTCGCTCTCTAGACCCAGTCGATTCTTCCACACCTGCTTGTAGCGCGCGGCTTTGGCGTCTCTCTGCAAACAAGCTGTAGCACAGGCAGCAGCTTTGGGCCGGCGGAAGTACCTCGTGCTGCTCCCTGGCAGCCGCAGATGCAGATGGCGTCTTGGCTCTTTTGAAACCGCTCTTCCTTGCCTCTTGCCTGGTTGCAGAAAGTTCGGACTGCAAGCATCCATCCACAGCCATCAGTTCGGATCAGATGGTGCGCAGCACACTCACCATGAGAGACTCTGACAGGGACGCATCCTTGACTTGTGACGCCTCGACAGTTTGAAGCCGGCAAAAGAGAAGCTTTCCTCCTCCTTGGCCACCTGGGGGGAAGGGAAGAAAGAAGCGACATGTGCACGTAGCAAGTAGCTTGGCTACCTGAGGGGTGGGGAGCGTCCAGCAGTGTCAAGTTGGCGGCATCGGCATCAAGCCCGCGACGCTTTGTAGCACTGCGCTCCAGCCCTGCGATGCCTTTGGTTGGGAGCGGCAGAGCAATGCGTAGCTAGCTGAGACTTACATAGGAGGTCCACGGGCTCATGGCAGCGCTTGCGTTTGATGCGCACCAGCGTCGGCTTGCTGCTTCCCGCCATACCCTGGGCACCTAGTGACACTAGTAGCACTAGGACTAGGGCATGCCAATGTCGGTGGTGGCATGGCATTGGCATTGCCTGCCAGTGGTGCCCGGCGGGAGCAGCAGGCAGTGGGTGGCGTCCACCAGGAGCAGCAAGAGCACGGTGAGAGCCGCGTCGTTGGTGGTGGTGGCGGAGGAGGGCAACAGCGCCAAGGCCCTGGCGTGTAGCGCCGAGGAAATAAGCAGATTCGTCAAGGAGCAGCATGAGGTGCGAGGCGACATGGAGTCCCTGGGCGCCAGGTACGATATCAGCACAAAGCTGGTTGCCCGGGTGCTCCAGCAGCTCAGCGCCCACGTCCAGGCCGCTTATGCCTTCTTCCAGTGGGCGGGCACGCGCGCCACCTTCAGGCACACGAGCACCGTCTACAACCTCATGCTGCAGCTGCTGTGCCGGGACAAGCAGCTCACGCTCTCGCTCCGCCTCGTCAACCAGATGCAAGCTCAGCACGTCCCCCTCACCAAGGACACGTTTGGCAGCTTGGCCCAGATGATGCTCGGCCGCGGTGGCGTGCAAGGTGGCGTGGAAGCTTTCATCAGGCTGGGAGCCTTGGGCTTCAAGTTCAACGCATTTGCCCACGACTGCCTGGTCAAAGTGATTCTCGAGGAGCAGCGCCTCGACATGGCCTTGGCCACCTACAAGCACCTGCTCAAGGCGGGCCTGCCGGTTGACGCGCACACGGCCACCGCCATGGTCAAGGAGGTTTGCAAGCTGGGCAGGACGGAGCTTCTGGCGGAGCTGCTGGCGGAGCTGAGGCAAAAGGGTGTTGGCCTGTCGGAGGTGACGTGCACGGAATGCATCCAGGCGTTTGGCAGGGCGGGCGACTTGGACGCAGCCATGGGCATGCTGGATGACATGAGGCGGGGAAACTTCTGCCAGCCGGACACGGTGGCCTTCACCGCCGCCATGCACTGGCTGTGCGAGGTGCGAAGGGTGGAGCAGGCCATGACACTGTTCGACGACATGAGGGAGACGTGCGACTGCGCCCCCGACGTTGTCGCCTACAACACCCTGATTGCTGGCTACTGCAAGGCCGGTGACGGGGACCGGGCGCTCGACATGTTTCGGCGGCTCAAGCAGGAGGGCAGCTGCAAGCCAAACGCCGTTTCCTTCGACACACTCGTCATCTTCTTGTGCAAGATGAGCAGAGCAACTGACGCGCTCGCCGTCTTCCAGGAGATGCTCGGCGCAGGTCTTAAAGCCGACGTCAACGTGTGCAACACCCTCATCCACTGTACCTGTCGGCTGGGCATGCTGCGGCAAGCCCGCCGCCTTCTCCACCACATGACAGCGCATGCCTGTGCCCGCGATGCCTTCACCTATGGCATCCTTGTCAACGCGCACTGCAGAGCAGGACAGATGCATGAGGTTGCCTCGTTCATGGAACTCGCCCGACACGACGGCTGTGCTCTCTCGGCGGTCAACTACAATTTCATCATCCAAGGCTTCATCAGGTGTGGCAGGCTAGCTGAGGCCACCCAGCTTTTCGAGAGCACTATGACCAAGGAGAGCGTCCCGGATGTCTTCACGTACAACCTGCTCATAGGTGCTCAAGGCAAGGCTGGCAACATGGACAAAGTGTGGGAGCTACTGTCGACAATGCAACGAGCAGGCTGCCAACCGGACCACTGCACGTTCAACAGCATCCTGCACGGCATGCGGAGGGCGGCCAGGATTGACGACTTCCACAGGCTGTCGGCTGAGATGGCCAAGCACGCTGTACTCCCCACGGTGCACATGGCCAACGTTCTCGTCACTTGCCTTGCTCACGCCGGCAAGATGGAGGAGGCCTTGGATTTCCTGAGGGAATTCCCTGGCGGTGCTATTGAGGTGCCCGGCTACAACACTCTGATTGCCGCCTTGGCCAGGGCTGGCAAATTCGACGAGGCGTGCAACGTGTTTCTGGAGATGAAGGAGCTCAGTGTGGCCACGTGCGACTTGCTGCTCAGCGGCCTTGTTGACGCAGGAAGGAGCGATGACATAGAGAGGGTGATCAGCGAGGCCAGAAGCGTGGGCCTTGCGTCAGAGGACGTGATGTACAGCTCCCTCATCAGGGTTCTGTGCAAGAAAGCCGGGGGGCTTGAGGATGCCCGCAGGTACTTGCGGCTGATGCAAGGGAAGGGGCTCTGCCTCTCATCAGCTGGGCACGGTTCCTTGCTCACAGCTCTGTGCAAGTCAAAGCAGCTCGAGGAAGCCTTGACCCTTTTTCAAGAGGCGGAGCAAGGAGGAGTCGTTCTGGATGTTTTCACGTACAGCTACCTCATGGATGCTTTTGGAAAGGCAGGGAGAGCGGCCAAGGCTTTGGAGGTGTTTTATAACATGCAAAAGGCGGGTTGCATGCCCGACACCGTTGTTTACAACGTGTTGATCAGCTGCCTCGGTAAGCAGGGTAAAGTTGACGAAGCGCTAGAGCTGCTCGAGGACATGAACAGGAAAGGGATCATGCCAGATTGCCGCACCTACAACATCGTCATCGATGTTCTGAGCAGCTGCGGGAGGTATGAGAAGGCGTACAGCTTCTTCGGCATGATGAAGAGAAGGAAGCATTCTCCGGACGTGGTCACCTACAACACTCTCCTCAACGGCCTTAAAAAGCTGCGCAGGACCGACGAAGCTTGCGATCTGTTCGACGAGATGCAGGCCAACAAGTGCATGCCAGACTTGACGACCTTCGGAACGCTCATCGATACTCTTGCCAAGGCTGGAAGAATGGAGGACGCCCTTGAGCAAAGCGCTCGACTCGTGAAGATGGGCCACGCTCCAAACTCGTACATATACAATGCCCTCATCTCCGGCTTCTGTAGGAGCGGTCAAGTGGACAAGGGGTACGAACTGTTTCAGGACATGATTGAATGCAGCTGCTTCCCCGACTCCATCACCTATACCATCTTGGTGCTTGGTTTCAGCCGGCGGGGCCACACGAGCATGGCCATGGAGCTGCTCCAGGAGATGGTGAGGGAGGGGCACACACCTGCCCTTGCCACCTATAACGTGCTCATCCGGAGCTTGAGCATGGCCGGGCAAGTGGAAGACGCGTACACACTCTTCAAGGAGATGATTGCCAAAGGCTTCAACCCAGACATGCAAACGTACTCGGCGCTTCCCAACCTCAGCACTCCCAACAAAAGCGTGTAGCTTACTAACATTATTTTCGCGGAGACGATTACCTTTACAAAATCAGAATCACTCAGTTGTGCGGCAAGGCTTTCCCGGAGCCAGGATTGGTGAGCAGTTTTACAGTGGATCTCTTCCTCAGGCGGGGTGTCATGAGTCCAGTTTGTATGCGCGTCTTGATTGCCTTTTCCTGGGAAAGCAAAACAAGCAACAAGGTAAAAAATGGATGGAATTATTGGGAATTCTGGTGCCAAAGGTCTCACTATTCGCATCGGGTAAGTGTCCGCTTACCATGACGTGGCACCCCTCCTCAAACTTCTCCAGGAAACCGCTGACCCAGCGATCGGCATTCTCCACCCACTCGCTGTGATGCATCCCAGCGGTCCTGGCAACAGTGTTGAGCTGCGCAGTGCATTGCATGACGGGGATGAGTAGCGGGCTGACACATTCTCGACTTACTCTCTGTCCAACACGTTCTTGCTGCTCCTTGACCTTCTGGCGCAGCTTCCGCATTCCCATGTTGACTTGCAACTGCTTTTCCTGCGATCCAGCACAGAATCAGCTCCGGCAAAAGGCTTGCCACCTCGTCTCTCACCTTGACGTAGCTCACCCCCAGCTCCTTTCTCGAGTAGCCGCGAGCGAGGTTGCGCATGACATACTCATTGTAGTCCTTGATGATCCGCATGATGAGATCCGAAGTGGAGACACCGTCCGTTCGCTTGGTTTCCATGAACTTCCCGGCGGCTTTAACCTGCACCATGCGGAACTGATCAGAGACGACAACCAAATCATGCGCGAGCGCGTACAAAGTGATAGACGTCCTTGCTTGCTCCACTAGTATCAGCGTACCTGTAGCGATTTAGCCAGCTGGTGTCAGTCAGTCAGGAACACCAAAGCCAAACTTACGGCAGCGCGTCATGGGCCACATAATCAATGCGGTGCTTGTCCAGAAACTCCTGAGTGATAACCCATGGCGCATCCTCGACCACCTCGTCCACCCACCTGAGAGCAGCATGGAATCTGGAGGTGCTAGCTAGATGAGATATGTACCTGCAATGGCGTAGTGACTCGTATCGTTCGGCCTCGCTCATCACCGTCTTGCCCTTGTACTTGTGGGTCAGGGCATCGCTGCAGCAGCCGACGAGCAAGTAGGTGTTGGGAAATCTGCCACAATGCCCCCAACCAGAGTGAAGACACAGAGTGAAGAGAGGGAGATACTACTACTCACAGCTTCTTGGCCTGCTCAAGGGATCGAGCATGGCCGAAGTGGAAGAGGTCGTAGATGCCATCCGCGTATACCCTTGTGGGACGACTGCTCTCATCCGGTGGCGGTGAAGGGTGCGGCTGGTAGCGTAGCCGATGACCTGCTTTCTCCTCCTCTTCCTCCTCCTCCTCCTCCTCATCGTCATCCTCCTCCTCCTCCTCCTCCTCCTCCTCTTCCTCCTCGCTAGTGCCGCTCACTGCCTGCTCGCCGTCCCCATTCATTCCGGGCTCTTCCAATTCCTCGAATTCCTCCTCGTCCGTCGCGTCCTCGTATGTGGTGGCCTCCTCCTCGCCCATTGCCTGGCTCGCCAGCCTCTTCTGCGTGCTACTCACCCGCGACCGACTGCCCATGCCGCTACTGCTACTCTGAGTCAATCAATCTTTCGCCTCGCCTGCCCCACCAAGCTAGGGCCAGGGTGCCTGCCGCAATTCCACGTAGCCTCCCACGTGCTCCATCGCCACCAATCCTCCCTCGTATACCTGACCTAGGCCTGGGTGCGGAACACCTGAAATCTCAAATCGTAACTCTCTCTCTTTCTTTACATGGATCTGAAGCATGTAAATATATCTATCTTGGCCCCGATAGGTCCACAGCTTCCAGGTCGGAGTTGGAATCTTCCACGAGCTCGTAGTACCTGCGTGGTATGAGCTGAGCCTCGCGGCTTCGTCGAGTCTCCACCTTTTGCCATTCCTCCCATCTCTCGGCCAGGCCGTCGCCTTCGAGCATCCTCACCACCTCCGACATCTTGGGCCGGTCCGCTGGAAACATCTGCGTGCACAGCAGTGCCACCTGCACCATCTCCTCCAGCTCCACTGCGTTGTAGTTCCCCTTGAGCTCCGCATCCACCAATCGATCCAGGTTGTTGGCGTGTTGCAGCTGCTTCACCTGTTGCAGCCACTTAGAAGACCAAGGACAATAGCACTCGGTGACAGGCTCACCCAGTCGAGAAGCATCACGTCCTTGTTGGTGAGGAGGCGGTTGAAGTCGAACGCTCCCTGCCCGGTGATTAGCTCCAGCAGAAGAATGCCGAAACCAAACACATCGGTCTTCTCCGATGACTGGCCCGTCGACAGATATTCTGGCGCAATGTGACCCACCGTGCCGCGCACAGCCGTTGTGACGTGAGATTCTCGGTGGTCTAGCAGCTTTGCCAGGCCAAAGTCCCCCACCACAGCCTCAAAATCTTCGTCCAGTAGAATGTTGGCAGCCTTGACGTCCCGGTGGATAATCTTAGGATCGCAGTGCTCGTGAAGGTACAACAGACCCCGTGCCGACCCCAGGGCGATGCGCTTCCGAGTTGGCCAGTCCAATGCTGGCTTGCCGCATATTAAGTCTGCCAGCCCCCCACCCTTGAGCACCGCAAACATTTCAAAGGCTACGTACCGCGGAGACGTGACGCCACGCTGCCATTGGGCATGTACGGGTACACGAGCAGCCTCTCGGTTGGCGTCATGCAGAAGCCTTTGAGGCGGAGAAGGTTCCGGTGCACAGCTAGGCTTATCATCTCCACCTCCATTTGGAACTGATACTCACCACCGTTGCTGGACCCCTCCTTGAGGCGCTTGACGGCGATAGGGGTCCCGTCCGGCAGTGTCCCCTTGTACACAATGCCAAACCCGCCCCGACCAAGGATGTTTTTCATGTCGAAATTATCGGTGGCCGTCTGGAGCTCCCGGAAGGAAAACTTTTTGAGCTGCCCCAAGGCAACCTCGGGATCCTGTTGTTCTGAGCAAGCCAAGTATGTATACACACGTGTGAGGGCCGTCACATGAAGGCAGGGCTCACCATTCACGTCGAAAAAGACCTGACGGTTGTGGTGGCGTTTCCACCACACCGCTCCAAATGCCAAGAGAGACGCGAGCAGAAATGCAGCAACCGCCAGTCCCGACGCCAGAGCTCCCCGGCTTGCACTCCCACCCGATCCAACTGCAAGCTAAAAGCTGAAATGAAGCGATCATTTGAGTGGCCTACCTCTTTGGCTCAATGGCTCCAGGTGCCGAGGAGGGTCTCCTGGACATATCCTGCTCGTCTTGGAGCCACACAGCAGAGGGTTGCCTTTGACACTGCAGCGAGCGAATGAATAGAAGGTTGCTTAGTGCTACAGTCAAGACTTACTTGAGGTTGGCTGTTGTCGCATTGGGCACATTCCCACTGAGGTTGTTGAAGGACACGTCCCTGTGCGCACCACACTCACAAACGGCTGTCAAAGTCAAAAGGAGGCCTGGGCCTGGTTTCAGTCATAGCTAAAACGTACAGGAAGTCGAGAGCCCTGATGGTGGCCACCGAAACGGGGAAGGCTCCGCTCAAGCTGTTGTTGTTGAGCCGCCTTGACACCAACAAAGTTAGCCGCTAAACACGAGGCATCAAGTGACTCTGACTCACAGGTACTGCAGCGTCTGTAGCTTGCCCAAGGTGGAAGGAATGGGGTCGCTAAGGTTGTTGTTGGAGAGGTCGACACTGATGATCCTGCTCCAGTTTCCAAACTCGGGGGGAATAGGCCCGGACAGGTTATTGTTCTGAAGCATCCTGCGATCAATAACACAGGGTAAGATGGAAAGTTTGGTGCTTGCACAAGCTTACAGATACTGCAAGTTAGCGAGGTCGGCGAGGCGAGGCGAGAGCTGCCCCGATAGCTGCAACCCCGGGAGTTCACTGCAGGCAAGGAACAAAGGGTTGGAGACCAGACAAGGCAAGCACACATACACCCTGGAGACGTTTTGCTCGGAGCAAGAGACGTGAATCCAGGAGCAAGGATCAACGGCGTTCTTATCCCATCCCGACATTGCGTTCTGCGGATCCACCAGGCTCTGCTTGAAGGCAAAGAGAGCGGACACTGGGGACACACACACGAGCGAGGGTTGTACCCCAAGCAAGCAAAAGAGAGCGCGTTTACCTTCGATGTTGAATCCATTCTGGTTGAGGGCCGCCTCAACGGCGGGGTGCAGGTGCAGCAGCTGACACAAGAGGAGCAAGAGCACAGCGGCAGCGTCTTGTTCCATGAAAACTCCCCCACTTTCCTCTCTTTATTAAAGGCTATATAGGGCTTTTATTTGGAGCATTTTATTCACTTCATATTCCAGTGTCACACATTACTCGACGATTGTGCGTTGCTGAATCTTGGTAGGATACGACGCGTCCAGGTTGATTCCGCACACCCCTGCGCCTGGACCCTGCCGCTCCATCCTCACATATCCGCTCTCACCCCATCCCGAACCCCACGAGTTCTTGACCAGCCAATACTGTCTGCCGCCTGCGTCTGTCCCGTACCCTACAATCGCCACTCCGTGATCCAGGTTGCTGCCGCATTCTCCGGTGAAAACCCCCTACCATTCACAGGGACAGGGTGAGGATATAAAACTTATGGTGACAAGTCATTACGCTCGAGTAAAGCTGAAAGTCCTGGCCCCCCGCCTCTATCGCGACGCTCACCGGCTGGTTGGCAACAGCTCTTAGCAGCAACTCCTCACTCTGCGGGGGTATGGCCTGAAAGCCATTGATAGTAGCTGCGTGATATTTCACCTGCGCATCATCACCACTAAAGACTTTGTGCCTCCTTTGTGTCTGCCCACCTTGTCCTTGTCGCAGGCACCCCGCTGTGCTCGGTAAGGATAATTCGACTGGCTGGTTATCCCGCCATTCCTGATCATGTATTGAAATGCATAGTCCATCATGCCCCCGTCACAACCCTGGTTCACTGTGGTATCACAGTCCACCAGTTCCTGCTCTGATAGCGAAACAAGTGTGCCAGTGGACAAGAATGTCAGGCCCTCCACTGCTGCAATCGCGGAAAAAGCCCAGCAGCTACCTGAACCAGAGCGCGCAAGCTACATTCAAAACCATCACACACAAGCGGACTTACCGCAGTCTCCTTGGTCTTTAATCTCAGTAACACCTCCTTTCTTTCTCCAGTCTACACTTGTTGCTGTATCTGCTACAAGCGCGATGTCTCCAACCTCGTGGAACGGCGCGGGTCGCTGCAGCCTCCCGACGTAGAGGCCTCTGAATTCACTGTTGGTCAAATCAGCGAACTTGTTCAAGCCTAGGCTGTGGCTGTTGTTTCTCCGTGCGTTGTGGCTGTTGATGTAGTTGGCATTCTCCTTGAAAATTTGGAATCGTTTTCTATACTCATGTGCACTATTGTAAGCTTTCCCATGCTCTTGCATCCACTTTTGGTAGACCTGCCAAAGAGGATCGACTGCTGAAGGCTCCCCATGTTTGAGATAATCACAACCGAGGACCAGCAGCAAGCTGAAAACTCTGAGGAGATGGTAATTGCAACCCATTCAATCAATTCACGTACTTATCCATACATCATCCCCGCCGATGCAACAACGGGGTGCTTCACCCCTAGTGTGATGAAAAGAGTGAGGAGCCGTGCCGTCATTTATATAACTAAAGTGCAAGGAGATCCTTGTGAGCAAGTGGATAGGTTTCAGCCACACGCAACTCACCCGATCGTTCTCTGTTATCATTAAGTCTTCCATGCGGTTGGCTTGGGATAGGTGTGTAGTTGGAAATTTCAAAACCAATTCAGCTTATATTTTTATTGGCCAATTCACTAGCATTTATGGACAAAGATAGAAAATTCATGTGGATTTTTATATTGCTTTTGCTTTACTTGAGATTCTGTAATAAGCTGCATTGCAAGATCCTACCAGCTTGGCACTTAGCATAGATCCATGAGGAGACAGCGTCAATCATCGCTAGCGGGAAGGTACTCTCTCTCTCTCTCTCTCTCTCTCTCTCTCTCAATCTCGCAATCTCGCAAGCCTGTGATGAAAGGAATGCACCCTTCTCCTTGGGACAGCCACAGCTCCATGGCCGTCGGGTCTAAGCTCTATGTGTTTGGTGGTATTGATGGAACCAGCATGCTCGATGGTCTCTTTGTTTTGGATAATGGTAAGCTCTGAGTTCTATCATTTTGTTTTTCTCGTTCTTATCATCCAATGCAGCTACCAACACCTGGGGGAAACCCGACGTTTTTGGTGATGTTCCTGCTCCAAGAGAAGGACATAGCGTGTCTCTCATCGGTGACAACCTGTTCGTGTTTGGGGGATGTGGGAAATCCAGCGATCCCTCAGAGTAGGAGTACTACAACGTCCTCCATGTTTTGAACACGAGTAATATTCTGTTATCTTTCTTTGTTTTCTTCTAAACTTTTTTTTTTCTTATAGATACTTTTGTCTGGAAGAAGATTTCTACCATTGGAGTCTCACCTATTCCTCGGGATAGCCATACCTGCTCTTCCTATAAGAACTGTTTCGTTGTCACAGGTGGCGAGGACGGTGGTAATCCAGAAACAATGGCATGGTGGGAGGTAAAGACGACTGGTGCCGAGCTGATGCCAGGAGCTGGGCACACAACAATCAGCCATGGAAAGTTTCTCACTTGTAGGTAGATTTGTTTTCTGTTGGTCTCTCATGGGGCTTTTACGTATTTTGTAGCGACTGGTGTTTGGGCGACTTCGAATCCCTCTGGTCCCTGGCCTTCTCCACGTTTCTCCCTTGCAGGAGATTCCGTGGATGCAGAGTGAGGCATATTATTCTTCTATGAGGGATGTAACGAAAAGCTTGAAGCTCTAGATGACATGTATTTCCCTTTTATTGACATTGCTGCCATTCTTGACAATATGGTTGCTGTTTTTATGTGAAGAGATGCTGAGGGAGAAAGATCCATCAGAACCAAAGCTATCCATGCGTAAGGAACTTAAGAGAAGGCGGCAAAAGTATCGTGCCACGCCATTCGTGCTAGACAAGCAACGGGATGCGGACAAGATCTCACGGAGGTATCTGTGGAAAACCTTGGACCTCTCCAATTTTTCCCTGTCAAACTCATGCTACAGAGTTTTAAGCTCACGTTCAGCCGCTAGGCGAGAAGATGTTCGAGGCTAGAGAAAGCGATGTATTCAACTACGGATACACGCTAGAAGCGTCCATCGATGGGAAGCTCTTCTGTGGGCTGCTCTTCTCGTACAACCCTGGCTTTGCTCAGGCTCCTCAGTTACTCTCTAAAGCCAGGAAGGAAAAAATCACAGGAGGAAACCACAGGACGTCCAAAAGGCCGTAGTAAAGGCCAAACCGTGTGTATGCAGCTGCATTGGAGGATTTGGTTGGGTCGCTGACGCAAGGAAAGTTTGCCGACTTTGTGGTGTTGTCCGAGTCTCCTTTTGGACAGGGCACGGGCATTTTTCCTCGAGTGGTTACGTTCGTTGGTGGAAATATTGCCTTCCTTTCTTAAGGCGTTATTCCATAATTATTTGGTCTTTTAAATATAGCATATTTGTGAGAAGATTGGTGAGGAGAAAGCAGCCAGAATCATCAAGCAGCTGGTAAAGACCTTCAAATAGATTTATTTGAGGGGCGTGGTTCACCAGGATCTCAAGCTCGACAACATTCTTTCCAAGCTAAACATGTGTGACAAAGTGGTGATCAGCACCTTTAGGAGATATCACCACAGCAAAGTACATGGCAGCTTGGTGGAGAACAAGGATTGGAGCTCTACATGGCAGCCTACTCTACTTTCTTACAGACAAAGCCATGAACTGTTTTTAAAAAAACCATTTCTGAAGGAATAAGACAGCATTAAATAAACTGTTGTGTATGTATGTGTTTATAGACACAACTTTGAAGCCATGAGCTTGGTTTGATTTGGTACATGATATTTGTACATTAACTCAGGGCATAGAAATGATTTTCATGTTTGATTTTATTTAGTGTTTTGCTCTCTCTTGTAAAGGTTTTAGGTAAAAAACAAAATGTCTATATGTCGTTCCAGATCACGATCCTAAAAACGCTTAAAACATTCAAAAGGAAGCGTGCAGGCAGAAAACAGTTCAGAAGAGTGACCTGCACATACAAGAATCTCTATTCTATTGTGCTATTGCTATGTTTGCTTGAATACAAAACAGAAAAAAAAACAAAAAAACTTATCTATAAGAAACTGCATCATTGCATGATGATCTAAACAGAACTAACACCTACCAAAGCTATTCTACTTTGCTGAAATCTACTAGCCTAATATACAAATTGAAATAACTAGCTGGAAATGGGCCGCAAAAGAAAGCAGAAAACTGTGGATGCCATTTTAGAAGGGGATGTAATTGTAGCAAATGCTACTGGAAATCAAGAATTCATACCTTTTACCACTAATGTGGAGATTTTTTTGGAAACTAATATGGGCAAAAACAATGTTTGCAGAATATGTGAAACCGGAGATGTTATGCCAACTGGCAACACCCATGGATTTGTCAAAAATTGCAGCATTAAGATCGACAAGCTGTGAAGGAGTGGTGTAAAAAAGAGTGCTCTCGGCCTTGAGAACGACTTGGGCATGAAGAAAGTTCGAGTGGCTTAAAAGAAAATGCCAGCAGTAAGTTTCTATTTCCTTTTCACCATTACTAACTTCATTTGCTTGCGTTTTTCTTTTTTGTATTCTCTGGACATCAACATCTCTTATGTCTATGGCTGGAAAACATTTTTGGTGGCTGCCGAGAACAACTGTGGAATGAAAACAAGTTGGAAAGAAAAGGAAAACGAGGGAGTTGAAATGTAAAGAAAGAATTGTAAAACATTTATTGCTATATAAATAAAGACCAAAGTTGAATCGAGATCTTTCGCTAATCATCCAATATATTTAAACGAAAGAGCCTCATTGATCATTGCAGTAGGTGGCCCTAATTATTTTAATCTATATATATAAATTTAATATAATATTGGAAGTTTCAAACCAAATAATGAAAAATATGCAGCTTATTCACAATGAAATATTTTAGAATACTGCTCAAGAAACGGAAATAAATTTTTTATAAAAAAAAAACAATTATAAATGCAATGAGCAACTAATGGGTGGTCTTGATAAATTATTAAAAGAGATAAATCCCTATGCTAATGCATTCAAAAAATGGTAAGAAATAGAGAATGAAGAGTTAAATTCAACAAATATTCAAGGAGGCATAAGTGATATTGTAATACATATAAAAGGCAATTGGAAAACTGATCCAAGATGATATAATGCACTAGGTTCAAATGATTTTAAACATTTAGTTGTACAAAGATGGTATTCATTGATGAACTTTTTTATTATGTCTACTATATACGATATTTTAAAAACAAAAATATGTTCAAATATGTTTAAAAATATAGTATCGAATCAATAAAATACTCTTTCTTCTATAGAACAAAAACTTTATAGAACAAAGAGTATCTGATTAACTCAATACTACATTATTAAAATTAAACATTTTTTAGTACGAAGATGGTATATAGTACACAAAAGAAAAGATGTACTAAAATATGATATTTTATAGCTTAAAATAGAGGAGTAAATATTTCTAGATATTTGTTGTGTAAAATATTTTCTTATTAATAATCTTATGGTATTTATTAATATAAATATAAATGAAATTAAACATATTGAGATGTCAATTGGCTAAGATGTAGCTTAAGATTTATATAATATCATAAATTTTCTACCACTTTATCCTACATTTCATTTATACATGAAAAACATAATAAGGTATAAATATGATTGAGACAACATTAGTACATGGACCATATAAAGAAATTTAATTATATTATATTAAACCTTCTATATACCATTCATGAATTTTCTGATATATTATAGTTCTAGCATAAAGAAAAGTTTATATATCATCAAACTCTACTCTACCCCAGTATAGAGTAAAACATTACCATTCATTTATCATCATAAAATTTCAGCATTCATAACAGTGTTATAAAGCCTTAATTTTAAATATAAATACATGAATATAGGGAGATAATAATCTTATTTCAGATTTATAAAAACAACTACAGAAATAATGTTTATGGTATTAATAGAATAATTTCTATTTTAAATATTACTCTCAAAATATGAATATAAATATTAGGTAAAAAGGGAATATCAATGATAAATATGTAAAATATTATAATTTTATAAAAGAAAATATAACACATAAAGCTAACATCTTTCACTTATTATCATGCAATTCCAAAACTTTCAGTCTGAAATGATGAAAAGAGAAACTCCATAATAATGTTTATATTTTTTAAATTTAAAAGATGTATGCACTTTAGATGAGTTTTTAAATATATATTAAATATATTTTTAACATCATTATATTTGAGTGAAATTAAGTAACACATATTTTATTAAGAGGAAAAATTATAGAGTTTAATAAATCATCAAATAAAAATATTTTTATCAATTATATAGAGATTTCAAATAAAAGAAAAACTTAGTTATTAAACAAATGACTCATCTGGCCATGGGATCCCACAGTGAGAAATTCCATTTATAGAATATCCAAGACTTCATTCAACAATCAGAATTTTAAATATGATATAATGTACTGAGTTATATTTATTATGTTATGATGTGTGTTGGTGATAGAATCAATTGTAGAAGAGAATTTTAATATAAAGATTATGTTATGTTTAACTATATATCTTATAATTATAATTGTGTTAAAAATTACAATTACACTTACAACTCTTTGAAATTATTAAAATATAAAAAATAAAGACAATGCTCCCAACGTAGCTGGGACTTTTGCTAGTCCTTCGATATTTAAAAGAGCAAGGGCGACATATTCAATCAAGATTCTTTTCGAGCTTAATGGTGGAGATGAAGACACGTGGGAAAAATGTTTTTATTTTTTTAGGGTAAACTAGTTTTTTCGATGGTAAACCTGTTTTTCTGAAGCATTTTTCCAGAAGCACTTATGTAATTCAGCATTTCACCGCGGTTGCACACCATGAGGTTTGCTGCTCTCATCAACCAAGTATGAGATGAGTTTATCAAATTTATCTTGTGGTGATGTTTCTTCTTTTTTTGCTGCCAGAAATGCCATGTGGTCCGTTAATGGCAAGGGTACTCTTGAATAGTATTTGATAAACTTTCGGTAATAGTTGCATAGCCCCAGGAATGCCTTTAACTCGTGTACATTCAATGGTCACTCCCAATCCTGGATCGCTTGGACCTTCTCAAGGTCCACCTTGAGCCCGTCCTTGCCCACCACATGTTTGAGAAACTTTACCTCTTGTTGAGCAAAGTCACATTTGCTCTCTTTAGCATACAGCTGGTGTTCCCTTAGTTTCTCAAACACCTTTGTCAAGTGTTCGGCATGCTTTTCTAGCGTTTTGCTATAGATCAAGATGTCGTCAATATAGACAACCACAAAGTGATCCAGATAAGGTACAAAGATGTGGTTTATTAACGCCAAAAACGTTGCCAACACATTGCATAGCCCAAAGGGCATCACTAGAAACTCAAAGCTCCCATACCTTGTTCGACAGGTTGTCTTCTTGACATCTTCTTCTACTACCCTGATTTGGTAGTATCCTGACGTTAGGTCAATCCTCGAGAAGTATTTTGCCTTTCCCAACCTATCAAACAGGTCCTCAATCCTTGATAAAGGGTACTTGTTCTTTTTGGTATACTTGTTGAGCAACCGATAGTCTATGCACATACGCATAGATCCATCTTTCTTTTTCACAAATAACACTGGCGCCCCATACGGCGACTTGCTCAACCTAACATACCCTTTGTCCACCAACTCCTTTAGTTGGCGTTTGAGCTCCTCGAGTTTTTTTTCGTTCAAATAGTAGGGGGGACGAACCACCGCCTCAGCACCCTTGACTAGCTCAATCTTATGTTCTATCGGTCGTGTGGGGGGCAACCCCGTTGGTAGCTCCTCTGGCATGGTATCCTGGAATTAATCCAACACCCGCTAGATCACTAAAGGTACTTCTTCCGTTCTCATCTTTTTGTCACTCTTCACTGAGAGTAAGCACAAAAATGCTACCTTGGTTCCTTCAGTGAGTTGTCCTTTTGTGGACACCAGGTTTAGGCAGGAATTTTTGACCTTGCATTGCCCTACCTTTAGATCCTGGGCCTCCACCTTGGATCTTCTTCCTTGGGCATTCGCTAGTACCTTTCCATGCAGGGCTACCACGAACTGATTGAACCAATCCATCCCGAAGATCATGTCAAATCCCGCCATGTCTAGTACGGTGAAATCCATGTCTACTTTCCATGTCCCTACTTCGACTCTTGCTTGTCGAAGTACCTCATTAGTGCTTTGGCTACTTTGAACAAACTCTATAGTCTTTGGTTCGCCTAGCTACTGCACCATTAGTCTGGCTTGCCGGACTATGTCTGCAGCCAAAAAATTATCCGAAGCACCCGTGTTAATAAGGATCTTAACAAAGTTACCTCCGAGCTTCCTTCAGAGGGCTAGTAGATATCGCAAATGACTCTTTACCAAAGTTGCTCGTGTAATGAATAACTTTGAGCTAGGGACTGGATCACATACCTTAATTTGGATTTCACCCGACTTAATGTCCATATTGGCTCTGGCCTTCTTCGGGTAGGGACATTCCCTTGAAAAGTGTCCCGCTTCACCGCAGTTGTAATGTTTCCCACGCTGCTAAATGATTTAACTTTCTTATCTGTGGGTTTGTCTCTTTTCGCTTGACTCCCCTACGTACTTGCTCGCAGGCCCCGGATTTGTTTTTCCGGAACCCAGAGGACTCATTCTTAGAGAAACTCTTCTTGAATTTCCCTTTGCTATACGTTCCCCTTGGTTTGGCCCCTTTGTTAAACGTGGACCCTGACCCCGTCGTGTTCCCCTTTCGTAGGTTATCATTGAAATGCACTTTGATGGCCGCATCCAATGCTTCCTTGTAGTTGGTCGGGTTCTAGCGCATCACCTCACCTCGAGCCCAGGTTTGCAAGCCTGATATGAAGGCATGGAACGCATCCATATCCCCTATATCTGTGACAAGTATCTTCTTTGCCATAAACCAATTCATATACTCCTAAATGGTTTCGTCTGCTTTAGCCTACTCAGCTTGTCTCTTAGATGCAGAGTAGCATTCGGAGGGATATAAATCGCGTGGATCCTCACCTTCATCATTTCCCAAGTGGGCATTGGTCCTTCGTTGGCCTCTGTCGTTCTCCACCAAGACTTGGCATTATCTCCAAGTATAGTTTTGCACATGGGACCTTCTCCGAGCTCGGTAACTGCAATGCTCAGAAGTAGTCCTCCATATCGTAAAACCAATCCTCCACCACTTTATAGTCGTTCACTCCTTTGAAGACCGGTGGGGGCTTTGGTTTGTACTTAGGAATTGCCTAAGGGATTGATTCCACTTCGGTTTGTTCGACCTTGTTTGGTTTTGCCTTAGTCTCTGCCGAAGGGTCTGCAACTTCTGCGCTGCCAGCATCTGCCATCTTTTGCCTTTTCTTCCGCTTCTCGTCACGCTTTAGCCTGCGTACGAGAGTCTCCAGCAGAAACATCCAATCAAGCCTTGGATGACCGAACCTTACCACCGGACTCCTGTTTGGAAGTTTCCTCATTGGAGTCCTCTTCATGCAAGGATTCCTCATCCATAGCCTCTCATTCGACCAGAGGCTCCAGCTCTAGAGGAGGTTCTGTCTCTGCCTTGGTTCATTTCCGCCCTGCATTTGCCATCTCCCAGCAATCCGCCTCTATCCTCCGCTAGAACTGAGGAAAAGACTCTGATACCAAATTATAAGCCACAAATTTTTCCTTTCTAATTTGCCAGTTTACCTCATCTATCCATCCAACACTGTTTTGGTTTTTGCTAAGTTCCCTCGCCAAGGTTCCCGCCTATGGTACCAGCTCCTACTTGGTCCTACTTGGTTTTAGCTACTCACTGCACGAGCAACAAAGCATTACCCATCCATGGATTCCCAAATCTTTCCCAATCCCTCTCCCTGGTTAGACTGGACTTAAGGTTCGGCTACACTCCCCGCAGACACAAACAGCCAAGCACACAAAGCCTCTAGGTTCCTAACATTTCTTGGTACCACAAGACTTGATCATGGGACCCTCTAAATCCCAAGTCTTGGGTGCAACACTTGCTTCGGGACGCTAGGGCGAAACACTTTGGCCTAGCAGCCCGGTATGGGTACCTCTACCCCCCCACTTCTATCTTCAAGGGAAGGCCCAAGCCCCTAGGAAGGGCAAGGACCAATGAGCCGCAAGGTACTCAAGTGGGGCACCACTTCACATGAGCTGGGAGCACCGTGGTCGGTTTCCCTTTCAGGAGTGGGAGTTGCTCTTGAGCACTTTCTGGGGTGGCCCTTCCGATACCACCCAAGTCCATGCTCACTCCCACCCAAGGCCCCTCGGCCCCAGTCTCAACCTCAAGTCAGTTTGGAAGCACCACTGGAGAGTTCCTTCAAGACTGGTTCCTGGACCTCACTATCCCTACTATACTTTTGGAATCCCCCACATCCCCCCCCCCCGGGAGATGCACGCTTTGGGCTTTCACCCCTTGACCCGTATTAGTACTGGGACTCGGTCTCGGACTCGATCTCGGACTCAATCTCAGACCTGACTTTGGACTCGGTCTCAGACTTGATCTCGGACTCGATCTCAGACCCGATCTCGGACTCGACTTCGGACTTGACCTCGGACTCGGTCTCAGACCCGATTCAGATCTCGAACTCGGTCTCGAACTCGGTCTTAGACTCGATCCCGGACTCTATCTCGAACTCGGTCTCAGAGTCGGTCTTGGACTCGATCTTCGACTCAGTCCCATCCGATAAACTCTTTGTCATTTCGGTCATGCTTTCGAGGATCCTTTAGCCTACGACACCTCGAGGAGTTGGTTTCTTACAAAGTTAGTGTAAGCAATAAATTTTCCTTTTCCAATTTGACAGCTTACCTCATCTATCTAACCATCTTTGCCTTAGCCTCAGTTAAGTTCCCTTGCCAAGATTCATACCTATTGTACCAGCTTCTACTTGGACCTACTTGAATTCAACTACTCACTTAAAATTTGGCTATACTCCCCCTAGACATAAACAACTAAATATACCAAGCCTTTAAGTTTTTAACATCCCTTGATACAACTGTAGCGCACCTGAATTTTGGAGCCGAACTCCAAGCCTGTTGCGCTACGAAATGAGGGTCCGGTACAATCCTACGAGCACCAGCTCCCCGTATCCAGCACCTGCACGCAAAATGGTGTCAGACGGAGTCTGGCACGATTTTGGCATACCGGTGGCCTGACACGAGAAGGAGGGTACTCCACCGACTAGAGTAGCGTGGAGCTTGGGCTTAGACCCAAGCCGGACGCAGAACAAGGAGCGACACAGCCCAGCGGGAGCCAAACTAATGTCTCAGGTGGTCGGACATGCATTCCAACCACTATCCCTACTATACATTTGGAACCCCCTACAGCCCCCCCCCCCCCCCTTGAGGAACACACGCTTTGGGCTTTCACCCCAAGCCACCCTTAGTACCAGGAGTTAGTCTTTAGGACAAGTACGAAACTTACTAAATATGGAATGGCCTTAGATTGCGAATTTGGACACGGGACGAACACCATTGTGTTCAGGCCGACCTCTACATTCCGTAGACATGCCAAATGAGCGAATCTAGACACTTTCCATAATTAGCACTTGGGACCAAAATGAGACTAACACAAAGGGCGTGATAGCGAGGGTGTTTGGCAGACACGGTAAGTTATCATCCGGCGATATTGAGGGACTAGTCTCAATACGCGAGGGTTCTTGCCAAGCCAGTGCAAGATAGAGCAAAAGAGAACTAAAAAGCCGGGCCAAGTATGCTTGGCCAAATAGACACTTAGGAATTCCGTCCTTATGCTCATCCAGCCAAGTACAGATGCTAAGTCTAGTTTACTAACACTTGGACAATTGGGGCCAATAAAGGGAACCAGCAGTACCGACCTCCTGCCGTCATGGCAGTAAGGAAAGAGTGCCCGTAAGGACTGGTCGACAAGTATCTTTCGATACCCGAAGTCACATTCGCGACACTCTCCCCCCCTTGGGGAAAATCGACGTCCTCGTCGATGTATACCCGAGTCTAGCAAACTGTCAAGGAAACAACTCCAAAAGTTAACGGAAAGCACACTATGTGGGAAACACACCGACTTAAATGAGTTATGGAACGACCTCTCCTCTACGTCCAAAGACGTTAAGACTCAGACACCCTCCAGCCGTCACCGACAAGGAAATGACTAACAGAGTTAGCCACCCTTGCTGCTCCGAGTACCACTCGGCTTACAAAGGAATGATACATCCCTGGCCGCAGGGATATAGGGAGAAGGCCAGAGGCGCAACTTCCCCTGAGCAAGAAATCAACCCCATCGGGAAGATTTAGACAACTATTATAAACTGGCAGATGAAGTTGTTTACACGACCATGCCCCTTTGTTCGAAAAATGAGTCAACGAGAGAGAGGCAGGGACTTGTGATCAGTCTATAATAGTTATCCCCATGGTTATGGATTGGACCCATGCACTGAAGTGCCGAAGTCAGCCTGCCAAAATTGACCCAAGTATTATCGAATGAGAGAAATGACACTTTGAGTTATAGAAATATATATTTTATTGATTTGCAAGATTTATTACAAGATTTTTTACAAAAGCTAGTGTTTATTACTATTCTCATACTCCGTGACAAGCTCACGAGCATGGGTAAGATTACTAAGAGGCTCCCAAGTTGATTCACAAGTTGGGTAACCTTTCCACTTAACTAGATACTCCCGACGTTTGGCACGTTTAAGCCGCGTGAATCCAAAATAGCTTCTACTTCATATTCAGGTTCACCATCCACAACGTCTGGCGGTGGACGAATCTCCCGTTGACATGCAACATCCATAGTGTAAGGAGCCAATAAATTGGCATGAAATACATTATGAACATTGGACATCTCCACAGGCAGATCCAACCGATAGGATACATCACCAATGCGTTTTAGCACCTGATAGGGTCCAACATATCTCGACAAGAGCTTCCGAGACAAAGAACCCTTAATGTTCAAGTTTCGGGAAGATAGCCACACCTGATCTCCCACTTGATAGGATACATCCCGACGATGCTGATCCTTATCACGTTGATACCTATCCTGAGCCTTGCCCATCGCCTCAGTAGCTCTAGACCAACCTTGGCGTAGCTACTCTGCATAAGTCTCAACGGCTGGGACCAACACTTCGGTCATTGGTTTTGGTACAACGATTTGTTGAGGAACCCCATGAGCATTCCCTTGCAGCATCTCCCATGGAGAACAGCCTATAGCGCTATGAAATGTGTTGTTATAACAAATTTCTGCTATATCCAAATGCTCAACCCAGTCGCGTTGGTCCGCCGCAACATAGTACCGTAGATAATCCTCAACTTGAGCATTCACGTGTTCGGTCTGCCCATCAGTCTGAGGATGATAAGCCGTACTAAACTTCAACTTGGTACCGAACAGCTGGAACAGTGTGCCCCAAAACTTCCCCGTAAACCTCGAATCTCTATCCGAGATCATCTCTTCAGGAAGACCACGAACTCGCACTACTTCATGGAAAAAGAGCTTTGCTGCTTGTTTCGCATTCACTGTTCCTACAGTTGGAATGAAGTGTGCAATCTTCGACAACCGATCCACAACCACCATCAAAGTATCATGACCCTTAGACTTCGGCAAGCAAGTGACGAAATCAAGTGTCACACTCTGAAATGGCCATGCCGGTGCTGGAATGCACTGCAACTTTCCAGCCTGCTTCTCAGTTCTGCGCTTACATTGCTGGCATATAGGGCAGGAACGAACATAATCCGCTACATCACCTTCCATACCAGACCAGAAAAATCCCTTTTTCAATGAAGCCAGAGTCTTTCGCTTCCCACCATGTCCCACTGCTGGAACATCATGATGTTCCCTCAAAAATAACTGTTGAAGATCCTTAGAGGGAAGATACAATCTTTCTTTCTTATAGAATATAAGCCCGTCTCGAACTGAGAAGTGAAGCTTTGCATTAGTGCGACTAGCAACTTTTGCTGCTTCGCTACCAGGGCTCTGCTTCAACAACCCCACACGGCATAAGATTGCCTTCGCCAATGGATCACTTCCATACGAAGCCCGGACGTCCTTCAACCAATCTGGACTGATTGCCGATATTGCCCGGAATTGAGCTTGACGACTCAACGCATCCGGAACAATATTGTCTTTACCAGGTTTATATATGATTTCAATATCATATCTGGCAAGCTTCTCTTGCCAACGAGCCTGCTTCGGCGTAAGCTTAGGCTGCGTAGCAAAGTAGCTTAGTGTGTTACTATCCGTATAAACCTTGGTATGTCCACCCAAGTAGTGTCTCCAGTGTTCCAGGGCCGACACTATAGCAAACATCTCTTTCTCATGCGTTGGCCATCTTTGTTGGGTTTCATCCAATTTCTTGGAATAGAATGCAACGGGACAACCATGTCGCCTTAGCGTAACACCAACCGCTTTGTCACAATCTTGCTGTAACACGGCACCAATAGCATAACCAGATGCATCACAATGCACTTCGAAGGGTTTATCAGGATCTGGGATCCTGAGAACAGGAACTGTAGTCAAGATCTCCTTCAACCGTACAAAAGCACGCTGACAAGCTGGTGTCCAATGAAACGGAATACTACTCTTCGTCAACTCAGTCAACGGAAGAGCAATTCTTGCAAAATTGCGGACAAACTTGCGATAGTATCCCGCCAATCCGAGAAAGGAACAAACATCTGACACAGTGGTCAGGACTTCCCAGGACTTCACCGCTTCCACCTTCTTTGGATCGACCTCAATCACGCCACCACCAACTATATGTCTGAGAAAGTTTACGTGCAATTGACCAAAAGCGCATTTACTTTCCTTAGCATATAGTTTGTGTTCGCGCAACTTCTGAAACACCAGCTCCAAGTGTTTCAAATGATCCTCCAACGTTTCGCTGAAGACTAGAACATCGTCGATATATAGGACAACAAATGTGTCCAGATAATCTCCAAATATTCTATCCATCATAGTGTTGAACGTTGCCGGAGCATTGCATAACCCGAACGGCATGACAAGGAACTCATAAGATCTGTACCGAGTTTTAAAGGCTATCTTCTCCACATCTTGATCCACCACCCGTATCTGATGATACCTGGACCGCAAATCAAGTCGTGTAAAATACTTAGCCTTTAAGAGTTGGTCAAACAAGTCATCAATGCGAGGCAATGGATAACTGTTTTTAACCGTGATCTTGTTGAGTGCCCGATAGTCAATACACATCCTCATGGTTCCATCCTTTTTCATAACAAAAAGGATCGGCGCTCCATAAGGTGACTTGCTTGGTCGGATATGACTTTTGTCAAGAAGCTCCGTGAGTTGCTTCTTGAGTTCAGCCATCTCCTTGATGTTCAACCGATATGGAGCTTTCGTAGGTGGTTTAGAACCCGGAATAACTTCAATCCGATGATCAACCTCACGGCTAGGTGGTAGCCCTGGTGGCAAATCCTTCGGAAAGATATCCTGATTCCACGTCAACAACTCCAATATCTTCTTTGGTACAGGATCAACCCCGTCGCCAATTCGAATTGAGTCACCAACACCCTCAGCTTCCATCACTTGAACCCATAAGGTCTGACATCCCCTCTTAGCTGCTTTTTGAGCGGCCCTCACAGTCAGGAACTTTGCATCCCAATCCTTTGAGGAACGCTTTTGCAACTGAAAGGATACATCAGGACGTCCTTCTGACTTCAACGTGATATGACTTTGTCCAGCACCATAAATCCCTTTTATATACTTATTGAAGAAATCCATACCAAACACCATCTGAAAATCTGATATCTTCAACACTACCAAGTCCACTCTTTCTTTCCACTTGGATATCTTTATTGGAACATCACTCACAAACTTTCTGCCTACTTGCCCACCTTCCACAAACCGGAAGTGCATAGGCGACATTTGCTCAGCATTCAATCCTAACAACTTAACTAAGTCATCGGATATCACGCTGTGCGTAGCTCCCGTGTCAATCATCACTCGGATTCAGTGTCCACGGACAAAGCCTACCAGATACATCAACGGATCAGTGTTTGCATTGACTGCAAGAAAAGCTTGAGGAAAGCAACGAAAGTTACTCACCTCTTCTTCCTCATAGTCTGCATTGACCAACTCGTCAACCCCTTCAGCTTCATCACCACCGTCTTCCCTCATGACATTAACCCGAGACCTTGTCTTATGCTTGTTGGGACATTCCGAGGACCTATGTCCCAACTCTCCACAATGGAAGCAATGACCCACACTACCCATTCCGCTAGGAGCAGGTTTTGCAAGTTGTTGCTGCTTGTACCGGGAGAGGAACAGAGGGCCTAGGACCAGAAGAGGCTGCTGGTGGTCTCCAACCACCACCACCTTTATTAACCGTAGGTTGTGAGCCCCCAGGGCGGTACCTACTTTCCACCCTTTGTTTCCGATCACCTTGCTTATTCCCAGAATTCCTATTCTTATCCGAGTTACCAGCATAAGGTTGCTGATATTGTTCCATGAGCGAGTGACTAAAGGCAACTTGCTGTGCTGCCTCCTTACACTCCAAGTACGTCTTTGGCTTAAACTTCAAAATCTCATTACGAGAAAGTGAACTTAAACCCTCCAGGAAATAACTCCGAGCATCTTCGTCACTCATATTTGCAATCATAATGCGCTTCTGAGCAAACGCATTAACATAATGCATGAGATCCCCTCGCTGCTTTAACCGCTGCAGCTCCGCGCGAAGTCTCAGACCAAGATCATCAGGCAAGTATTCCTTACGGATACGAGACCGCATCTTGGTCCAACTTCTAGTTTGCCCCTTTTCAGCACACACTTGGCGCCACCAAGTTTTGGCATGATCGGTGAGAAAGGATTGCACACACACAACTTTCGTACGATCATCTACGTCTACCGCTATGAAATAGTTTTCCATATCGTAGACCCAGTCTTCCAAAACCTGATAGTCCCGCATGCCTCTGAAGTTGGGTGGTTTCGGAGGCTTGAACTTTGAAACTCGTGCAACCGGGGGCGGCTGCAGAACTTCATCGTCCTCAGAACTCGAAGAGGAGTCCGGTTGCTTAGGCTTAGCTGGTTTAGCTGCCTCAGCCTCTTTCTTCCTCTTCTTGTTCTCCTTTTTCAATTTGCGAACCTCCTTTCGCAAATTCTCGATCTCGACTTCCTGAGCCATTCGTTGCAGCGCCGCAGCATTTGGCTCTTCCTCTTCTGACTCAGCCTCAGCCTCTTCCGCAGCATCTTTAGCAGGAGTTTCCTCCTCTCGATTCGCCCGTCTAGAGGTTTCAGCGTTATCAGCACGGTTCCTCTTCACCATCCTGCTAGCTGCATGCATGCCTCTATCAGTAACTGAACATGCATACAACGTTCTTACCAAATGGTGCTATCCAACTAATCCTACACAGGTCGCTTCGGATCTACTAGAAAAGTCTCTACGTATGCAACTTAAGTCAGAAAATCTGACAAAAGTTGGATAGAAATCGCTAAGACAATTCCTCTGATACCAAATGTAGCGCACCTGAATTTTGGAGCCGAACTCCAAGCCTGTTGCGCTACGAAATGAGGGTCCGGTACAATCCTACGAGCACCAGCTCCCCATATCCAGCACCTGCACGCAAAATGGTGTCAGACGGAGTCTGGCACGATTTTGGCATACCGGTGGCCTGACGCGAGAAGGAGGGTACTCCACCGACTAGAGTAGCGTGGAGCTTGGGCTTAGACCCAAGCCGGACGCAGAACAAGGAGTGACACAGCCCAGCGGGAGCCAAACTAATGTCTCAGGTGGTCGGACATGCATTCCAACCACTATCCCTACTATACATTTGGAACCCCCTACAGCCCCCCCCCCCCCCCCCCCGCTTGAGGAACACACGCTTTGGGCTTTCACCCCAAGCCACCCTTAGTACCAGGAGTTAGTCTTTAGGACAAGTATGAAACTTACTAAATATGGAATGGCTTTAGATTGCGAATTTGGACACGGGACGAACACCATTGTGTTCAGGCCGACCTCTACATTCCGTAGACATGCCAAATGAGCGAATCTAGACACTTTCCATAATTAGCACTTGGGACCAAAATGAGACTAACACAAAGGGCGTGATAGCGAGGGTGTTTGGCAGACACGGTAAGTTATCATCCGGCGATATTGAGGGACTAGTCTCAATACGCGAGGGTTCTTGCCAAGCCAGTGCAAGATAGAGCAAAAGAGAACTAAAAAGCCGGGCCAAGTATGCTTGGCCAAATAGACACTTAGGAATTCCGTCCTTATGCTCATCCGGCCAAGTACAGATGCTAAGTCCAGTTTACTAACACTTGGACAAGAGGGGCCAATAAAGGGAACCAGCAGTACCGACCTCCTGCCGTCATGGCAGTAAGGAAAGAATGCCCGTAAGGACTGGTCGACAAGTATCTTTCGATACCCGAAGTCACATTTGCGAAACCAACAAAAATTAATCATGGGACTTATAAATCCCAAGCCTTAAATGCATCTTTTACTTCGGGACGTCAAGGGGAAACACCATTGCTTAATAGCCCAACATAGGTACCCTACTCCCCTACCTCCATGGTAAATGGCCTAGGAAGGAGTGAGGACCAATAAGCCATATGATACTTAAATAGGGCATCACTCCACATGAGCCAAAAGCACCATAATTGATTTCCCTTTTGGAAGTGAGAATTACTTTTAACACTTCCTTGGGAGGCCTTTTTGGCACTCCCAAGTCCACATGCTCACTCCTACCCAAGGCCACTAACTTTTAATCCTAACCTTAATTCAATTTGGAAACACCACTGAAGAGTTCCTTTAAGACTAGGTTTTCAGCCTCATTACCCTTCTATACTTTTGGAATAGGTTGACAAATTAAGTCCTTTAAACTCTTTATATTCTGGGAATGATACAAATAATGCATCATAATTTCACTTTGAAGGCCATCAATGAAGTAGAACTTATTTTAACATGGATCATGTGTTGAAATATAGGTAATTAAGTGAGTAAACAAAATCTTTATCCTAAGGATGAGTTGTACTAGTGATCATCCTTTCTAGGAAACTCTACTGAAGCTCTTGGTCCATCATCTATAGCTATATACATCAAAGAGTCATTAGGATCTTCACTCTAAGATAATACACCTTTGAATTGAGTAACACAAACACTAGATGAGTTTTTAATTTTATCTATTAGTCACACTTGATAAGTTTCTTTACCAATGTCTTTGAAGACTATATATAGCTTAGCATATTATAAGCTTTAGACTTTTCTGAATGGGGTGCATTCTTCTAGCATTAGTATCAGTATATTCTAAAATTTGGACTTTATAGAAGGTCACCCAACCCAGTACTATTCAAATTAAAATATACTTAACCCTAAGTATCTCAATTAAAAACAAAAAAGGGTGCACTCTTGTTCATAAACCTTGTCCCTTTATATTTAAACCTCTATATTTTGTCTTTTGGGTCATTCTTTTTAGTTTTTACATATATTTATGAGAAAATTTATCACTTTTCCCACTTGATATAGGCATTAAGTTATTCTATAACTCACTTGGTGCAATTATCACTCACACAAAGATAAAATCTCCTATATGATATTTCTAAAATTGGCAATACTTATTGGTAAATTTCTCAACTCTATCATAAGCCACATATAAATTCCATCACTACTAGAATCTCATTAATTTTGTGGTAAATTAATTTCTTTTGAATCAAATTTGTCTTGAACATCCTTGGTCAAATGTAATCCCAACTCCAATACTACACTTTGAGGAATAGGGTTTAGGGTTTAGGAAAAATGTTATAAAAGTCCATCTAACTTCTACTATGATACTTTACCTACTGATAGAGTATAATTTGTAATACTTAAGGATATCAATCAATTTTCATATTCTCCTAATAAAATTTACATTTAATTAGCTCATATGTCTTCTTCCCCCTAAATTAACTAATCTCTAAACAATTATGATAGTGGAATAGAACCTAATTAATCACCTCATCCACTAGAGCAATAAATACAGCCATTGTAGTAAAGAATCTCATCTATCAAAGTGAAAAGGGCTTCTATCAAAAAGATAACTTTAGCATCTTGAGCATAAGCAAACTCCCAGACACTTACTTAAATGAATAAAATATGTTTATAGATTTGACACATGACAAAGCTTCCTCTGTCACATAATCGTCGTACCGGCTCAGTCTGCTTCTGTCTCCCAAGTCCATT
>NW_003314278.1:874468-897156 GCF_000143415.4 Selaginella moellendorffii
CCTTATGTATATCATTCCTCTCCTCCATATATGTCTTAGTCTTTCAAGTCACGAAAAAACATCTCTAAAGCACCTTTCCATTATAACAAGCATATTTCAAAAATGTAGTAAAAAGCATACTAGTAGAAGGTTGAACTCTCTCTCTCCCAACTACACATTGTTGATGGCACCATACTCTAGCAAAATACACTTAATGCTTGACTTTATCTTTAACTCTTGAAGTTCATATAGGCTAGTCTTCCACCAAACCACTATTTTTTGGATTTGTCTTGACAACTGTAGATGTTATAATATGGCCTAGATACTCTACCTACAAAAGTGCACCCTTTTTTCCAATAGATTAAGAGTTTTACAATATTTGGGATTAAGCAACTTTAGATTTAAATAGTATTGGGCTGGGTGATATCCTATGAAGTCAAAATTCAAGAGTTTATACTTATATATACCACTCTAAGCATAAAGGCTCTTGTACTTTTTTTTTTTACAATACATAGCCATTTGGAAGCTGTGTTGTCCTTGACAAATGTGAAAAACTTGCATCCTCAAATTATAGCTTGTGTTGCATTTATCTTGCAACTATTTTGCCTTATTCCTCATAAACCAAGGGCTTGGGTGTTGACAAACACTATAATCCTAAGCATGGTAAAGATTATGGTTCTTCTCATGATTGCCTCTTCATGTTTTACAGTGTTGGATTTCAAAGGTTTTGTCAAGCAAAGGATGGAGTTTCACTAATTTTTTTGGAGCTTTATAAATTCCATCATCACTATATTCTAGGTGCCCATTTGTCTCATAAGTTGGCAAATCTTTACTCTTCTATCTTACAGGTGATAATTACTGATATTTTTCCTTGCATTATGATTAATATTATGGTCCCAGCCTACAATAACAACTAACTATGGTTTTCGAGTAGTGGGCTTTGTTTACTTTATAGTGCTCATTATTGTTGCAAACATTGTTATTATCTTGGATGTGAACACTTGATGAAGAGGTAAATGTTTTATTTTGTGTATAATCCCAGGCAAAGCAAAATAAGAAAGCTTAAGCGAAATGGAGTTACACTAAACTTAGGCATCTAAAGAAGAAAGACTTGACTTAGACAACACTTATCATAGAAAAACATAAAGCAGTTAGGATTGGTTATAAAATCATATAGTAAATATATAGCACTTAAACATGCTAGAAAACAGCCCCCACTCATTTTTGTATGCCATTGTATTAAATTAACCATCTTTTCTCCCACTTATAACTGTTTGTGCAAAGTAAAGTTAACATATGCTCCCATTGACTTATTCAGGCAAGGACCCTCTTGTAAGTGATTAAATTTTCCATTTTACTTTTGTTACTTAACCATGCTTTTGACCTCTTGGAAGAGTCTATAAGAAACTAATTTTTCCATTATAGTTTAATCATTTAATCACATCTTTGACCACTTAGAGGAGTCTTACTCACAACTTCTATAAATCTTATTTGTGATTTAAGGACTTGCTAGCCCATAAATGGCCTCTATGCCATTCTACCTTTGCACTTGTTCCAACTGCTCCACATGTCCAATCCTATTATAAACACCTAAAAGTACCACTAATATATCAACCCATTATGCTAAGGCCATATCCATTTGCCTTTATCTCATTGGTAGTCCAAGACTACCCATATTATAGTCCTATCTCCTAAAGACTAAACTATCCATCTATGAGTGGTCATCCCATAACCATATCTTAGCATCCTTAGGATGCTTGAGGATATGGGGAATACCTTTCCCCAATATGCTTTCTTTTGTCCTTATCAAATCTCTCTTCATCCATGGTAGTGCTCACTAATAATGCCATTAGGTTAGGGCTAAGTACTATTAACTTCTGAGACTTCCTCACTATATGACTATACCTTTGGTTATTATGGAAGAGGATTTCTCCTCTTCCTTTCCACAATTTAGGACTTTGGGATGATATTTTAAAATAGCATTTCAAAATATACTAACCTTTCCTAGCCAAATTGATTCCACTATAATTCAACCCCCACACTCTCCCTACTATCCTTTTAGAACCCTCTGTAGCCACCCTCCCCTTGAGGAATGATCACTTTGGGCTTTCACCCTATGACTTGTATTAGTATTTGAACATGGTTTCAGACTCAGTCTCAGACTCAGACCCAGACTCAAACTCAGACCCAGACTCGGACTCAGACCAGACCTGAACTCACACCAGACCTGAACTCACACTTACATTCAAGCTCAAACTTGATCTTGGTCTCAATCTTGGTCTCGGTATTGGTCTTAGTTTTGGACCTAGACTCCATCTCAAACTCTATCTCGGACTCCATCTCAAACTCCATCTCGGACTCCATCTTAGACTCTTTCTAAGACTCCTTCTCAGACTCCATTTCAGGCTTTGTCTCAGACTTGGTTTTGATACTTGCCATGTGTCAGTCACTCTTGTGTCCCTTTCTAAAGACATGTTCATTGACCGCTTTGTGCTTATTCCTCAGGCACTTCTTTAGGAATTCCACTCCTACTCTCGACTTTCTGAGTTGGAACCTTTAGTCCAAATGTGTTATGCTTATTAGACTCCTGCTTTGACCACTGCTATATGGCACACTTTTGGCTCCACTTTGTGGCTTAGGGACTTGTGTCTCAAAACTCCACCACCTATAGATGAAGTTTAATGTCCTCATCGAATGATAAACCATTTTAAAAACCCCATCATGGATTATTATCTTCATCCTCGGCACCAAAACACTAGTCATCAATGGCTCACCAAGCCTTACCCATCCTCTAAAGAACATAGCCTCCCCATCTTAGAGACTTATTAGATCACCTTTGGTGCTTTTCTCCCTTTATTAGTTTAGATCCTACTAAATCCACTAAAGGCTCTCTACCTCTATTTTACTATTCATTCTAGACTAGTCTTGAACTTTATCCACATAACTAATGCATTTTGAATCTTTATTATTGACTTCTTATGTCAATTTCCTAAGTTTCTTCAACACTTTATATTACTTATGTTGTATGAACTCCACTTCCCCATTCTAGAAAGGTATTTACTTGAGTGCACTATTACCCCCTCCTTTATTTTGGGCCACCTTGGGCATTATAATTCAATTATCCATAATTTGTGCTAAAGTTGTCTATAGTCTTATTATTTGGCTTCCTTACCACTCCATCTTTAGAAGCTTTTGCCTTTTGCCAAATTAGAGCATTTGGGGAATCCCATCTTTGGATACATATTTCCTTTCTTACAATTCGTTAACATCCAGCATATGGTGGTTTTCTACCTAATTTATTTTTTCTAACAATTTTCAATGCCTATTCCTAGCCATTAATCTTTTGCTTTTATCCTTTGAGTGTTACACTAAACAATTGTCCTTGATTTTCTAGCTATGGAATCACTAAATGATCCCACATAGATATCTTAATAGGTTTACCAATAGATACTCATGCCCTAGTAGGTTCGGACTCAAACACAAGCACTAGAGGGTTGGGACTTGAATCTAACCTTTGTATGTACATCTATGAATGGTATTACTTAGGATGTCTAGCATAACTCCCCAATTGATAACCATGCTAATTAGCTTTTTTTATATATATGTGGTATCGTCACAACTCAAGAACTTAATTCCTCCATGCCCTTTTACTTGACAAAATAGTTGATCAGCTTGTGATCATGTATGGACTCCTTCATGCTTGGTTCTTTATAGGCCACCTTTTGTCAAGTTAACACTTTCAACTAGGTGTACGCTTCTGAATTTGGATTTCTCAAAAGGTCAAATAACCCAGTATTATTTAAACTCAAGAACATTTAACCTCAAATATTCAAGACCCTTAATTGATTGGAAAAGAGGGTACATTTTTGTTCATGAGCTATTTCCCTCTATATTTAAACCCTTATAAACTATCTCTTGAGTCATTCTTTTGGTTGCTTACACTATGGTATTTGTTCCTCTAATTTGCCAATCCCACTTAACAAGTCACCTAACTAATGTAACATAGTTTTTTGCATAAGTGTGAAAGTCCTCAAATATTGATTTTCGTTCAAAACCATCTCTCTAAACACACAGCAACTACTTCCCCAACTTTGATAACATTACCTCATGACAAACTTTAAGACCACACTTCTACTACACCATTTTAATTTTGCACATTCCTATGAACCATTTACACTATCTTTCTAGGTACCAACCTACCCAGAATTATTTTTAAGAATATTGAAAGGACTCTATACCTTAGTTTGTTAAGGCTTCTCCTTTCGCAAGCTTCCTAATCACTATATGGTTTAACATTGACAATTCTACATTTTATAGTCTCCATGGTAGCATAATTACCAATAGCAACACCCTTGTGCACCCACTTGATTCTTCATTCCCAATTTTTATAACCACCATTGGATATGCCTTTCAATTCTTATAATTTGGTTTTATCATTTTACTACTTACTTTTAGGCTTATAAATTTCCTTTTGTTATCCTCCTCCAAACTAGAAGGGTTGTTTTATACTTTTTATCATGCCTTAGCAAACATTTTTAAGGATGAATCTACTAAATAGCCTAGAGAGTGGTTTCTCAATTTGGATATGCTCATCTTATAATTATATATACCAGGATTAACATTTGCTACTTATAGGCATTTATATATCCGTCATTAGCCATGCCAAAATCCTTTTGGATTTATCCACTTTAAATAGTCAGACTTACTCTGTCTTTAGCTTTTGTTAACTTTGGACATTGGATAACACTTTCTATCCATTATTCTCCTAGGTCTTATTTAATGCCCCCATAATACTTAAACACCACCTTTTTTGTGTTTTAAGGTGTTTATAAATTTCAGTGATGGACTTCCTAAGTAATGAGCATTTCTTATTTATTACACTTACCCACTATATTGCAATATAAGCACAACATCCCTTAAGGGATGTATTTAACTTCTTTTTTATCCCACTAAGAAGTTTCAAAAAGTTAGCTCCCACTTTTCAAACTAATTATTCCAAACCTTGGTTGCCTCATAGTTATTATGTTTTACAACTCATTGGATTTATTCATTTGGATAGTCAGACTTATCTTGTCTCTAGCTTATGTCAAATTTTGATATTGCACCTTTTATCTATTATTTTCTAAAAAGTTATTTCCTTGGGCTTTATCTAATGCCCCTATAATGTAGTTTATGGTGCTTATATGTTTCAGTGATGGAGTTCTCAAGCAATGGGTATTTTCTATAATAATACTAACCCACGATATTGTAACATAAGCACAACATTTCTTAAGAGATATATCTAACCTTCTTATCGTACCAAGAGGTTTTAAAAAGTTAACTCCTACTATTTTAACCAATTATTCTAAAGCTTTACCTAGTTGCCTTATAGTTATCATGTTGTACAATTCATTGCCAATGCTTCTACACCTTCATTAATATTCAATATAAACAAATTAATTCTATGTCTACTAGCTTTAGATATGCTAATCCCATTTATATTCCTTTGGCAAAGGGTTCTCATGAACCAACCAACTTAACCTCAAGGCATCATCCTTTGATATATTTGATGTCTTCACACCATTAGCTCTATGAGCCTACCTTCACAACACTTCCCACTTTTATCTAGGTCTTGACAAGACAATAATAGTCATTTTTTATGCCAAATATTAGTTAGCACTACTCTATAGTGTTTATATACAACTCTTTGCTAAAATTACTTTCTTCTGTAAACACCTTTTCACAACTTTAGTATGGCACCTTCCACCTCAAAAATAGTCATGAGGCTAAGACATTACAAGATGTTAGATTAATAAAGTCCAAAAGCTGGATGCCTTGATGCATCAATAAGATACCTATTGTTTTTATACTTAGATCTCATAATCTCCAATCATTCACTAAGTATAGCACATTTCTGTCTAAATATGTTTTCCCAAGTTTTTAGGACCATCCTTTGACACTCACACTTGAATACAAGTTCTTGTATTCATGTGTTATTCATAAAACTATCTTTATAAGTGTTACTCCAACACTTAATTATCCTTTGTTCTATATAGGTTACTTTTGCCCTTTAGAACTATCCTTCCATATGATGAGAACACTAACTTATCCTTTAAATACACCCATAACTCTTTGGGTTATGTCAATACTTATTAAAGGTAACCCCATTTACCATTTCAAAGATATATATCATCATCCATATTTGACCTTCCATACCCAAAACACATGGTCTTTGTGAATGTTAGAGAAGTATCCCACATTTTGTAGGGCATGTTTTGGGGCCCAAAATGCGGTCTTCATGAATTGTTAGGGAGGTACCACATATCCCACATGTGTGTTTTTTGGCGCCCAAGAACACAGGATTGTGAAGGTACACTACAGCTTTGGATCACACCAATTTTATCAACAACGATCTAAGAAGTGAAGAATACAACTTTGAGACTCAAGAATCTAACACTAAAGAAAATCAACAATTCAAGAACACATAACACAAGACTCAAGACTTCAACAAAAAGGCAAATTAACTTAAAAAATCTCAAGAAATCAAGGTTAAGATCCAAACTCAAGAAATTAACTCAAAAAAAAACCTCAACAATCAAACACAAGAAAACAACTCCAAGAAGACTCTTGAAAATCAAGCTCGAAAACTCAACTCAAAGAAAATTTTCAAACTCCAAGTTCAAGAAATCAAGAAAAGATACCACTACAATAAAAACTCATCACAATCCATTAAGATTCAATAACAAATGAACACAAGATCAATAGAAAATAAGTTCCAAGAAGGAAACAACATCAAGAAGGAGAAAATTCAAACTAGAGAATTGAACCTAAACCACTTGACACTTAGTCAAATTCTGAGAAAGGGTAAATGCCTAACCCTAGTGCTTTTGGCTATAGTACTGTATGCCAAGATCAAGAAACAAGATGGGAAAGCAAGGCACATAAGCACGTGGCATCATCAAGGATTTCATCTTTGATCCCAAGTTACTTAGCACGATTGGGGTGAGTCTCCTCTCACCTTGCAATCCTACTTGGAAAAGGATTAAGGAGCTCAACACTTGACTACACAGCCTTTATGAATTCTCCAAGATCATGGAAAAGTATATGACATCAACATTGCTAAGAAGATTTTCCCAACATACAAGGAAGACTTCGTGCAAACCAACGACTTTGAGTTTATCTTGAGCACCAAGTACTTCGCATGTGCATTCTAACTTCCCACTGGTGGAGAGTGAGTAACATTGATTCCATGCACGAAGGGGATTTTACCAAAGTGTATCAAGGTACTTGAGAACTACAACAATAGAAATTCTTTATAAATGAGCAATGTGATTGATGAAGCCAAGCTGTGACTCAAGTTTTTGATCTCCACACTAGAGATGTGCAAGTCCATAACTTTCACTAGCAAAGCAATCATAAGTCTTTATAATGATTTGTAGTAGAAGACACAAGTTGACATTGTGAGCTACCTCTGTGACAAACTCATCAAGGAACCCTATGTCATGATGACAATGATGAGTTCTAATAGAAGCTCAACAAGTTCAAGAATGAGCTCTCTAGAGTTGCAGTAGCAACAAAACAAACTGATGCTCTAGAGCAGTGAGAGCTTTGAGACAAAGCTCAACTCAGTCATGGAGGAAAAGTGGAGTATAGGAAATCAACCTTGAATTTATAAGCATCTTCTTGAGTCTCGAGACACAAACCTTGAGACTCAAGAATAGGAGGTAGTTGCCACTACGTAGGACTAGTTAAGGGGGTGAGTTAGCATTCAAACCCTATCCCTATCTCTTTTGTACTTTAGCCTTCAATCATCAATGCACATTTACATACTCAAGATATAGACTACTCAAATGATGCCATGCCTATCCTTACTTATGATTACGCATATGAGCTTTCTTAGGGATTGAAGGTCTTAGGTTAGTTCCTAACTTAATCGTGTGTCTGGAAGCTTATATTCAAGATAGGAATTAGTAGTAGTGGTGCACAATCACAACAATAAGTACAAGTATAACATCAACAAAGCCCTCTATTTTTCCTGTAACAAATTCTATCTCATACCTACACATAATTGTTCATTTAATAACAAGCAACTCTACCTAGTTTTTATGTGCACTCTTTTTAACCCTTATGGATCATCTTTCAAATTATTCACTTTAATTTTTTACAATCCACCATACTTCTTTGGAAGTCTATGCCCTTGTGAATGGAAGCTAAGAGTTACAGCTCTCCCAAGAGCCCACTCTCTTGAAACCCTACCCCTTGGGTCGAGTCCAGCTAGAGGCAATTAAATCTACCAAATATCAATTTCAACATGTGGTGTCATTCCCCTAGCCAACCAACAAAGTCAGACTTGAGACTTCTCTAATACCAAATTGTAAGCTTCTGAATTTGAACTTCTTGAGAAGTCACCCAACCTAGTACTATTCAAACCCAAAGATATTTAACCCCAAGTATCCCAAATATCTTAATAGTTAAAAATTGACTCAGAATAATATTACTGTAAATCCAAAAGGTCAACACATGTGAGTGCTAATGGATATATGGGAAATGTGATAGGTTTCCAAGGGTATCAAATTCCCAAGTGCCCCAATTTCATGAAAGATGAAAAGTATAAGAGATGGAGTGGTAATGTAGTCAAATGATAGAGCAATGAGCAACCTCATTACAAATTATAGATCTAAGAGAAATTTAGTCACTTATAGTCATTGTCATTCCTAAAAAAAATCAAATACTCAGAAGATTGAGAAGACTTTGTGACACGAACCACAAGAATATTCCAAGAATATTTTATGGCTTGTGGGATTTAAGGTCATAACACCTTAAGGGTTGGGAGGTTGGCCTAGGGTTTTCTCCCTTGTACATTTCAATAGGATCATTGTAAGATGAGTGGGATATAGATCTTGATGAGAAGTATGGCATTACTGATGATGGCCATGATGATGACGAAGAGACTCTTGATGATGTTGTGCTACAAGGATGCCAAATTTCTGAGGTTTAGAGCAATATTAAGGAGGTTAAGGATTCCATCAATCTCATTAAGGATTTCTTGCTTTTCATGGATCCTCAAGGGTTGAATCAGTATCATATCTGTGATTACAATTGGTATATCAAACATACCAAGGATTATAGTATTGTGGAATAGAAGTCATCACCAAATGTTTATGATAGGTAGGAGGTTGATTCTTGGTTTGAATTGTGGGAAAGTTATTGGTCTCACAACCTTATGAGGAGAAGGTGAAAATTGATTTGTTGTGATGAAGCTTACAAGTCATGTTTTTTGTGGTGAAAGAACTATATCAAAGCTAATCCGAAGCTGACTTTATAAAGTGATTTGACACAAGTTTTCTACGCTTTATTTGTCAAGAGGTTTCCTTCAAATCTATAGAGGCATCCCTCAACAAAACTTGCATGCAAGTATTAATAATAAAGAAGTTAACAAACTCCTTAAGCTTATCCAAGAGATTGCTGGATAGCTTCATGAACAAAGAAAGAAAAAATCAGGTACATCAGAAAAGAACTAACTATCTCATGCATATATATCACTAACTTTAAAGCATTAATCAATAGAGTATCACTATTGTTTTTTTTTGACAATCTCTTTCATAATGTTACCAACTTTGATATGCAAATCATTATCCTCCCAAGTGATCTCTGATTTCTTGTCATAAAACCATTACTTCCTAAGAATAACATTTGTGTAACCAAGATTCATAACCTGGAATAGAGGATGGTCGAGAATCCCTTGAACCATCAAAGGAACACTCAAAGCTCATTCACCATAAATATGAGTGCTACATCTAATTGCCATAACCACCTCATAAATTACTAAACTCTTTTCCATATACAAACCAAATCTCTTCACCACCTTGGAGCTCAAAAAGTTGTGTGTAGCACCTAGATCAAAAAGAATACTAATAGCACTACCCTGAATGTCCCCTTTGGCCTTCACAAGTTGATTGCACATAAAACCATTAAACCCTACAAATTTGATATGAACTTGAGATTTAGATTCTTATACTTTTGCCACATGGTGTGGAAAAGCCACCATAACAGATATTTGAGCCATATCCACAATAGATTCCACAACATTCTCCTTAGCATTCTTTGATCCCTTCAAAAAAGGACAATCCTTACCATGATGTTTAACCCTATGACAATGAAAACAATTGCCCTCTACCTTATCCTTCTCTCACTAGTCCAAATGATTTCTTTCAACCTTATTGCCATCTCCACTCTTCGAGCCACGATGGAACAATGACTATTTCTTCCTTGAATATGAAGCATTAGTAGGCTGGTCAGCATGTTGACTATGCCATAAACTATCTTATTAGCTAGAGTTGACTGATAGTTTAGGCAAAAATATTTGAGTCTTAGTGATAGCATCTGTGAGACACAAATCCCTAAGCCCCAAAGTGGAGCCGAAAGGGTGCCACGAGGTAGTGGCTGAAGCAAAAGCCAAACGAGCGTAACACGTTTGGACTAAAAGGCTCCGATTTGAGAGGTTGAGAGCGGGAGTGGAACTCCCAACGGAGTGCTCAAGGAACGAGCATGAAGCAAGCAATAAGCGAGGCTCCAAAAAGGGACCCAAAAGGACCAACACATGACACATGGAAGTGTCTGAGATGGAGTCCGAGATGGACCCGAGATGGAGTCCGAAGTGGAGTCCGAGATGGAGTCCGAGATAGACCCGAGTTGGAGTCCGAGGTGGAGTCCGAGATGGACCTAAAGTGGAGTCCAAGATGGACCTAAAGTGGAGTCCAAGATGGACCCGAGATGGAGTCTGAAGTGGAGCCCGAGATGGAGTCCGAGATGGAGTCCGAAGTGGAGTCTGAGATGGAGTCCGAGATGAACCCGAGATGGAGTCTGAGATGGACCCAAGATGGAGTCCGAGATGGAGTCCGAAGTGGAGTCTGAGATGGAGTCCGAGATGGACCCGAGATGGACCCGAGATGGAGTCCGAGATGGAGTCTGAGATGGAGTCCAAGATGGACCCGAGATGGAGTCCGAGATGGAACCGAGACCGAGACCAAGACCGAGGCCAAGACCGAGACCGAGACCGAGTCCGAGTCCAAAACTGGGACCGAGACCAAGTCCGAGTCCGAATTCGAGCCCGAGTCTGAGTCCGAATACTAATACAGGCAGTTAGGTGAAAGCCCAAAGCAATCGTCCCCCAGGGGGGGGGGGGGCTGCGGGGGGTTCCAAAAGTATAGTAGGGAGAGTGTGGGGGTTGGAGCCTAGTGGAGCCAGTTTGGCCAGGAAAGGCCAGTTTGGCCCAGGAAGGCCATACCCAGTGTTGGGTGATGAACTGACCACTGGGAAGTCCAAGATTAGAGTGAATATGGACCAACAAGCGGGGTAGCTTGGTGAAGTGTTCAAGAGCCGGCTCTAGTTCCCCCGGGAGATCGACTGGCCGATGCTCCCAGTCCAAGTGTGGGTGGCACTACCTACTTGGATACCTGGTGTGGCTCAACAGAACCTCGCTCTAAACCCATGGCTAGAGCACCCAAAGGCGAAAGGCGGGGAGAGTACCCATGAGGCCCTCGTAGGGCCACGGTGTTCCGAAATGTTGTCCCGAAGGTCTAGACTGTGGAAAGGAAGAGGAGTAGTCCTCTGGTGTAGTGACCAAGGATGCAATCAAGTGGTGAGGAAGTCCCAGAGGATCGTGGGACTTAGTGGTGGGGCCTGTGGGCCTCGATCCAGTGGCAGTGTTGGTGAACACGGCCATGGGCAAAAAGGGACTTGGTGAAGACCGGAAAAGGGATGTTGGGGAAGGCTATTCCCCATGTCTGTGGGCATCCTAAGGATGCTAAGGAGTGGATCTAGAATGATCACTCATGGACAAATGGCCCAGTCCTTGAGAGATGGGACTGTGATGCAGGTGGTGTTAGACCACCGGTGTGACCAAGGTAAAGGGGCATGGCCTTAGCGTAACGGGCTGATATGTCGGTGGTACCTTGGGGTGTCGGTCATGGGATCGGACATGTGGAGCACTTGGATCAAGTGCAAAGGTTGAGGGGCGGGGATGCCATTCTCGGGGCTAGCAAGCCCAAATCCGAAATAGGACTTATGGAGGTTGTGAGTGGGATTCCTCCAAGTGGTTAAAGGTGTGGTTAAGTGACTAAAGTAGAATGGAAAATTTAGTTGCTTACAGCATCAGTCAACATTGCTGGAAAGTCCTCTTAACCTTCTATTGCACATCCACTATATATCTTTAGCAGCTCAGTATAAGTGCTTATAAGACTAATGCAAAGATCACAGAACTTGTGGGCATACATTTCCAAAGACAAAGTCTCTTGTCTAATCTTTAGGAGTTGGTTTATAAGATCAACCTTTTCAAACTTGACAAACAAAACAAGAAAAACCTTCATCAAATCACTTGAAGAAGTTTGCTTTGGATTAACTTTAATGTAGTTCTTCCATCATAAAGAAGTATAGCCTATAAGCTTCATTACAAAAAAAAATCAATTTTCACTTTATCCTCAAAAGGGTTATGAGATCAATAACTTTCCCATAATTTGAACCAAGAATCAACCTCTTAGCTATCATAAACATCTAGTGATGACTTCTATTCCACAATACCATAATCCTTAACATGTTTAACATACCGATAGTAATCACAAATATAAGATTGATTCAACCCTTAAGAGTCCATGTGAAGCAAGAAATCCTTAATGAAATTAACCTCCTTAACGTCGCTTTGAACCTAAAAAATTTGGCATCCTTGTAGCACAATGACATCATCAAGAATCTCTTCATCATCATCATAGCCATCATCACTAAAACCATACTCCTCATTAGGATTTATATCCTGCTCATTCATCATCCCAAAGGAGTATTCTACTTTGATACCAATGAAATACAAAAAGGAGTAAACCCTAGGCCAACCTAGCTTTAAATACCACAGATCATAGAATATTCTCAAAATATTCCTATGGTTTGTTTCATTCTCCTCATGACCCAGCCAAGTAGCTTTAAGAAACTAAACAAGCTTCACATGAAGGGAGTCCAATGCAATACAATTATGGAGAAAGATGTGTATATAGCAAATGTAGTGCATATGGTTTTCACCCTTTATCCTATAGTAATTTATCATATGTTAACCATAAATGGAACTTAAACCCTCCATGTGCCACATGTCACATGTCACATGCCACGTGTCCAAGTGAAGTGGAATCTGTGTTTCAAGACCTTAGGCTACTAAATGAAAGAACGGAGCCAAACTCCTAAGCATGGAGCTAATGAGTGACGGAACTAAAGCACGGAATAACTCTTAAGCATACAGCCCAAAGAGTGAAGGGACAGGAGCACGGCGTAACTTAGAACAATCCTAGAGCATCTAACATCCCAATGCTAAGACCAGCATGTAAAACGGAGCCAAACAGAGTTTAACACTATTTTAGTATACCATCGATACTCCATAAACTAGCATGGTGTAGAATTTATGTATAGACCCAAGCCGGACACAAAACAAAGACAGGCATGTAAGCGGGAGCTAAATTATTCCTCAAGTGATTAGCCATGCCCAACCTACCCATTATCCCTCCCATATATTTCGAACCCTTTTACCACCTTTAGTACCAAGAGTTAGTCTCTAGGACAAACTTGAAACTTACTAAATATGGAATGACACTAGATTATGAATTTAGAAATGGGACCAACGCCATTATGTTCAAGACAATCTCTACATTCTACAAATTTAGCAAATCTAGACACTTTACATAAATAAAAATTAAGACCAAATGGAACTAATATAAGGTGCATGATAGTGAGAGTGTTTGGCAAACATGGTAAGCTATCATCTTGCGATATTGAGGGACAAAGTTCAATATTGCAAGGGTTCTTATCAAGCTAGTTTAAAACAGAGCAAAAGAGAACTAACAAGCTAGGCCAAGTATAATTTGCAAAATAGACACTTAGGAATTCCTTCCTTATGTTTGTCCAACCAAGTATAAATGATAAGTCAAGTTTACTAACACTTGAATAAAAGGGATCGATAAAGGGTCCAACAATATTGACTTCCTACCATTGTGGTAGTAAGGAAAGAATATCTGAAAGGATTAGCTAATAGGTAACTTTTGATATATACAGTCACATTTGCAACACTCTCACCCTTTTAGGGAAGATCAACATCCTCGTTGATGCATACTTATAATCTCTTGAGTTTGGACTTCCCAAAAGGTCACCCAGCCCAGCAGTATTCAAACTCAAAGACACTTAACCTCAATTATCCCCAGACATTTAACTGATTGGAAAAAGGGGTGCACTCTTATTTGCAAGCTCTTTCCCTTTATATTTGAACCCCATAAATAATTTTTAAAGTTATTCTCTTTGGTTGCTTACAATCTCCAATTAGTTAAGGGTCTTGGGATATTTAGGGTTAAGCGTCCTTGGGTTTGAATAGTACAGGGTTGGGTGACCTCTCGAGAAGTCAAAATTTAAAAACTTACATTTGGTATCAGAGAGGTCTCAAGTCCAACTCTTTAGTTGGCTAACAGAATTACATAACATATTGAGATTAATATTTTACAGGTTTAATTTGCTCCAGTTGTGCTCTATTATCACAAATATGACTTTGAGTATTGAAAGTTACCTGTTGGTTAGTCCTTTCAGATATTCTTTCTTTATTGCCATGACAACAAGAGGTCGGTATTGTTGGACCCTTTATTAATCTCCACCTAAACTAGTTGAAAAATTGAACAATACATATGAACTTAAACAGATAAACATAAGATAGAAACCCTATATGTTTCTTGTTAAGCATACTTGGCCTAGTTTGAGAAACTTATGTCATTGACTTGCACTTGCTAATAGCAAAAACCCTCAAATATTGAGATTTGTCCCTTAATATTGCTAAATGATAGCTTACCATGTTTGCCAAACACCCTCGTTATCATGCTCTTTGTGTTAGTCTCATTCCAGTCTCTAATGCTATTTATGAAATGTGTCTAATTTACTCATTTGGCATATCTACAGAATGTAGAGATTGCTTTAAACACAATTCATCCCGTGTCTAAATTTATAATTTAGGGATATTCCATATTTAGTAAGTTTTGTATAATAGAGATAGTGGGTAGATCAAGCATGGTTGACCAATCTGAGGCATAGTCTAAGTCTCACTTGCATACTTGTCCTTGTTTTACATTTGGCTTGGGTCTAAACCCAAGTTCCACACCATGCTAACTAGTGGAGTACTTATGTCCATGCGCTAGGCCATTGGTATACTAAAACAGCACCAAACTTTGATTAGCTCTGTTTTGCGTACTGGTCCTGGCATTGGGATGTTAGATGCTCCATTGTCTTTGGGGACACATGGTATGTGGCATATGGCATATGATATATATCACATTGAGGGTTTAGGTTCCACTTCATGGTTATCCTATAATAAATTATTATAGAATAAATGGGTAAAAACCATGTGCACTACATCTACCCAAGGGGTAAGGTATCAAGAGAGCAAGGCTCTCGAGAGAGTGGCAACTCTAAGCTTCCGTTTATGAGGGTGTGGATTTGCAAAAAAGTATGGTGGATTATAAGCAACCAAAGAGAATGACTTGAGAGATAATCTATCCGGTTCAAATAAAGGGAAAGTGCCTATGAATAAGAAGCCCTTTAATTGATTAAGGGCCTTGGGATATTTGGGATTAAGTGTAGCTCACCTAGGGGGTTCCAAATGTATAGTAGAGATAGTGGTTGGAATGCATGTCTGACCACCTGAGATATTAGTTTGGCTCCCGCTAGGCTCCCCCCCCCCCCAAGGAACACACGCTTTGGGATTTCACCCCAAGCCTCCCATAGTACCAAGAGTTAGTCTCTAGAACAAGTTTGAAACTTATTAAACATGGAATGTCCCTAGATTGCAAATTTGGACACGGGACAAACACCATTGTATTCAGGCCAATCACTACATTCTGTAGATATGCCAAATAAGCAAATCCATACACTTTCCATAAATAGCATTTGGAACTGAAATGAGACCAACACAAAGGGCATGATAGCGAGGGTGTTTGGCAGACATGGTAAACTATCATTTAGCAATATTGAGGGACTAGTTTCAATACGTGGGGGTTCTTGATACTAGTAAGTGCAAGACAATGACACGAGTTTCTCAAATCAGGCCAAGTATACTTAGCAAAAAACACATAGGGTTCCTACCTTATGTTTATCCAATTTAAATATAAAGTCATTGACTAGTTTCTCAACTAGTTCAAGTGCGAATGATAAAGGGAACCAAGTGTACCAACCTTCTGCCATCATGGGAAAGAGTGTCTGTAAGGACTAGCCGACAAATTGTAAGTGACTAAATTTTCCATTCTACTTTAGTCACTTAACCACACCTCCGACCACTTGGAGGAGTCTCATTCACAACCTCCATAAGTCCATTTCAGGACTTGGGACTTGGTAGCCCTGAGAATGGCATCCATGCCACTCCACATTTGCACTTGGTCCAAGTGCTCCACGTGTCCGATCCCATGACCGACACTCAAAGGTACCACCGACATGGCAGCTTGTTACGCTAAGGCCATGCCCAATCACCTTTGCCACACTGGTAGTCCAATACAACTTGCATCACAGTCTTGGCTCTCCAAGACTAGGCAAACCATCCGTGAGTGGTCATCTCAGATCCACTCCTTAGCATCCTTAGAATGCCCACCGACAAGGGGAATAACCTTCCCCAATATCCCTCTGTCAGTCCCCACTAAGTCCCTTTCTGCCCCTGGCCGTGTTTGCCAACACTGCCACTGGATTGAGGCCCACAGGCCCGACCACTAAGTCCCACGGTCTTCTTGGACTTCCTCCCCACACGACTGTGTCCTTGGTCACTGCCCCAGAGGACTGCTCCTCTTCCTTTTCACAGTCTGGGCCTTTGGGACAACATTTCGGAACACCGTGGCCTTACGCGAGCCACCTGGGTACTCTCCCCACCTTCCGCCCTTGGGTGCTCTAGCCATGGGCTTAGAGCGAGGTTCCGTTGAGCCACGCCTGGTATCCAAGTAGGTAGTGCCACCCACACTTGGACTGGGAGCATCGGCCAGTCGATCTCCTAGGGGAACTAGAGCCGGCTCTTGAACACTTCACCAAGCTACCCTGCTTGTCGGTCCATGTTCACTCTAGTCTTGGACTTCCCAGTGGTCAGCTCATCACCCAACACTGGGTCTGGCCTTCCTGGGCCAAACTGGCCTTTCCTGGCCAAACTAGCTCCACTGGGCTCCAACCCCCACACTCTCCTTACTATACTTTTGGAACCCCCCGCAGCCCCCCCCCCCCACCTGGGGGACGATCGCTTTGGGCTTTCACCCAACTGCCTGTATTAGTATTCGGACTCGGACTCGGTCTCGGTCCCGGATTCGGACTCGGACTCGGTCTCGGTCTCGGTCTCGGTCTCGGTCTCGGTCCCGGTCCCGGTCTCAGTTCCATCTCGGACTCCATATCGGACTCCATCTCGGACTCCATATTGGGTCCATCTCGGACTCCATCTCGGGTCCATCTCGGACTCCATTTCGGGTCCATCTCGGACTCCATCTCGGACTCCATATCGGACTCCATCTCGGACTCCATATCGGACTCCATCTCGGACTCCATATCGGACTCCACTTCGGGTCCATCTCGAACTCCATCTCGGACTCCATATCGGACTCCACTTCGGGTCCATCTCGGACTCCATCTCGAACTCTATATCGGACTCCACTTTGGGTCTATCTCGGACTCTATATCGGACTCCACTTCGGGTCCATCTCGGACTCCAACTCGAGTCTGCCTCGTGCTTTCTCCTCGGGCACTTTGTTGGGAGTTCCACTCCCGCTCTCGACCTTCCAAGTCGGAGCTTTTAGTCCAAACGTCTTATGCTCGTTTGGCTTTCGCTTCGGCCACTACCACGTGGCACCCTTTCCGGCTCCACCTTGGGATTTTGTGTCTCACACAAATATCTTTTGATACCCGAAGTCACATTTGTGACACTCTTTCCCCCTTGGGGAAGATCGATGTCCTTATTGATGTATACCTGAGTCTAGCAAACCGTCAAGAAAACAACTCTAAAAGTTAACGAAAAGCACACTATATAGGAAACACACCGACTTAAATGAGTTATGGAATGACCTCTCCTCTACATCCAAAGACGTTAAGACTCAGATACCCTCCAACCGTCGCTGACAAGGAAATGACTAATGTAGTTAGCCACCCTTGCTACTCCAAGTACCACTCGGTTTTCAAAGGAATGATATCCCTGCCCGTAGAGACATAGGGAGAAGGCTAAAGGCCCCACTTCCCCTGAGCAAGAAATCAACCCCGTTGGGAAGATTTAAACAACTATTATAAACTGGCAGATTAAGTTGTTTACATGACCACGCCCCTTTGTCAAAAATGAGTCATTGAGAGAAAAGCAGGGACTTGTGATCAGTCTATAATAGTTATCCCCATGGTTATGGATTGGACCCATGCACCAAAGTGTCGAAGTCAACCTACCAAAACTAACCCAAGTACTAAGGAACAAGAGAGATGACACATGTGATTTATAAAAATATATTACTGATTAATTTGTAAGTTTTGTTACAAAGTTTTAAAAAACTAGTCTTTATTATTATTCTCATACTTTGTAACAAGCTCATGAGCATATGTAAGATTCCTAAGAGGTTCCCAAGTTGATTCACAAGTCGGGTAACCTTTCCACTTAACTAAATATTCCTTGGAACAACCATTACGAGCTTTGTGGGACAAGAGAATCACCTTGACCTCATACTCCATGTCACCATTCACAACTTCCGGAGGGGGACGAATGTCCATAGAGCGATCCACATCAACACTATATGGTGCTAGTAAACTGACATGAAACACATTATGTACATGGGACAACTCATCCAGAAGATCCAACTTATAGGATGCATCACCAACTTGCTTCACCACCTGATAGAGTCCAACATATCTCGGTAACAGCTTCCGAGATAAAGATCCTTTAATGTTCAAGTTCCAGGAAGATAGCCATACCTGATCTCCCACTTGATAGGATACATCTCGACAATGCTGATCCTTATCACATCGATACCTATCTTGAGCTTTGCCCATCGCCTCAATAGCTTTAGTCCAACCTTGGCATAGCTGCTCTACATAAGTCTCAACAGCCAGGACCAACACTTCGGACATTGGTTTCGGTACAACAATCTATTGAGGCACCCCACGAGCATTCCCTTGCAGCATCTCCCATGGAGAACAGCCAATAGTTGTAGCGCACATGGTTTTGACCCTTTATCCTATGGTGATTTACCATAGGATAACATCATGAAGCAGAACCTAAACCCTCTTTATGCCACATGACATGTGCCATGTGTCATATGCCACGCATCCAAAGGATAGTGGTGCGGAACCCAAGGGCCATTGAACGAAGGAACAATGCCAAACTCCCAAGCATGGAGCCAAGGAGCATTAGCACTGGAGCACAAAATGACTCCCGAGCATATAGCCCAAGGAGCGAAGGGACAGGAACCTGGAGCGACTTGGAACAGTCCTAGAGTAACCAGCATCCTAATGCCAGGACCAACACGCAAAATGGAGCCAAACGGAGTCTGGCGCTATTTCGGCATATTGGTGGCCTAACGTGAGGACATGGGTACTCCACCAGCTAGCATGGTGAAACAAACAAGAGAGCAAACCCTAGGCCAGCCTCCCAACCCTTAAGGCATTACGGCCTTAAATCCCACAGACCATGGAATTTTCTTAGAATATTCTCGTGGTTCATGTCATTCTCCCCTCCCTCATGACCCAGCCACATACGGCAGCTTTGAGAAGCTAAACAGGCCTCACATGAAGGGAGTTTAAGGCAATACGGCCATGGAGAAAAGATGTGCAAACGGCAACACCAACATCGTGACAAACGGCCATGAAAGAAAGAAAGCAATACGGCTTTCTCACATGACAATACGGTCATGGAAAACAAGAGAATGAGAATAGAACAAACAGCTCAAATCATATAACAATATAGCTATAAAACTCAATTCTCCCCTTCCTCAGGAATGTCATCCAAGTCATAACCAAAACTCAAAAACACTCTCTTCATGTCATCCTCAGTTTCCCATGTAGCTTCGTCCATGGAATACCCATTCCACTGAACTAACAACTCCCTATTTGTTTTCTGGCGTGTTTTCACCAATCTTTGAGCAAGAATATTGGCTGGACCAGCCCTTCTCTGCATCAATCTCTGGAACCTGGATGATGGACTGATCCACGATATCACCAGAGTGCAAACACGCTTTAAGCTTGCTCACATGGAATGTTGGATGAATCTTCGAACTAACTGGCAAGTCCAAAGTGTATGCAAGATCCCCCACATGCTGTAAAATTGTCCAAGGCTCACAATACCGTGGAGACAACTTAGCACTGCCACCTCCTTTTAGAGACCATTGTGCATCTGACAACTTAAGGAAAACCTTGTCACCAACTTTGTACTCTTGATGACGACGATGCTCATCAGCCAATCTTTTGTCTCGTTCTTGAGCTTGCCTCATGTTCAATTTTACCAACTCAAGTTTGTCTTGCATATCCTCCAGGAAATCACAAGCATGAGGAACCCGAACCAAAGCCAAATTCAAACTCACAGGAGACCTAGGCTCATAGCTATACATCGCCATAAAAGGAGACATGCCAATAGCCAATTGATGAGTGCTATTGTGAGCAAACTGAAGCAAAGGCAAGTATTTCTCCCATACTCCTTGTCTAGTCAAATTTCCCACAAAAGATTGTAGCATATCTTCTAATAGCTGATTCATGCGCTCTATCTGCCCATCAGATTGTGGATGCTCACCACTACTCATGCTCAGTTTAGTCTTTAGTTTTTCAAAGACTGTTTGCCAAAACTTGGACGTGAACTTAGGATCCCGATCACTCACAATGTCACCCAACAAACCATAAAAACTGAATAACCAGTCTACAAATAACTGAGCAAGTTCAGAAGCTTTTATCGTTGTCTTCACAAGGAAGAAGTGAGCCATCTTCGTCAAACGATCCACAACAACCCAAATAACATCATTTCCTCGAAAGGTTTTGGGCAAACCAGTGATAAAGTCCATCGAGATGCTATCCCACTTATTCTTAGGTATACGTAAAGGATGATAGAGGCCAACAAACTTCTGATGATCAACTTTGACCGCCTGGCAGGTCAAACAACCACCTACGTACTTCTCAACATTTGACTTCATCCCAGGCCAAAAGAAATGCCTCTTCACCAACATATACGTTCTCAATACCCCCGGATGCCCAACACTTAGCACATCATAACATTCAACCAAAATCTGTTTAATGAGTTTGTCAACATGAGGAATAACTACACATCCCTTCTTCACCAGAATTCCATCTCGTATTTCAAATGACACAAACTTGTCACCCTTCAAATCTATAGAGGTGTCCCTCAACAAAACCTTCATGTGAATATCAGTGATAAAGGAGTCGAAGTCAACAAACTCCTTAAGCTCATCCAAGAGATCGCTAGATAGCTTCACGAACGAGATAGAATTTACTATCCTGGATAATGCATCAGCCACCTTATTGTCACCTCCATGCTTGTACCGGATCTTAACAGACATTTCCTGCAAAAACTCTTGCCAACGAGCAAGGCGGCCTCGAAGATCCTTTTGTCAACTGAAATATTGGAGAAATTGATGGTCTGAATCCACATGGAAGTCCAATCCATATAAATAATGTCGCCATTCCTTCATAGCAGCAATCACAACATACAACTCTTTGTCTTGAGTAGGCCAATTCCGCTGTGTGGCATCAAACTTATGGCTCATGTATGCAAGAGGATGCCCAACTTGAAGCAAGACAGCTCTAATAGCAATGTCACTTGTATCTGTCTCGACCACAAAAGGCTTTTTAGGATCAAAAATCTTCAACACCGGAGCAAAGATACAACACTGCTTCAAATGTTGAAATGCCACTTCACACTTCTCATCCCAACCATGAATAGTAGCATGTTTTGACGTATTCTGGAGAAGATCAGTTCAAGGGGCTGCTATCCCTGAAAAGTCCTTCACAAATCGTCGAAAAACTCCAGCCATACTAAGGAAACTATGAAGATCATGCACTATCGAAGGTATAGGCCAATCAACCATGGCCTGAATCTTTGTGGGATCAGCTCTCACTCCATGTACCAAAATCAAATGCCTGAGATATTCAATCTCCTCTAAAAAAACTCGCACTTGGATAACTTTGAGTAGAGCTTGTTATCCCTCAAAAGTTGTAAAACACTTCGCACATGCATCTCATGTTCCTCCACGGAAGAGCTGAATACTAGGATATCATCAAAATAATCAATTGCAAACTTTCCCAAGTAAGTTTGTAGAACGTGATTCATCAATCTCTGCAAAGTTGCAAAAGCATTTGTCAAACCAAATAGCATCACTAAAAACTCGTAGTGACCTGTCCTTGTTCGTAATGCAATTTTCGGAACATCCTCTGGCTTGACACAAATCTGATGATATCCTTGCCTCTAATCAACCTTTGCAAAATATCGAGCTCCACGAAGACGATCAAGCATATCATCGATACAAGGGATCGGGTACATAATATTCACTATCCTATCATTTAATCCCTTGTAGTTCACGCAGAGATGCCATGTACCATCTTTCTTTTTGACCATCACCACTGGAGCAGCCCAAGGAGACTTGCTGATCCGTAACCACCATTTCCTATAGGTAGTCAGCAAGCGGCCGAATAATCTCCTCAGCTTTAGTGGGACTAGTACGAGT
>NW_003314278.1:900681-907976 GCF_000143415.4 Selaginella moellendorffii
AGACTTAGCTATCTCATGCGAACATGTCACCAACTCCAAAGCATTAATCAATGGAGTATCACTATTGTCTGTCCCGACAATCTCTTTTATAATGCCACCAACTTCGATACACAGAACATTACGCTCCCAATCGATCCCTGGATTTCTATCATAAAACCATTCCTTCCAAGGAATAACGTCTATGCGACCAAGATCCATAACCTGGAACGAAGGATGGTCGAGAATCCCCTGAACCGTCAAAGGAACACTCAGAGCCCATTCACCGTAAACACAAGTGCTATGTCCATCTGCCAGAACCACCTCGTAGATTACTAAACTCTTTTCCATAGGCAAATCAAGTTTCTTCACCACCTTGGAGCTCAAAAAGTTGTGTGTAGCACCTGGATCGAAAAGAATACTAACAGCATGTCCTTGAATGTCCCCCTTGGCCTTCACATGTTGATTGCGCATAGAACCATTAATCTCTACAGAGTTGATACAAACTCGAGACTTAGATTCTTGAACTTTTGCCACAGGGTGTGGAAGAACCACCACAACAGATGCCTGAGCTGTATCCACAATGGATTCCACCACATTCACCTTAGCATTCTTTGATCCCTTCACAAGAGGACAATCCTTGCCATGATGTCCAACCTTGTGACAATGAAAACAATTGCCTTCCATCTTGTCCTTCTCTCGTTGGTCTAACTGATGTCTTTTTGCCTCATTGCCATCTCCACTCTTCGAGCTACGACGAAACAACGGCTGTTTCTTCCCTGAAGATGAAGTATTGGTGGGTTGGTCATCACGTTGACCACCCCAAAGACCATCCTTTTGACCAGCATTGACCAAGTTAACCAATAGTTTGGGCAAAATGATTTGAGCCTTAGTGATAGCATCAGTCAATGTTGCTGGAAAATCCTTCTTGACCTTCTACTGCACATCCACCAAGCTCAATCCTTTGATGAAACATTGCACCTTTAGCAGCTCATTATAGGTGCCTGTGAGATCACAAGGCAAAGATCACAGAACTTGCGGGCATACGCATCCAAAGACAAAGTCCCTTGCCAGATCTCTAACAACTGATTCACAAGATCAACCTCTTCAAACTTCTTGACAAACGAAGCGCGGAAAACCTTTGTCAAATCAGTCCAAGAAGTCGGCTTCGGATTAGCTTTAATGTAGTTCTTCCACCACGAAGAAGCATGGCCCGTAAGCTTCGTCACAAAGAACTCTATCTTCACCTTATCCTCACAAGGATTGTGAGACCAACAACTTTCCCACAATTCCAACCAAGATTCAACCTCTTGACTATCATAAACATTCGGTGATGATTTCCATTCCATGATACCATAATCCTTGGCATGCTTGACATACCAATGGTAATCACAGACATGAGATTGATTCAGCCCTTGAGGGTCCATGCGAAGCAAGAAATCCTTAATGAGATTGACAGAATCCTTAACCTCCTTTATGTCACTCTAAACCACAGAAATCTAGCGTCCTTGCTGCACAACAATATCATCAAGAGTTTCTTCCACATCGTCATGGCTATCATCACTAACGCCATACTCCTCATCAAGATCAATCTCTTGCTCACCCGCCATCCCCAAAAGAATGTGCTACTCCAATACCAATAAAACAAACAAGAGAACGAACCCTAGGCCAACCTCCCAACCCTTAAGGCATTACAGCCTTAAATCCCACAGGCCATAGAATATTCTTGGAATATTTCTATGGTTCGTGTCACATGGTGTGGAGCTTGGGATTAGACCCGAGCCAAATGTAGAACAAGGACAGACATGCAAGCAAGAGCTAGACTATGCCTCAAGTTGGTCAACCATATCCAACCTACCCATATACATTTGGAACCCCCCCCCCCCCCTTGAGGAACACATGCTTTGGGCTTTCACCCTAAGCCTCCCTTAGTATCAGGAGTTAGTCTTTGGGACAAGCTCGAAACTTACTAAATATAGAACGGCACTAGATTGCTCATTTGGACATGGGACAATGCAACATATAGGTACATTTCTCCACATCCCCTTAGGGGGTAATACAAAATTTGAGAGCGCACTCTCAGGGTACCTAGCGAAACTAGCGAAACCATGAGCACGAACACCCGGTGCTGCTCTTAGGTCATCTGCCTCCCAGGTGCCTCCACCACGAAACTTGAGGCCACCTGCTCCACTCCACGAGCATGAATGCCTGGCACTGCTCTTGGGCCGTTCGCCTCCTATACACTCTGCGTAACTTGAAGCCACCTACTACGCTCCATGCCCTACAAGACTTGTCTGGAGCACTCCACTACCAACATGCTTCTGGGCCCAAAACAGTGTCCAGTCGCGACACAGCTCCAACTTGTAGCTCCAAGCGAGGTGTGAACATCCTCCAGCTCAAGGCTGGAGTGTGCTACCTTGCCTCCCATACGAGACAAGTGCGCTAGCTCATCTTCAACTGAGTCCTAGCCCTGCAGTAGGGACTGAGGAAAGGGTGCGAACCTCCTCCAAAGGGAGCGAACTCCAAAGCAGGCGTTGGAGAACAAATATATGGATCCCCTACGCGTATCACACCGCATCAGCCCCATTAGCTGCTGGCCCAACTCGTGGCAGCAATCCCTGCCACTGGTTCCAAAAATCCTCCCTTCCTGATCACCTTGAAGCAAGACACCATGCATGGTTGTCCACAAAGAATCCAGAAAGCTGGGAACTTTTTCAAGTCCTAGCTGCTCAAAGTCACCCCTAAAGTGACTTCCAGCTCCCTTAATCCTTGACCACTCGTCTTCATCATGCATCAAGGCAAGCAAGATCACATAGATCTTGGCAAAAAACTCCATTTCTGGAACTTTTGCAACTGTCCATCCACCGTCGAGATGCCTTAAGAGCCTCCTAGGATGGCAGTAACTCACCACCGCCACCCCTAGAAGTCCTAGCCACCAAGGAACCCTAGCCCTAGAACAGGGTGAACCCTAACCCTAGCTGCCAGGAACCCTAACCCTAGCAGCTGCCCAAGAACCCTAATTCCAGAGCATGAGCTAGGGTCATCCAGATTTCCCAGATCCTAGATCTGAATGAATCGCCACTCCCTAGATGCCAACTGTGAAGTCGAATCAAGAAGAAGAACGAAAACCAAGTTGTGAGAGCGAAAAAAGAAAAAATGAGCTCGTCCTTTGCCATGGCCACTCCGGCAAAGCTACTGGAACGCTGTTGTTGCTGGCGATGTCCCTCTTCCTTGTCTTGATCACTCCCACAGCCTGATTTCCCCCTAGAACCAAAAGCCCCAAATTTTTCATTTGGACATGGGACGAACACCATTGTGTTCAGGCCAATCTCTACATTTCGTAGATGTGCCAAATGCTCATCTGGTCAAGTGCACACGTGAAGACCAGTTTCTCAACTAGCTTAGGAGGAGAATGATAACTAGCCCAGCAATACCAACCTACCATCATGGCAGTAAGGAAAGACTGTCCGTAAGGATTGGCCGACAGGTAACTTTCGATACCTGAAGTCACATTCGCAACACTCTCCCCCCTAAGGAAGATCAACGTCCTCGTTGATGCATACTCGAGTCTAGAATACCGCTAAGGAAACAACTCCAGAAAAAGTTCACGGTACTCACACTATGTGAGAAATGCACCAACTTAAATGAGTTAGGAGGCAACCTCTTTGTCTAACGTGGATGCGCTACCAGCTCAGACACCTTCCGGCCATCGCTGACAAGGAAATGACCAACAGAGTTAGCCACTCTTGCTACTCTAGGAGTCACCCAGCTTACAAAAGTGTGACATGCCCCTGCCTGTAGGAATATAGAGAGAGAAGTGAAAGGCCTCAACCCTCTTGAGCAAAGAAACCAAACCCGTCGTTAAGGTTTAAATAGACTACTGTAAACAGGCAATTAAAGTTGTTTACACGGTCACGCCCTTTTAACAGAATAAAGAACATCGACAGAGAGGCAGGTTATGTGACCAGTCAACAGTAGCTACCCTATGACTAAAGATTTCACCATGCACATGAAGTGCCAAAGTCAGTCTGCCCATTACTGGCCCAAACTCAAAGATTAATAGATGGACAATATCAAAGTCATAAACAATGATATTTTAGAGACTTAATTATCAGTGAATAAATCTTAGATTAGAACACAAAAGTATTCCAAGTAAGTTATCATCCGATAAACTAGTATTATAGTATAAGAACCACCAAGATCACAATAGTTGGAAACATAGGAGTTACCAACCAACAAAATTCAATAGCCAGTGTATCACCAAGAAAACTCAATGATAAAACTTAACTACTGAAGATTGCAAACAGTATACCAAACAACTTACCAAAGACAACCTAAAGAACACATAGTATCATTGACTGACAAGCACAATGCTCGCGAATATATCACCCATAGGAAATAACATCCAAATCTATCAAAACTAACTCGAGCAACAATCAACAGAATAGAATGAATGCGGTAAGACCAACAAACACTCATTCATGCCAACTATCATACCAGCTAATCTGAATAGATTCCGGTTAACAATACCAAGAAACCAGAGTTGCTTAAGCAAGCGTTAGCAACATCCTACTAATGTCTCAAACCCAAGAGACCAATCCGGAGCAAACCATAAAGAACATGTGGTATTGCGAAAAGCCAAAAGCCATCAAAGAGAACAATTAACTATCATGAAAGATCATCAATCATCCTATCAATGAAGAAATGTATAATCATTGTCAAAGAAGAAATCCACCATCCCAAAGAATAGCGAATCATTCGATATCAACAACAATTAAGCAACCTTTTGATAAGGATAATCAACTTTCCTAGATGATAGTCAATCATGACCAATGATTGCTAGATGCAAAAGTCAACTTCAGCATCGAAGCTAATGAGCCAAAAATGCCTTCCCCAACAACTTCTAATAAATGGAACAATTAGCATAAAAACTCAAAGAACCAAAAGCTTGAAGAAGCATATAGCCAAGTCTTGCCTAACAATGAACATAAATCCATCTATAGCAAGATGTAACTCACGTCATAACAAACACAAAAAAGAATCATCAACGATCGATATATCCAAATTCAAATCCAATAAGAACTCAAACATTCCAATATCGATCACTAACTCTTCCCCTTGTAGAGCTAGCATAGTCCATGACTAAATCACTTTTCAAGGAAAAACTCAAAGTTCAACCCCTATTAAACAATCTCGTCCAAAACACAACTAACTCAACTTGCCACTTAATTCATTTGAACGTCAACATAATTGCTAACTAGCAAATGCACAAATGCCAATAACACAAAGCCATAGCCAAATCATCAACACTATGTTTATTGAGACTAATAAAACTCAATATCAATCCCACAAAGCCACATCTCATCTCACTTAAATCTCAACAACAACAATGTCAATAACAAGGCATCACTTCAATGCCATCAACACCATAACAAAACTAGAAGAAAGCAAGAGTGAATCACCACTCAAGGCTCTCTAACAACCAAGCCAAACAAAGTCAAAGATACCTTAGTTAGTATCTGAGACTAGTTCTTCAACAATACTCAATTTTAGATAACATATCATCAAGGAGTGAATTATCACACCCAAAACTCAATGAAATCCAACACTACGAATTAAATACAACCAAATGATATCAACAAAGGTAGAGTCGACATGCTAACATGGAAAACTCATGTAAGACTAACAACACGATCCTCTGCAACACCATCCGGTGAAACAAACCCATCACTGATAAATCTTCATCGAGTGAAGCAAGTGTTAACAGTTCTCAACTAAGTTTACAAGTAATCATTAGTTGGCAACTAACAATCACTCTTCAACTTGCCTTCACAAGACCCAACACTAAACTCACGTCATCAAGTCATATACCTGTCCAACATAAACGTAATACCTCAGATACGAAATAAAGATTCATGGACAAGCATGAACTAAATGACCACTCGATTCCAACTTAACTACGATAAACTCACCGACACGTTTAGCCAATAGCTCTGAGCATGCTTTGAAGAGGCTAACTATGCATGATCAACACTCAGCCGAAACTAAAGTGAAGACTATGAGATGAACTCATGTTGGTACACAACCTCCTCATAAACAAAGCCACAGTATGGGTACTAACACCTCAACCTTAAACAACTAAGTTGGACATCTCCATCCTCAGCCAAGGCGCAGGGCTGCCAAGACAAAGTCAAGATCAGTGAGAGCTCACTACTCTCATAGAGTCTATCAAAATGCAAGGTGCAACCTACCACCAAGTATAATGCTGTAAAAGAAAAGCACAAGGGTCACCTTTCTTAGAAACGCACAATAGCCACTTTTCTACACCAACTTCAGACTCTATCCAACCCAATTGCCTTAGCCCCAAAAGTCAGCATCCCTTTCGGGTTGCATCATACAAACTACTTACTAAGATCTAAGCCAACCGAAGTCAATTCCAACTCTTTCACTAATTTGTATTGGCTTACGAAAACAGAATGATTTCTAGCAAAGTGATCAACAGATCAGCCATTGGAAAAATCTAAGAAAATTTGTGAAAAATTTCCATCCTAGAGAAAGAATGGCTCTCAGTCTAGGAGTACAAATTTTCAAGACTCAACCAACTTCCTCCTACTAACAACTTCACATATGTTCACTTCAACACAAATTCTCATGACCCATAGTATGCTTAAACTTTGAACATTTTTTTGCCCATACTTCCAACATCCAACACTGACATCTGCCAAAATGCAAAGTGATCATCCAAAGCTTGATCACGAAGACCATATCTTTGGATATCCACATTGCACTAACACTCTTTTTCAACAAACTTCAAGATCCAATGTGAAGCCCAAACACTAACAAGAAAAATGACATGAAAAATCAAGGTTTAAGGAAAGTTCCTCATCACTTGAAAAACAATGTCACTTCCACTAACACAAGTGCTAGTGATGTCAATGCCTCAACTACACCCTTTTTCCATTCAATAATCTACTCCAAGTGTTAACGGAACAATTAACAATTTATAGCAAATGAATGTTACAACCCTTTTCCAACACTTTAATGGGCAAACTCAAGGAAACAAGGTGCCAACTTAAGCTTAGCATAATAGACCACAATCAAGAATCCAGTCAAAGCTACTACAATGCTACTTCGTACAAGTAAACTAGCCTCACCATCAACCACTTTGGGGTTGATCATCATTTACCCAAGCAACTTCGTAAACACATTACTCATTATCACATAGATATGATATAAGTATTACAATGACTTGATCATCAATTGAGCAACACCACGAGCAACACCCATGTCATTACTTCAAAGGTTTATGTGAGCATCAA
>NW_003314278.1:908076-912398 GCF_000143415.4 Selaginella moellendorffii
CATGAGCAATGAGTCACACCTCATTGCAAATCATTTCTGCAAGAGAGAAGATGATTTACATGCTTGATCCTTCGTCCTCAATGACTCTCTTATCGGTCTCATTTTTGACTAAACCTCAAGCTTGCATTCGCACTGCCTTCAGTCCAACCCAAGAAAAAGTTTATGAGAGAGCATGGCAATGACTACCTGAACCAATAGACATTTCCCTATAGTCTTAATTAATCCACTTATAATCATGCCTAAGAAGGATCCACTAGTGCCATGTTAAACAGCTACGGACCAGCTTATTTGCCACTCATAGCAAACTCATGGAAGGTTTACTTTCACCTATGGTACATGGAACAACTCATGGAACCACCGATAGGCTATCATTAATCTTGCCAACTCAAGGTATAACCTTGAGCTGCTAATATGCTTCACTCACAACCCCAAGCATAAACTCGTGTAAAATGGTACACCTCAAATCCATCCTATGAGCCCAAGAGCAAGCTCACATCATAAGGTACAAAAGGGTAACCAAATCTATACCCAAGGAACAATTGCGAAGCCTTTGCACCCAAACGTGTACCCACTCAGATCACCATTTTCATCTCTGTGTATGCAACGAGACTAGTTGCCCAATCTCATTGGATAATACTCGCCGAGACTTATCCTCTGATACCAAATGTAGCACATATGGTTTTGACCCTTTATCCTATGGTGATTTACCATAGAATAACACCATGAAGCGGAACCTAAACCCTCTTTATGCCACGTGACATGTGCCATGTGTCATATGCCACATGTCCAAAGGACAATGGTGCGGAACCTGAGGTTCAGGGCCTTGGGCCACTAAACGAAGGAACAGTGCCAAACTCCCAAACGTGGAGCCAAGGAGCATTAGCACTGGAGCACGAAACAACTCTCGAGCATATAACCCAAGGAGCGAAGGGACAGGAGCCCGGAGCGACTTGGAACAGTCCTAGAGTAACCAGCATCCCAATGCCAGGACTAGCACGCAAAATGGAGCCAAACGGAATTTGGCGCTATTTCGGCATACCGGTGGCCTAACGCAAGAACATGGGTACTCCACTAGCTAGCATGGTGTGGAGCTCGGGCTTACACCTGAGCCGGACGTAGAACAAGGACAGGCATGTAAGCACGAGCTAGACTATGCCTTAAGTTGGTCGGCCATGCCCAACCTACCTACTATCCCTACTATACATTTGGAACCCCCCCCCCCCTTGAGGAACACATGCTTTGGGCTTTCACCCCAATTCACCCCAAGCCTCCTTTAGTATCAGGAGTTAGTATCTGGGACAAGTTCGAAACTTACTAAATATGGAATGGCGCTAAATTGCTTATTTGGACACGGGACATACACCATTGTGTTCAAGCTAATCTCTACATTCCGTAAATGTGCCAAATGAGCAAATCTGGATACTTTCCATAAATAGCATTTGGGACCAAAGTGAGACTAACACAAAAGGCATGATAGCGAGGGCGTTTGGCAAACACGGTAAGCTATCATCTAGTGAATATTGAGGGACCAATCTCAATATTGTGGGGGTTCCCAACACTAGCAAGTGCAAGTTAACAAATAAGTTTCTCTAACCAAGTCAAGTATGCTTGACTAAATAGACACTTAAGAATTCCTTCCTTATGCTCATCTGGTCAAGTGCACACATGAAAACCAGTTTCTCAACTAGCTTAGGCGGAGATTGATAACGGGTCCAGCAATACTAACCTCCTGCCATCGTGGCAGTAAGGAAAGAGTGTCCGTAAGGACTGGCCGACAAATAACTTTCGATACCCGAAGTCACATTTGTAACAATAGTGCTGTGAAATGTGTTGTTATAACAGATTTCTGCTGTATCCAAATGCTCAACCCAGTCATGTTGGTCCGCCACAACATAGTACCGTAGATAATCCTCAACTTGAGCATTCACGCGTTCGGTCTGCCCATCAGTCTCAGGATGATAAGCCGTACTAAACTTCAACTTGGTACCAAATAGCTGGAACAATGTGCCCCAAAACTTCCCTGTAAATCTCGAATCTCTATCCAAGATCATCCAAGACCACGAACCCGAACTACTTCATTAAAAAAGAGCTTTGCTGCCTTTTTCGCATTCACTGTTCCCATAGTTGGAATGAAGTGTGCAATCTTCGACAACCGATCCACAACCACCATCAAAGTATCATAACCCTTAGACTTCAGCAAGCAAATGACGAAATTAAGTGTCACACTCTGAAATGGCCATGCTAGTGCTGGAATGCACTACAACTTTCCAGCCTGCTTCTCGGTTCTACACTTACATTGCTGGCATATAAAACCAGAAAAATCCCTTTTTCAATGAAGCTAGAGTCTTTCGCTTTCCACCATGTCCCGCTGCCAGAACATCATGATATTCCCGTAGAAACAACTGTTGCAGATCCTTAGAGGGGAGATAAAATCTTTCTTGCTTAAAGAATATAAGCCCATCTCGAACTGAGAAATGAACCTTGTATTGGTGCGGCTAGCAACTTTTGCTACTTCACTACCAGGGTCCTGCTTCGACAACTCTGCGCGGCATAAGATTGTCTTTACCAATAGATCACTTCCATATGAAGCCCGAACGTCCTCCAACCAGTCCCAATTGATTGCTGATATTGCCCGAAATTGAGCCTGATGACTCAATGCATCTAGAACAATATTGTCTTTACCAGATTTATATATGATTTCAATATCATATCTAGCAAGCTTCTTTTGCCAACGAGCCTGCTTTGGAGTAAGTTTAGGCTGTGTAGCAAAGTAGCTTAGTGTGTTACTATCTATATAAACCTTTGTATATCCATCCAAGTAGTGTCTCTAGTGTTCCAGGGCCAACACTATAGCAAACATCTCTTTCTCATGTGTTGGCCATCTTCGTTGAGTTTCATCCAATTTCTTGGAATAGAAAGCAATGGGACAACCATGTCACCTTAGCATAACACCAATTGCTTTGTCACAATCTTGCTGCAACATGGCACCAATAGCATAGCCAGATGCATCACAATGCACTTCAAAGGGTTTATCAAGATCCAGGATCCTTTCGTATGATCATCTATGTCTGCCACTATGAAATAGTTTTCCATATTGTAGACCCAATCTTCCAAAACCTGATAGTCCCACATGCCCCTAAAATTGGGTGATTTTGGAGGCTTGAACTTTGAAACTTGTGCAACCGGGGGGCGATTGCAGAACTTCAACATCCTCAGAACTTGAAGAGGAGTCTAGTTGCTTAGGTTTAGCTGATTTAGCTGCCTCAACTTCTTTTTTCCTTTTCTTGTTCTCCTTCTTCAATTTGTGAACTTCCCTTCGCAAATTCTCGATCTCGACTTCCTGAGCCATACACTACAGTGTCGTAGCATCTGGCTCTTCCTCTTCTAACTCAACCTCAGCTGTAAGCTCCTGAATTTGGACTTCTCGGGAGGTCACCCAGCCCAAGTACTATTCAAACCCAAGGACGCTTAACCCCAAGTATCCTAAGACCCTAACTGATTGGAAAAGAGGGTGCACTTTTGTTCATGGGCCCTTTCCCTCTATATTTGAACCCCATAAATCGTCTCTTGAGTCGTTCCCTTTGGTTGCTTACAATCCACCACGCTTCTTTACAAGTTCATACCTTCGTGAACGGAAGCTGAGAGCCACAACTCTCCTGAGAGCCCCACTCTCTTGACACCCTACCCCTCGGGTCAAGCCCAGCGGGAGCAAACTAGACCAACCAGATGTCAATAAATATGTGGTGTGATTCCCCTAGCTAACCAATAGAGTCGGACCCAAGACCCCGCTCTGATACCAAATGTAAACTCCTAAATTTGGACTTTCCGGGAGGTCACTCAGCCTAGTACTATTCAAAACCAAAGATGCTTAACCCCAAGTATCCCAAGACCCTTAACTGATTGGAAAAGGGGGTGCACTTTTGTTCATGGGCCCTTTCCTTCTATATTTGAACCCCATGGATCATCTATTCCCTTTGGTTGCTTACATCAGCCTCTTTTGCAGCATCTCTAGCAGGATTTCTTCCTCTTGATTTGCCCGTCTAGAGGTTTCAGCATCATCAGCACGGTTCCTTTTCACCATCCCGCTAGCTGCATGCATGCCTCTATCAGTAACTGAACATGCATACAATGTTCTTACCGAATGGTGCAATCCAATTAATCCTACATAGGTCATTTCGAATCTACTAAAAAAGTCTCTGCGTATACAACTTGAGTTAGAAGTTGGATTGACTTACTAAATATGGAATGTCTCTAGATTGCAAATTTGGACACAAGACAAACACCATTGTGTTCAAGCCAATCTCTACATTCTATAGATATGC
>NW_003314278.1:912498-933462 GCF_000143415.4 Selaginella moellendorffii
TGATAGTGAGTGGTGATGGTAGTATATCAGGCCATCCAACATGTAAATGTACAGCGACGGACTAATCTTACTACATGAGGGTATCTTGACTCCCAACCCCCGCAAGACAATGACACAAGTTTCTCAAACCAAGCCGAGTATACTTAACAAAAAACATATAGAGTTCCTACATTATGTTTATCCAATTTAAGTACAAGGTCATTGACCAATTTCTCAACTAGCTCAAGTGGGAATGATAAAAGGAACCAAGTGTACCGATTTTCTGCTATCATGGCAGTAAGGAAAGAGTGTCCATAAGGATTGGCTGACAAGTATCTTTCAATACCCAAAGTCACATTTGTGATATTAAGTGTCCTTGGGTTTGAATAATAGTGCGCTGGATGACCTCCTAGGATGTCCAAATTTAAGAGCTTATAATAGACTATGGGCTCAGTGACCTCCCGGGATGTCCAAATTCAAGAGCTTACAATACTTTAGTCTAGAACACTGTCAAAGAAACAACTTTAGAAAAGTTCATGGTATTCACACTTTGTGAGAAATGCACCAATTTAAATGAGTTAGGGTAATCTCTCTATTTAACACAAATGCACTACAACTTAGACACCTTTGGGCCACACCAACTTAAATGAGTTAAGGTAACCTTTCCATTTAACACAAATGCACTACAACTCAAACACCTTATAACTGTCACTGACACGGAAATGACTATCAAAGTTAGCCATCCTTGCTATTTTGGATGTCACCCAGCTTACAAAAGAGTGATATGCCCCTACTTACATGTGATATAGAGAGAGAAGTCAATGACCCCAACACTCATGAGCAAAGAAACCAAACCTGTTGATAAGGTTTAGATAGACTATTATAAATAGATAGTTATACTTATTTATATGGTCACACTCTTTTAAGGAAATAAAGAACATCAAGAGAGATGTAGGTGATGTGACCAGTCGACAATAGCTACCCCCATTACTAGAAATTTCACCATGCACATAAAGTGTCAAAGCCAATCTACTTATACTAACTTAAACCCAAAGATCAAGAGATGGACAATATCAAAGTCAGACAATGATCTTAGAGACTTAATTATCAGTGAATAAATCTTAGACTAGAACATAAAAGTAGTCTAAGGAAGTTATCATCTAATAAACCAGTATTAGAGTACAGGGACCACCAAGATCATAAGAATAGGAAAACATAGGATTCACTATCTAACAAAATTTAATAGCAAGGGTACTATCAAGAACACTCAATAATAATACTTAACTATCAAAGATTATAGACAGTATGCCAAACAACTTACAAAAGAAAACTAAAAGAACATAAAATATCATTGACAAATATTACAGGTCACAAATGAGAAACCTTATTCCTTTTAGCTTCTAAATTATTGTAAGAAACTAAAGAGATTGAATTGAAAGAAGATTTATAGAGGTTTAAATATAGAGGGGAAGGGCCCATAAATAAGAGTACATCCCCTTTTTTAATTAGTCAAAAAATTTAGGATACTTGGAATTTGAATAATACTAAGTTCAGTAACTGTTTTGGGAAGTTTAAATTTATGAGCTTACAATTATCTCACTTGACAAACTAAGTGATCAACTTGTGATCATATATAGACTACACTATACTTAGCATCATAGGCTTTCCCTTCTAAAATTAACACCTTCAACTAGAAACTAAAAACTCTTCAATTTAGACTTCTCAAGAGGTCACCCAGCTTAGTACCTAAGGACAATTAACCCTAAATATCCCCAAGACTCTTAACCAATTGGAAAAAATAGTGCACTTTTGTTCATAATCCTTTTCCTTTTATATTTGAATCCTTACCGATTGTCTCTTAAATCATTCTTTTTTATTGCTTATAAAAACCTCATTTCTCTAACTTAACAACCCAATTGACTTAACATGGTTTAAGATACTATATAGATAGATTACATACACTCACATATTGAGTGTATCTGAGTGTAGATAAAGTCATACAAATAAAGTCACCAGAGATAAAGATTTTATAAATATTGTATCAAATTATTAAATCTAGACTAGATCTGATATAAATCAGACAATATAGACCAAAATGAATGGTACTAAGACTAGGTTAGACTAATAATTTATTCTGTAAGTGTCTCCAAGGGACTAAACAAGAACTGAGAGTGCATTTCATAGTAAAAGTAGGTGAAACTCCTGAGCAGGCACTACTCATGGGCCATCCACCTCCTGGGTGATTCTACTAGAAAATTAAAGCCACCAATATGAGACTCATATTAGGGTAGTGAAAAGCTCTCCAATGTGCCTCTAGTGCCAACTTAGTGTTTTTAATGAAAAACTCCATTGCATAGTAAAAAGCAAGGTGTGAACCTCCTCTAGCTCCAACTAGAGTGTTCTATCTTGAGACCCTCTACGACCTCCTCCTAAACTAGTGTGGATTTCCTCTGCATGCAACACTAACTATCTTCCTTCCTCAATTGGTCCAACTTATGACAGAAATCCCTTCCGCCAAATCCAAATATCATCCACTCTCATTTCCCCTGAATCCCAATCAAAACCAAGCACCTCACATGGTCTTTGACAATACCAAAGCTAGAGATTTGTTTTCAGGAAGTCCTCATATTTCCACAAGCTCCCCAATACTCCCTAGTTGCCACTGAAGAACCCTAGCACACTAGGGCAAGGCCAATCTTGAATCTTTGCTGGGGCCTTGTTTCCCTCATGCCGCCTAAAAGCTACTCAAATCCACTCTGTTATCTTGGAAAAACTCAACTTAACCCTAATCTCGACCAAAATGTAATGTGGGGAGTGAAAGCAGGGCATTGCAGAGCTTGGGTGATGAGGAAGGGAGAGTGGAGGCAGTGACTGAGTGTGGAGCCACAAGTAGCACCGGTGGCCACAGCTTCAAGCTCCTCTTCTTTCTCTCTTCTCTTGCTTTAGCAATTTGAGGTTTTTGATCCTAATTGAATTTCTTTGATTTCTGACCACAGTTGGCACTGGGAGTGCCCTAGAATGGATTGGAGTGGGAATTACGCTGCTTGCTTTACTGGTCCTAGCACCATCACCTGCTTGCACTAGTGCCATCACCTAGCTGCAAGCACAGTCACCCGTTATTGAGGGAGAGTGTGTCACCAAGAGTAAGTGCCAAGGGAGAAAGAGAGAGCATTGAGGGATGTTCACCATACAGATGCCCCAAGGGTCTCCACAATGGCAAAAATAAGGGTTGGTCACATGCTAAGGGCATAAAGGCATAAATCTTAATAGGTAGGCCAAATGGGAAGTGGAAAGCTTCAGACATGTGTGAGTGCAAGGGTGAGCCTTGGCGACAACCGCCAAGACACCCCTCAATCAAGTTGGGTGCTCAACAGTATGTTGAGTTAAAGCTAGTCTCTAGTCTGGCTAGCAAGTGGAGTGGTTCCTTGTTCCGGCTTGATCTGTCGATCATTCCCTGGAAGAATCCTGGCATGTGAAAAAAAAAAAAATGAGATCTCTCTTTATGAGAGAATATGGAGTGTTTGCTAGATCCACCCCTCATGTTGCACCTCTACTCCCCATCACCCACAACTCCCTTCTTGGCGTGCCCTTGGCCTATGGCCGATCCCCTGCCACGTCATCATCCCACTTCAAATGGTCCTACGGATTAGTTTGGGCTGCTACATCGGGCGTCCAACGCAAAACAGAATAAAAAACATCAGTATGACTTTCATTACATAACAACGCTTACAGTTAATCAGATGACGCCACTGTTTCTCTGGTGGCTGTGGGTTGTCTTCCGGGGCACTGCCAATGCTCAGCCTGGAAGAGATTGCTTGGCGCTTTGTCCTCAGAATAATATTTCGTGCACTCTAAACTGCGCACAATGCGATTTCCCTTGTTGCAGCCTTACATGCAATTCTATTCGCACTGGCGACACATGTAATGGCACCTGCTTTGGAACAACTTTGAATGTTTCATCGTGTTGCATAAGATCAGGATCTATAACCCTAGTTGCCCCACCGCCACCGCCAACGGTATCATGTACGTAGTTTTGAACAGGAAATAGCTCATAGTTTTATAAGCAGCTGTTGCAGGACCAGGAAATTGTTCAGTCGTCAACATTTCAGCGGGAAATCAAACACTGATCGAAGGAGTACCTTTTATGTTCAATGTCAGTGCCGTGACTTGTAATCTGCAAGTTTGTGGAACATGTGGAGCATTCACCGGGCAAGCTAACTTCTTTGATGTCAAAATTTCGGACTTTTCCAGTACATCTACTACATCCTGTAATGTGAGCGCTGGTTCAGGAGGATATTATTTTGTAACATGTTTGGCTCAAAGTTCTGCTGCTGATAATGCAGTAAAGTACTTGCTGACCGTGAGCATTCTCTCATATGGAACATGGGTTCCAATTTCCACACGTTTTCTCAAAATAATTTCGGGTACATATCTATTCTATACAATCGTTTCGTTGATATTTACTTTATGTTCTCAGGCCCTGTACATGTTCCTTCCTGTTTCGCCTGGTGGTTTAATGATACAAATTCTTTCGTTGCCGGATCAGCAGCAACACTTTATATTATGCAGAAGGATGCATTTAACAACTCTGTGAGCAACAAGACAGGACGTGCCTTTGGCTATAAATTTGTATTCAGTGTTATCTATGATGTGCCTTCTAATACAACAGCATATAAAGAAACTTTCAATGTAAGTTATGACTTGGATGAGGGAGTGCAAAAGGTCGTATTCTATCCAAAACTATCTGGCACTTTTTACTTACAAATCGGAAACAACTCACAAGTTGTACAAAAATCCCCGCTTAGGTATGATGTAACAGCTGGTAAGGCACTTCTTGAAATCATGAATCTGTAGAACTTTTTTTCACTTCATTCACGTTCGCAGGTCCTTTATCTGTAATAGACTCTTTTGCAAAATGGCCAAGTGGGATAAATACATTTGAAGCTGGAAGTTTAGCTTCTGTTATGATAATGCTTGTGGATACATACGGAAACAGCGTTGTCAATGCCAATTTTTCACTAAGCCCTTACTTTCTTGATAGTGGGACATTTTCCCGGATAAATTTTAACTTCACATACCCAACATCTGGTTATTGGTCGGCTGGATTTACACCTATAGAAGCGGGACAGTATTTGGTACGGGTTGGAAGTGGAACCGTCGAATTGCCAAGCTCTCCTCTCACATTTTCCGTCGTCTCAGGTTATTAATTCACTTTTCTTCTCATAGCTGACTTGATCGACGAATTATACAGGTCCTGTGTCAGTACGAGATTGTGTTGGTTCCTGGTTAAATTATAATTCAGTTTTTCAAACTGGAGGGCTGGCAACATTTCTAGTTTTACAAATGGATGCTTATGGGAACAACGTTAGTTTAGCCACCGGAAGCATTGACGTTTACGAATTTATTTCTTTTGTTCAAAATATGGCTGATGGAAAAGTGATGCCACAAACAGTCATACAGCTGCAACCTCCAGAAATTGGCTCCGCATATAGGACATTTACACATTCACCTAACATGACCGGACAATTTAACCTTTTCATTGGCAACCTAACAGACAACATCACTGGATCTCCCTTCACCTTCCAAGTAATTCCAGGTTGAGTCTTTTGTCCTTTTTATTCTTATTTATTCTTGCGTTTTGGTTGCACCAGGTCCTCTATACGTTCCGCGTTGCCGTGCAAGCTGGTTAATTGGAAACCAACTTGTTGCAGGAAAGAATGCTTCACTTAAAATTAGCAAAGTAGACCGATACAATGAAAGCATTTATGATGATTATGGCTTTGCTGTAAAGTTTATTAGCTCTGACATAGACCTTCCAGATTTTAATGTCCATGTAGAAAAATTTCCTGGCACAAACTATCAGATCGTATCCTTCGTGCCTACTTTAGCTGGTAAATTTTCGATAGCTATCGGCAGTGGAACAGAAAACATTGCTAACTCGCCATTGACATTCAATGTAAATGCAAGTGAGTCCCCTTGATGTTATCAAGTTCCGTTCTTACCTTTTATGTCTTGTTTAGGCTTTCCGTCGATCCCATCATGTGTAGGAGGCTGGTCCAATAATATTAACTCATTTTATGCTGGGGATAATGCTATTTTTGATATATATGTCAAAGATATTTTCAACAACACAGTCAATAATGTAAATGGAGGTTACAATTCAAGCTTTTTGCTTTCAGCAACTGTGACATGGAATTTAAGCCGTGCACAGGATATTGTACAGCTTAATATAACTACGATTGATATTCCTCAAAGTGGGCGCCAACTTGTAAAGTTTACACCAACCATTTCAGGATCGTTCTTCCTTCACATTTGGAGATTTAACGAATCAATATCCATGTCCCCGTTTACATTTTCTGTATCATCCGGTAAGGATGCTATGTCGTTAATTTGAGTAAAAACCGTGTTGACGTTTTGCAGGTGTCATCTCTCCTAGCAACTGTACAGCGATATGGCCTGATGGCCGTAACACATTTCATGCTGGACAAAAATCCGTTCTAGCTATTCAGTTGGTGGACAAATTCAAAAACAATGTCAGTACCACAAACGGAAGATCTGAGATAGCTGCCTTTGACGTTCAGGTGGTGGGTGTTGCTGATATTCAAGATTGGAACATGAGTATGATGGCATCGCTAAACTATTCAGGATATCAACTGATAGTTTTCTATCCTACAATTGTGGGTACTTTTTATATGCAGATCGGAACAAAAAAGCTTAACATTTCTGGTTCACCTTTCCCATTTACAGTCAAATCAGGTATCTCTAACTGCAATTCAATGGCTGAGACACATATGTTTTCAGGCCCTCTATCAATACCCGCGAGCACCGGTGAACGGCCATCGGGTTCACAGTATTTTTCTCAGAATGCGACTGTGAGCTTTTTGATAACTCCACGGGACAAGTTTGGAAATCCTCTTTTGGCCAGTAGTGTTGATCCGCTTAGTTTTTCGGCCGCGCTTTACAACCCTGACCTTACACTTATTCCAATATTCGACCTGACTGTGTCACCATACAGTTCCAATGTTTTGATAATGAACTTCTCTATATACACAATTGGAAAACTTATTCTTCAAGTTGGCAACGAGACAGATGATATCATGGGTTCTCCATTTGTTTTATTTGGTGCAACAGGTTTTATTTTCCTTTTTGTCTCTATATGCCTCTCTGATGTGTTAACAGATAGCGTATCTCCTTCGAGATCCATAATGGAAGGTGATGGTCTGAAGAACTCAACAGCTGGGATACCATCTACATTTCTCATCCAGCTTCGAGACGTGGCAGGTAATCCAGCAACAGCAAATGTGATAGACTTGGACTTTCAAATGAAGATGCAAGGAGTAGCTTTTCCAGTTGGAGCAAACATCACGGCAATACCTAAAACAACTGGAATTTTTCAAGTGACGTATACTGCCACCGTCATAGGAAACTATCTACTTTTGGTGAGCTGGAAAGGAGCACTGCTAGGCGCTGGAGCTGTCAACAAGAGTGTTTTACCAAGTGCGTTCCTTCTCAAACCTGGATCAATAGCTTACGCTCTGTCATACTACAGCTGGAATATACGGACCATGGTGCACAGCTAAAGGCGCTGGCATTTCGGGAGGTGTTGTTGGAAGAATGTTTTCTTTCCAAGTAACTGTAATGGATTTTTACAACAACACAGACACAGCAAATCGTAGTGCCATTTCTGTTACATTTTTTCCTACTGCAAGGGAGACCATGACAATAACGAGCATTGGTATTGGAAAGTTCAACGTGACGTACAATATTACGAAGGCAAATACATACAGTATGACTGTTTTGGCAGGTACCATAGTTCCAACTGAACAAGTCAATGGTAGCCCATTTAAAGTTGTCATTCAGTCAGGTAATCCTTGTCAAGTGGAATGCCTCGTATTTGATTTTTGCTATTTTGTATACAGGATCCCTTTCACTTCCACAGTGCTCGTGTTATTGGCCTCAGGGTATAAATTACACATCATCTGGACAAAAATCTGCGATTCAAGTCTATCAAAGGGATAGATTTGGTAATCAGGTTTTGTCTATACAAAACAATGTTACCGCCAGTCATTTTAACGTCACCGTCTTTAACAGTACTGACATGAGTGGGCCCCTTATACCAATCCCGGACTTCGGATACAGAATATATACTGCCACGCCATCAGACTGGTATGAGATGAGGTTTACCATCATACCGATGGGCACTTATTCTTTGGACTGTTATGCTGGTGTGAATCATTATAAGGGACCGTTTATATTTTCTATAATCCAAGGTAACGATTTTATTTTGTTTTAAATTTGTGCCGACGTCATTATTTTAGAGCCCCCTAATGCTACACTTTCCATTTTTGATGGATCGGGATTACAAAATACAAGGGTCGGGAGTGTGTCTTCAATTAGCATCACACTCATTGACAACTACGGGATGCCTGTTGTGGGAAACTTTCAAGGATACAATACAACCTTTCTGCTTGTGACTGTATCATTGGTTGGATCTAGTGTAGTGCAACAAGGACAAGTAGTTGAAAACACAACAAATCGCGGACAATTTCTAGTGACATATGCAGCTTCTGTGCCTGGAGATTATGCAGTTCGTATAACCTGGAAGAACGTGCTTTTGGCACTTTATAACATAACAGTTTCTCCTGCAGGTCTAAGGACTAACACTATATATTTTTTAACAAGCTCTAACAAGATCCTTTTAATTTTGCAGTACCAATGTTTTTGAGATTTTTGTGAATATGTGTCGTGTATAGAGAAAACGAGCTCCTCATAGAGGTAACATTCCTATGGCTTATTTCATAGAGGTAACATTCCTAGTTCTTTATTCTGGACATTGACAAAATGCATATTCCAATTTAGTGGATTGAATGTTCACAGATTCAGGATTATGTTTGAAGGCCTTCTGAGATTTTGGAGGATCGTACGTCACACTTTAGGACCATTGTAGCGGATTTTAAATAAAACTAATGATGTCCATTGTAGAGGACGTTATATGCATTTCAATATTGAATATAACAAGCTTCTTTTGCCAATAAGCCTGCATTGGCATAAACTTTGGCTGCATTAGAAAGTATCTCAATGTGTTATTATTTATATAGACCTTAGTATGTCCACCCAGATAGTTTCTTCAGTGTTCCAATGCTAATACTATAGCAAATATCTCTTTCTCATGCATAGGCCATTTACATTAGGTCTCATCCAATTTTTTTGAGCAAAACACAACACCTTAATGTAACATCAATTGTATTGTCACAATCTTGCTACAACACAACATATATAGCATAGCTAGATGTATCACAATACACTTCAAAGGGTTTTATCAACATCTAAGATCCTAAGAATAGGAACCATAGTCAAGATGTCCTTCAATCGTATAAAAGTACATTGAAAAGCTAGTGTCCAATAAAATGGTATACTACCTTTCATTAATTCAGTCAATGGAAGAGTAATACTTACAAAATTATGAATAAATTTGCAATAATATCCTACCAAACCGAGAAAGAAATGAACATCTAATATAGTGGCACCGCTTCTACTTTTTTGGATCTACCCTGATTACACTACCATCATTTATATGCCTAAAGAAATTCATACACAATTGACCAAAAGTGCATTTACTCTTCTTAGCATATAGTTTGTTTTTTTGCAACTTTTGAAACATTAACTTTTTAAGTGTTTTAAATGGTCCTCCACCATTTCACTGAAGACTAAAATATTGTCAATATATAAAATAATAAGTATGTCTAAATAATCTCTAAATATTCTATCCATTATCATATTGAATATAGTTGAGCTCAAATGGCATAATTAGGAACTTAAAGGATCCATAATAAATTTTAAAGCTACTATTAAACTAAGATAATTTCTTCAACTAGGCCAAGTATGTTTGACTAATAACATTTAGGAATTCCATCCTTATGTTTATTGAATCAAATGCATATGTAATAACCAGTTTCTTAACTAGCTTGGGTGGAAACCACAAAGGGACCAACAGTACTAATCGCCTACCATTATGGTAATAAGAAGAGAGTGTTTATAAGGGCTAGTGAACACAAATCTTTCAATATCTGAAGTGACATTTATGACATCTGCTTGCTAATTATCTTCCAAGACCACTATTAATTTAGGGGGCTTTCGCACCCACCATTAACTTTGTAAATTTAATGGTAATTTGTTCACACCATTACATTATTACTAGCAAGGAATCCAGCTCTGCTGGCCTGACCAAAATAAGTCTTTGAAAACACTTTACTGGGATAGAAAAGTTATAGCTAATAGTGCAACATAAAATAAATTAGTGTATATTGTATACTTCTAGGATTTATCATGAGCATTTATAAAATCTATAAGAGTAATAATAATCACAAAGCCTTTTATAAGAGAAATCAAGTTTACAAATAATTAATTTTCTTTTAATTTGTAATTATTTAAAAATAAATGAAAATAAGATTAGCAGGGATTCCAGCAGAAAATAAAATCAAGGATCCCAGCTCTGATGGGAAGTAGATATAAAATTCTGTAAATGTAAATTAGTTTTCTGATTTAAAAATATACTTTAATGATTCTGTAAATTAATATTTGTTCATTTTTGAGGTTCTAATAATATTTCCTGAACTTGTGTTACTTAAGTGGTTAATAGATTTAACATTTTTAGATTGTCATAGCTTATGACAAGTTTTGATTGAAGCCAAGTAGGCATTGCAGCTTTGAAGCCTTGGAGGACTTGTACCTTTTATGGAGCACAATCGGTCTGTGCCATACTGCCAACAGAAAGGCTTCTTAGTGTAGAAAATATTTTTAACAGTTAGAGAAAAACATGAATGACAACAGTGTAGCCATGTCCTGCCCCACCGAGGACATGACCGCATGGCAAGTGCTCGACCTCAAGCACGAATTTTGACATATCCATTCATGCTCTTGCCATTTGAAACAGGTCCTTTAGCCCAACATTCATGCTCCTAGCTGCATTCCTAGCTTTCTTACTGCTTAGATTCATGGTATCCAATGATACCATTCAGAGGTAGCCATGAGGTGCTGGTTTTTATCCTCTCAATGCTCAACATTGTTTTCTTTGGGGAAGAAGTATGTGGTCATGGCAGCTCCCAGGATCAAAGAGTATCTCAAGGTTGAGTAATGGTAGAAAGTTCTAATCAAGTTTTACTGCTCATTCAATCTGGAAGCCTGCTACGCATCAGGAAAAGGATTGGAAATCTAGGAAACACTATCTACTCCTAGATAGGTCTCTGCTGGAACCAGCAATGCTATAGGTTGGGTCCAGAAAAATGCTGTTATGTCATCCCTCATAAAATATTATCAATAAAAAAAACTCATAAAATACATAAAAGGATCCATATTATAATTTATAATAATGAAGTTGTTATATATATGACTTTTAAAATCTCATAAAAGGATCAATACTTTGATGAGAGAAAAATGCTGTTATCTCAAGTATAAGCCAGCTATGTTTTTTTTGAGAAACCTATTCAACTCCCAAGTGTCTTCAAGTTCTTCCGTAATCTTCAGTACCTCCTGTTCAGTCTTAGATTTTTCTGCCTCATCAAAGCCCACAGTCTTCTCTTAGTAGCAGATTTCTTCTTTTCCTTCCCAATTCAAGCTGTAGCAACTGCATCTTGGGTGTATTGTCATCACTTTTGTATTTTGCTGTTTCAAGAAAGCTTGTTTATTAACACTAACTGCAGGCTTTCCATCTGCTCACATAACTCATTTGCTTCCTGCATTAAACAATATTAGCACCTCCATGTCCTGGCCAGCAATCTTCAGGTGGGTTGACATATTCTTGTCATCATAAACACACCCGATCTGCATTCTTGACGGCAGCTCTAAGCGTTCACTGGATTCTATACCACAGGCCTTTCTCTACTTATATTGCCAAAAGAGTTCAATTGAAGATTATCAGGAGAGTTTGTTTTGACATTGCAGACACAGGTACTGGATGGTTTTTTGAAAACTCTTAGAAGCTACTTAGATTTGCTATGTGCGGATGTACACACTCACATGATCACAAAAGGTCTATCTAAAGATGAGCACAAGAGTCACAATTTTCAAAAAATTAAAAAGTTTTTATCTTAGTAAGTTGTTTGCTAATACTCAACTCTTCTTGGTATATACTAAGGCTGTTCTACTGATCTTTTGATAAGTGTACACTGGTAGGCATCTAATGTTTTATTTTTTTCTTGATTCCATTACACTTTTATCCAGCTGAGGGAGTGTATCTTCATTTATAAGAGAAATGTTTGAAACAAGAAAAAGAGAGCCACTCAATAGTAAGTTAATAGTTTTACAAAATGGAGAAAAAGAAGAAAAAATTCACCCAGATTGCCAGGGTTCAACCGTTAATGGCAATGAAGATGAACCTTGAAAGCTGCTAGAAGATGGCAGAGATCACTAGGCATATCTCTGCAGTAACAATTCTCACATCAGCAAAGGAAGAGAAAAACTTTCTCAAAGCAAGAAAACAAAAAAAAAAACGAGTGTAGACATTAAACATTTCTTCTCTTACCTACATTATCATAGAGCTTAAACAATGGAACTGCCAGCAATTTGAGATTCTTTGAAACAGTTCTTTGAAACAGGACTGGAAAAAATAAAAAGTTTGAAAACCATGGAAACCATGGAAAGTTTGAAAAAAAAAAAGCCCTCCAGGACAGTTTGAACAGTTCTTTGAAATAGTTTGAGGAGAACCATGCAGAACTTCTTACACTCCCGACACAAGAAATAATAAAATAAATGAGAAGATTATACAAAAGAGTTATGAGAAATGAAGAACAAAGATTGATACCTTTGGTTTGGTGATGTGAGGAGGGCAGTAAAGATATGGCAGCGTCTCAAAGTTTGGTCTCTACCAAATTGCCACAAACTCTTCAAACTGGTAGAAATGCCTGTCTCAGGCTGGATTGAAGCTGCCATTGGATGCTCATGAGCTTCCTCTTCAATCCTTCCACCTCTAGTTAGCAGATTTATCAAAGTTAGCAGAGATTATGATGAAAGAAAACTTCTTTACTGTTTTTCTCCAAACTTGAGTCTTCCTTCGGGAAGCTTGAAAAAACGTAATTCCGCTGCTTGTGGGCGATGGCAGACCCTACAAGATCTTTTTCCCTGTCCTTCGTGAGATCTTCATCCCTGTCCCTCGCACCAACCTGCTCACTGACACTGGCTTTGCCACTACGTACATGTGAGAAATACCTGGTGGAGAATTCTCATGCAACCTTGAGATCTTCTCGCTGGTGATGCTGCTGCTGCTGCTGTGATTCCGACTTACAAATTAGCTCTACCATTGGGACTTCTAGACAGTCAAGGGCAGGAGACACTTTATAAATAATGTAGTATTACAACACAAATACAATTGAGTCTGGCACCAATTCACTTAATTTGTCCAGATATGGCCATGGCCACTATTCTTTGTTTGTCTTTCTTAGTTCTCTTTTTCTCTGCGAGTTGGTGAAGTTGGATTGGATCCTACCTAGTGTGTCACAATAACTGATACACGTCCATAGGTGTGACGATGCTCCTTGTCTCCAGACTAATTGGATTTGTAGAGCACCGTGCCCCTGTAGAGAAACGCATGGTCATTAACCTGCTCTAGATCACCGCCACCATAGTGAAGCTCACCTTGCCACTGGGTTGAGCAGAAGTGATAGAGCAAACTAGTGACCTCATCAATCTCTGCTGCTCGTGGGTGAAGGTCGACCCTGCAAGATCTTCGTCACTGTCCCTTGTGATATCTTCGTCCCTGTCCCTCGCACTGACCTTCACACCTGGCCACTACGTACATGTGACTGATCCCAAACTACTGGTGGATGGCCTTAAGATCTTCTTGCTGGTGATGCTGCTGCTGTGATTCCAACTCCAAATCTCCTCTCTCTCTCTCTCTCTCTCTCTCTCTCTCTCTCTCTCTCTCTCTCCAGCCACTGCTGTCGTTTATCAGATACCGATATGTAGTGGTGCTCAAATTTTGTATCCTGGATCCACATGAGAATGATGTGATAGCAAAGAGCAAGACTTACCTATAGCATTAAGTCGACTCTACTATTAGGACTTCTAGATAGCCTTTCTGTCACCATACTACCATAAAAAACTGTGACAAAACCATACCCCAACCGAAGAATTTCCTCTAGCTTTGACAACAAAACTTACAAAGAACTATGATTACCTGTATCCCAAGATATTCATTGACTTTCTCCAAAAAGAATAGATATCAGAGGTTCCACTCTGTAATCAGGACGAAAGGATAAATGTAAACACTGGTCACACAGAAGTATATTGATACCTATAGGTGAGAGGATCATATGGGTGAAATATGTTCATCATTTGCCTGCATGCTGGCTTTTTTTCTTCAATGCCTTCATCTTCCCAGTACTCATCACCTGTTCTTATGCAAACACATTCAAACGACATTGCAAAGACCGTAAATCATATACATGCCGTTCTAAAGTATACATTATGGAGACTCAGAAACAGTGGTGATTCAACTGTGAAAAATGTGAGAACGAAACTTATCAATAGTGAAGAATCAAGGAGCTCGCTCTCCTTGTTTCGTTCCCAATGCTGCACAGTGACACAAGAGAGAGTCAAACATGAAACCTTCAGATATGAACAGCCATAACATAAATACATAAGCGCTCCTGGAAAAATGCATTGAAAAAAATTGGTTTACCCTAAAAAAAAAACGTTCCACCCTCAACTGTTTTTTCCCACGTGTCTTCATCTCCACCATTAAGCTCGTAAAGAATCTCGATTGAATATGTCGCCCTTGCTCTTTTAAATATAGAAGGATGATATTAAATTTGTAAACTTTAATTTAACTATTAAATTTAATGGTAACTTGTTCACACCAGAAATTAACATTAAAATAAGCTAATGTTTCCATTAGCATTTCTTATGCATTTTTCGCTAAAATCCTAATCTTACTCCCTTATTTAAACGTGCTATTGGCATATGGCATCCGGCGTCTTTTATTCCATTTTTAGAATATTATTTATGAATATGCTTATAATCTAATGGTTCAAATTCAAAAACTTCAAATAGACGGCATAGATCAAGTGCCAAAGGGGTGGCAACGCTTCAATGTGATTTTAATGACGTTCCAAATCAAGGAAATTTTTAGGGCAGATTGTGAGCTGCAAGCTCTGTCTGTCTCTCTCTCTCTCTCTCTGTCTGTGTCACAACTTGGCTGCGGGACTCTCCTTCCATGCTATAAGTTGGTATATGGAAGGTAAGCTTTTCTGGATTCCACTTCAGCCTCCATTGTTTGTTCTTGTAGATGCAAGAATTGGCTGCGATGTCTTCAAATTCCAATGCCCTGGATTGAGCTGGCCATTGCGTACTATTCTTCTGTCAAAAGGAACATCCTAGAGAGGCGAGAACTGGCTGGTTTGCATGTGGTCAACAAGTTCAGCGCTCCATACCAGAGCACTGACGAGCATCCTGCAGAACCTTTTTATTTGCCAAGGACAGTAAGTTGCATATGCCAAGATTGAAAAGAGCCAGGTGATACGTTCACCATCAGCAGCTGATCAGGTTTAGGAGGTAAGTAACTCTCCTCAAGTGTGTTTGACAGGCTGTTTGTTTCCTTGGTCGTTTCAATAAAAAAAGAAAGTGGACTATTGCGGGAAGAGGCTCTCCTTGGGTTCCATGAGAAAGCTCTGGAAATTAGCAGGTAACTCCTCAGGTTTTGTGTTCTTTCGGGTGATCTGATCTTGTGTCATGCCACTCAGGCCAGGAAGCACCCGGCACTGGCCAATGCAGTGGGTCAGCAATTAGAATTTATCTGCTTGACCCAGGGGGAAGGACTGGTAATTTTATTACATTGTTTATTTGTTCTTGCCTTGGTGAAAAGCTTAGTTTCAGTTGCTCAATCCTTGACGTGATTCCATCTGAATAGCATACCAATTTTCTTATGTGCCAGAACGTAGCTGGTTCAAACTGTTCTCAGCTGTGGTGAGTTGCTGATTCAATCTTTCAAAGTAACAGTAAAACCAAATGATGAACAGAATGTGGTAGAAGTTGCAAAATCCTTCAATCTCTTTAGGCGAGAGCTGGACGGAAATTGGGCTTGCTGGCCTTGGTGGCAGTGAAACCTTGGCGGCACCAATGATAAAACTACTGGACGAGGCCTTTTGTTGTCCTCCTCTTGTGAGTATGCCAGGCCAGCAAGGGAACGCTTGGATTCACTTGCAAACACAAGTACAGAACTCCAACATTCGTTCTTGCTTCCTCTTGGTATTGCTCTCATGTTTTCCATTGCTTTCACTTATGCTCTTTTTTATTAGTGTGGCTTTATAATGGAGACGGTCCTTCTCAGTCTGAATAACACCAATGATATTTGTCATTCATGAAGAAAGTAGCATTTATTTCGACAAACATCGTTACTTTTGAGCTGAGTCCCAGTCCGAGTGAAGATGGCAGCGATGATCCAGCAGCAATTCTATAATGCAAGCAGCCTGATCGAGGTGGGACCTCTAGGATTGATGTTGTCATGTACACTTTTGCTATGTCATCGAGCTCACCAGATATATGTGCCTTTACATTCTCAACTCCTTTCATTTGCTCACTTTGTGTATGTTTCAGAGAGAAAGATGACAAGTCATGTTTTTCTCGATCAAATGAGTGAGGTAAGAGAGGTCTCTTCCCTTTTGTGCCATTGTAAACTACACATCCAGTCTTGTGATTATTTTTACAAACTGCTGTGGCATTCAAGCTAATGGCTCACAATCAATACAACTATTCTTTATATTGTTATTGACTCTGATATCTTTGTGGCACTTTTCTTTCTCATTGATGTGGATCACTTACTGATGTTTGATGTTTCTGTAGGAGAAAAGATGGATCGGAAAATGAAGATGTAAAAATGTGAAAATGAAGTAATCTCAGCACATAATAGTAAGGATTGCAGGTTTAATCAACCTTAAACTCATGACACTGTGTCCAGGTAATTTATGGTAAAGTAGAATATGTCGAATTCTAGAAAAAGTAGTTGTTCTTATTTCCAATGAATGAGCTTTTGGAGGTGCTTGTGTGTTTTACAGCCTGGTTTTCCTATTGCAGGTCTCCCTTCTTATTCCCAGGAGTGGCAGAAAGGCTGGGATTTATTTATTTTGGTTCTTTTGATTGGAAACTACTGAGATTCAGTGTTGAGCTCTAATAATGAAAGGCAGAGAATTTATGGTTGCCATATTCTTGCAGTGGGGATACAATCCTGAAATTTTGTGTTTACAGTTTTGGAGCCGATCAAAATATCCAGTATTTGCTTGAAATTTCCCAACGAGGAGTGCACTGCGAATACAGCAGTGGTGCTCTCGAGTTATCGTCACTGGAGCCACTAATATGAACGTGACTGGCTGCTCAATTAATCAGACACCATAGTTGAGTGCCAACGCTGTACCATTATGGGGTTCTTCCTCCTCTATCACTGGAAAGCAACATGGCAGTGACTGTTTGCCGACATTCTCGAGATTTTTACACAAGTGGTACTATGAGCCGGTGCTAAAGCCGGGACAGCCTCCACTTCCACCGGGTCCGCTTGGATGGCCCGTCTTTATCAACATGGCTGCTTTTCTCAGAGCCTTCAAGTCTGGGTTACCATACTCTTTCATGGGTCACTTCTTGGTTTCAGGTATAATCGAGTGGGTTTTACAAGGCATTTCTGTTCTAGCAGCCCACCGTCCTGGTTGCCACACCAGAGGCATGCAAATTCGTGCTCTCCAAAGACAGCTTTGAGACAGGATGGCCAAAGAGCGCTGTTGTGCTCATTGGACGAAATCTGTTTGCGAGATTAACTGAAGCGAGCTACTTGAAGCTCCAGAAGCTTACTGAGTCACTGTGAACAATCCCAAAGCTCTTAAGCAGTACGTGCCCCTACAACAGCATGCCTTGCAAGGTGGTCTACGGAGCATAAGATTGTTCTTCTTACCGAGATGAGAAGGGTAAGTGATGTTTACTTCCTCTCTGTCTTATTTTCTCGTTGATACTGGTTTTTTCTGATATGACAGTTCACGTATCTAACTGTCCTCTACATTTTATATAGGAAAGACTCCAGTCTCGATGTGGATGAGATTTTCTCCTTGTACTACATTGTCAACCAAGGCATTCAGGCTTTCCCCATCAACTTCCCCAACACTACCTACAACAAAGCCTTGAAGGTAAAAGCCATATGCATTGTCTTACATAGTTTTGTGATGTTTTCCCATTCTCAGGCCAGGTGAAAGGTCATCAAGCTTATCCAGGACCTGATCAACCAGCGAAGAGCTTCTAGAAAGACACAGGAAACAAGCATTCTTTTGTTGCTCATGGATGAGCTGGATGACAAAGGAGAGTCTCTGGAAGCGCTGAAATCATAGACATGCTCAACATGTACATAAACGCTGGTCACAACTCGATGGCTGATGGTTTCCTAAAGCAAAATCCTGATGTGCTCGAGAAAGTGAAGATAAACATTTACAATTTCATACAAACTTTCCTTCATACAATCTTTCTTCTTTAGGCCACATCCAGACTATTCTGTAAAAGTTTCAAACTTCTGTAAGTATAAAAAGATAAAAGTATTCTAGTGAATTGTACCTCATACAAGATGATATCCTATGTATTCTCATGCCTCTATTATTCTAATTCATCCCTGTCACTTCTGTATTTGGAAGGAAATGCTATTTATGAAAACTCTGCATTTATGTTTACCCTTTGCTCCAATGGACCTAACGAAGACATGTTCAAGACAGATGCAAACTGGCAGGTATTCTTAAAGAACCATAGAACTGCACATCATCTCTTTAAGGGAAATTTATGAGGTGCTTGTAAGGCTCTAAAGTGTTAACCTCCTCTGGATGGCATCTGAGGAATGTCTAGGGAATGAGAAACTGTAAGCTGTAGCATGATATTTTCTTGCTCTAATAAGTAGTTAAATAGAAGCTGCCTGTTGTAGCCTTTGTGGCTTTGCTTGACTACAAACCAATGCTTACAAGGTCAGAATGACACAAGCAGATATTCATAAAGATGTATTGTATTTTGCTATTTAGAGAAATCTTTGTATATATTCCAAACATACAATTCTTAAGAACATCTCAAAAATATCATTAATTTTGTAGAAAACTCTTCTTTTGAAGACTTAAGAAAATTAATCTCACTTATAAAAATCCTCGACAAATATCAAACTTAAAATTAATGTAAATCAAAGCTATATATGTGAATTGTAAGTTTTTTTAAGAAATTCATTTAGGAAATACCTTAAAGTATATATTATATGTTAATAATTATATTATGTTATACTTTAAAAATTAAAAAATGTCATTATATTATTCTTGTATATTGTAATATGTTAGATCTAAGTTTATTTATTTATTTTTATGTTCTTTATAATGAACATATCAACAATAAAACTTAGAGAATGAAGAATTTAAAACTTTATTCACAAATGATAATGTTGAAACAACAATACATATTATTTTAAAATAAAATTAAATTAAAATTATACTTCAATTTTAATATATTTTGAGAATATTATTATATTATATTAAATATAGTATTAAAAATAAAAAAATATGATTATATAAATATGAATGTGCTAGATGTAAGTTTCTAATAAATTTTTTAATATTTCTTATAATCTAAGTTTGTTTATAATAATGTTCTCCTTTAGATAATTGCTGAATATTAAGCATTTTTGAATAATCTAATAGTAATTTTTATATTTAAATTTTTTAGCTATTTAGCTATATATGATTTTAAATCCTTCAGTAATAGACAATCTTGCAGAATTTTTCTTAAACTTTCAAAGTTCCTTAGAAATTTTGAAATTAAAACTTCTAGCATGATATTACCTAAATATAATCCTTAGAAATTTTGAAATTATAACTTCTAGCATGATATTACCTAAATATAATCCTAATGAACTATAGTTTATAATTTTCAACTTTATGGGTTACAATCTAGATATTTAATTTTAGAGTTGCTCTACTAATTTTTAACCTAAATCACTTTTCATGAGAATTTCGTATAGACCAGTCTTTTAAATATTTAAAATTTTATTTCTATTAAATTTCTTTCTTCTTATTCTAAGTTTTTCTTTCTCAAATATTTTTTTTCTTCATCATTTAACTTTTGTAGTAGTTATCTTATATATTATAACTTACAAAATGTGTTACATACTCTTGATCTATTAGTAACTTATATTCTGGTTAGAAAGGTTTTACACATGTATTAATATTTTTTAAATAATATCTAATATAAGTATTTAATAAAATAGATTTTCTATCTTTACAGGCTGAGTTGTATTTTTCTCACAAATGTGACATATAATTTTACTCTATTTCGAGACCATTAACGTTTTTTTATAAAATACTTAATTTACCATTTGAACTAATACGATGTTTTCCCTATGCTTAGGTATGATTGATATAATACAAAATTGAAACAAAACATAAAGCTCATGTAAAGTTTTAAGATAAATCTATACTAATGCTTTATAATAAAATTATGCATTCATGTCGCATTAATAACATGGTATCTAATATGGTATAAGCTATCTCATACATATTGAAAGATCAAATCCATTTCTTGATTATATCCCAGTTACATGAAGATTTAAAATAAAATAAAACAATTGTTATTAGCTGAAAGAATAATATAAAATTATAAATTATAACATTATACTAATGAGTTTGATAAAAATTATATTATATTAAAAATATTCATAAGAACATTTGAAAAGAAAGAAGAGATATTTAAGAGTACATAAAAAACTTTATTTATACTAAATCATTAAACAAATCAAACTAAAATCAAATAGTCATATCTGAAAATAAATATTTAAAAAATAAAAAATAATTATGATTTTAGGTGAATTGTCAGTGAGAGTAAATTCAAAGAATAAAAAATAATATTTTGTTATCTTCTGCATAACATTATTTAGCTTTATTTAATATTTCTAATAAATTTTTTACAAGTGATTTAAAAGTTAAATTAATCAGCTTTAAA
>NW_003314278.1:933562-1005547 GCF_000143415.4 Selaginella moellendorffii
ATTAAGCTACATGCTTAAAATAATTTAATTTATGGATAGATGTAATTATGGTTTTAATGTTTCATGAAAATAAATTAGTCACTTTTAATAAAAGAACATATATGAAACACAAACCCAAAATATGAATAAAAATGAATAACATATGTTTCAAATTATAAGCTTGGATGGATCATTAGTAAGTTGTAGTAAAAATTATATTCTCTTTTGAAGAAGTCTCATTCTTGAAGTGTATTCTTGATGTTCCTACTATTTGACCTTGGAAATAAAAGAAATCCACAAGAAAGTCCCATAGGATTTACTAGGCTAACATATTTGCATGATAGGGTTTTCAAAAAGTTATCTAACTTTAGGCATCTAGGAAGTCATATCACTAACTTGAGTGATGGGTAAATAAGAAATCAAAACTCAAATACTTACAGTTTTTTTTTTATTTTCTCAAGGATATTTTTCTCATATGAAGTTCCCTTACTTTACTTTAATCTAGCCCCTATTTCAAAATATATATTCTTGGTAACAGTTTTTCAATTTGCCTTTACTTGCTGGAATTAAGCTTAATATTTGATAAACTAATTTGGAAAGGTATTCTTTTTTACTAAAGTGAACCTATGATAGAGGGTAAACATATCTCACAAGTGTGTTGCTAAAATGATGTATTAATTGGAAGAAGGAATCATTGGCACAAGAGGGCATTCTTTTAGATTTGCAACTATAAGGAGTAAAAGGGTGTAGTTGATGGGACAAATGTTCCTTCTTAGAGAGGAATGAAACAAATATTCAGTAACAAATAATGACTTCCTAATGCACTATGTGCTCATCACATTTTATCTTATAACAACAGGTGTTTTATATAAGTTCAAGTACCAACTTAGCATAGTTGCTAGCACTTTTTGAAGTCAAAGGAATCCCTCCCTTTTCTAATAGCATTTAAAAAAACAGAATGACAAATGATAGCTGTAGCAATGAAACTCACAACTTCATGGACAATTCAAAAATATGGTATAGGGGATTGTCTTGATATATAAAACTTAGTCAACACAGTTTCCCATGATAAATTATTTCAATAGCTACGACAAATTAACACACCATTAGTTGTCATTGAATAAATATATGTCATTATTCTTGTATACTATCAAGGAGTTAAATAGATTGAATGCACTATTTGCATTAAATAAGGATGTCCACTGTGTTTAGCTTACACATGAATGCCCTTGAGAGTTTAATGTGGCATTAAAACTTTTTGGAGATCCATATAACTAACCATTTCATTCTCACAATAAAATCTATGGAAGGTAGTCTGCATTGTAGTTAGATCTATTAGGGTCAAAATTTTCTGTGAACCTGTCATTCCTTTTGATCATCAAGGTATGCAGCACACAGCAAGACATGATGTTGTTCACAAGGATGCCTAGATGTCCTCTAAATCCCTTCTAACCAAGAAATTTCTATTGCCTCTTTAAAATTCCAAAAGATTGCTTGACAACAATCCTCATAGAAGAATGAAGAAAGTTGTATTGCTCTTTGCCATGAAATTTGTTTGGATATAAGACCAAAACCAGTAAAACACACTTTTATCCTCTGTCAGCAATGATATACAATGGAATGTCCCCAAACGCTGTGTGGTATACTGGACCACATAAACACTTCTTCTCTATCTATGCCTTCTTCAAACCACTAGAATTCCAAACTTGTCTATCTGGAGCACTACCTACTATCCCTATTGTTATGTAAGGGAATGAAGTCTTACTGTCTATCACAACTTGAACTACCATTGAGTAGTACTTTTTTGCCTTAGCATACCAATCTATTGCATCCTCTGAACCTAGGAGCTTGATTGCCATATGAGTGCAATCCATTGCACCACAACAACTTGGGAATCCATACAATCTCTGAAATCATGCTATATCTTCATTTATTCCCTCCTCATCTGCCAATGGATCATTAGTCCTTCATGCTCAAGCAATGAATACCTGAATCAACATAAACAAGCTTGAGTGCATGAAGCCACTCTAAATGCATCACCAATTATTTGCCATATATCCCTGAATGCCAAGCGTTTCAAAGCAATAGCTACTTGCTTTGAAATAGCTAAGTGCTACTTTGGTATTTCTACCAAATCTAGAAGAGGCCTCCTAGCCAATTTTGGAGCAAGCTCGTCACAAAGAAAAGTGAATGTAGATATTAAAAAACTTCTCTAAATCTTTGTGGATTTATATGGAGAACCTAAAGCTCTGTTTGATACCACCAGTGGAGACTTCTTGGCTTGATGTAATCCACACTGATCAATGCCCTAGGAGCTCCTTTTTAGTTATCACTTTTTCAATAAATGAAGTTGCAGTAGGACATGGCATAGAAAGCACTATAGCAATCGCTTCCTCCACCATTTGAATGAACAAAAGCTTTCTTGAAACTGGAATTAAGATCATGTCCTCCTCCAGAAAGAACAACTCTACCAAATTTAAGTACCTCATCACAATCTCTACAGCATGGGAAATGATTGCCAAGGAAGAATTGCCAAGCTATGGCATGCTATGCACTCAATTTAGGGTAAAAAAAAATGGCACCCTAATCCATTATGATGTGGAAAAAAAGAAGCTAATGTGTAGCCTTATGTGGCATATAAAAAAGAGGGTTACATGTAATGTAACCATTAAAAAAAAAGGAGGGGAAAGTTGTGGGGTGAGGAGAAATTTCCAGGTGGGTGGAGCATGGAACCCCACCCTAAGGGAACTACTCCTTATTCACATGGGCATAAATTAAAAATGCCTTGAGATGGAAAATGCTTAGTAGTCTATTGCTTAACCCCAATGAGCTTATAGAAGTGATGAACCTGATCTAGAATGACCAAATAATATACCAAATTGAGGAATATGATTAAGCCACCTCTTCATGTGTTGAATAATTCTTTTAAGCTTTGAGTCCAAGCTTGTATTATTCTATTCCAGTAAACCATTTAAGAAATAGTGTTTGGTTGCAATCACTAAGTAAAAACTAAATAAACCAAGTGCTTGTTATATATTGAACTTAAGCAAGTTTTAATAAATTGTTCTCTTTTTAGAATTAACATCTAACTATCCCAGCGGAGCTGGGTTCCCTGCTAGTGCTACACTTTTGTAGCATTAGGATTAAAATATTCACGAATATTCTATAGGGCTTTCACTTGCTTTCATTTTGGCGTGGTGTGCGGTGCGCGGTGTTGTTGGCTATGAGTACTGGTGATGCCCATGGAGCAGCGAGGCATGGTGTTGGCAAGCGTACCACGGCAGAAACGAGGTAAGAGATCAATCCTAGGCATTTCTAGGCATTTCTAGCACATTTTAGAGCATTTTACTTCTAGCCAAGCATGCTATGGATGACTAGAGCAGGTTTTCACGGTGTTGGTGTTGGAGGTCTTGGCTTAGGTTCTCACGGTGTTGGTGTTAGAAGTCTTGGCTTAGGTGCTGGTGGAACTCTTAGCCCAGATTCTCACTGTGTTGCTGCTGGAAGTTTTGGACCAAGTGCTGGTGGAAGTCTTGGTGCAGATTCTCATGATGTTGCTGTTGGAGATCTTGGACCAGGTGCTGGTGGAACTCTTCTTCCTAGAGCAAGTGCAAGCTCTCACTGTCTTGCTGTTGGTGGAAGTGGAAGCAGTGGTAGTGAATCAGGTGTAGGAACTCTTGTTCCTAGTTTTGGAGCTACTACAAGTTCTCATGGTGTTGCTACTAGTGTTCCTGGTGGAGGTATCATGAGTTTTGGTGGTCCAAGTGTTCGTGATCGACAATCCAATTGGTTTTCTTAAATAGATTCATATGATATTGCTAGAGCAAGAGGGAAATAGCTAGCACTGGATATTTTGAGAAGATTAGATTGAGCAGTAGCATCGCAACATTGGATCACTAGCAGCAGCATCGCATAACTGCGATGAAGGATCTTCACTGGGAAATTTCGAGCCAGCATTGGATATTTCAGGGCATAAATAGTTAAATCCAAAGAAGCGCCACCTTTAAATGGCATGTTGTAAAAGGTATAACTTATAATAGCTGGTGTGAACATAGCATCATTAAATTAGCTAATTTAATGGGAGTGTGAACCAGTTAACATTATCCAAAGTTTTTATCACCCAAAATGACTAATAACTACTAATGCTATTATTAACTAATATTGGTGTGAAAAGAATAACATTAAAGTTTTAAATTAGGCTAAAATCCTCTGATGTAAAAGGCATAAATTAATGGTGGGTGCAATAACCCCCTTAGACTCATAACTATTATCAAAACTTGTCTCTATGTTTCCCTTCACTTAACCTTTTAGACCACTATTAACTTGAACTAACAACCTTCATCCTTGTCCAACACTGCATATAGGAGGTCAAACTCACCTTGTTCATTCTTCACATCCTCTTTATCCCCTTTTTGAAAGAAAAAAAGTTTTAAAACCCTAGTTTTGTTTGGACTCACTATACTTACTTTACTCTGCCATCAACAAATGTCATTGGCTTTGATAAAGTAAGAAGGGGATAGCGAAACTCATAGCCAAAGGACATCATTGTAGAAAAGGATTGGTTCAGGCTACTAAGTATCTACTTAGTTGAAAGCATTTTTTATCGAGTTTGTGGGACAAAAGCGTGACTGCCAATCTTTGATAGCATACACCGGTCCAGAAACTTTTTCATGGGGTCATGCATCCATTCCAATTTCCTGCTGCTTATTAAAAAGACCTGGCATAGCTGCAGTGATAGTGTAAATAAGATCCTACGTATTCCAACCACTAAAGTTGCCCCATGTTTTAATTTTCAAAAGGTAGTTAGTTCGCAGTATCTAGCAATCGCACTCAGAGCGGTGTTACAGGACCCAGGAGGATTCCTTATTACATTAGCTTCTGAGCACATTTGGGGCCCGGTATTCATCCGGGTCGACTGGGGAGCATCCCGACCCTGATTCCGGGCATGGGATCCTCCAGGAGGAGCCCTCGCCATATAAGTGGCTTAAAAATAAAATTTCTTGTTCCTTTGCAATGCGCCAGATCCACACAGCATTATGTAATGTGTAGCTTGGTGGGTTTAATGTAGATCAGAAAATCCCAGCTAGCGCACATGTCTGGATCATTGTCCTCCAGACCAACGTGATAAAGCTGGAATCTCGCGTTTTACATTATGTTCTGAGCTATGCTCCACAGGTTGCTGGAGGCAACGGGCTGGTGCTTGGAAGCCCATATATAGCACCGAAACGAACTCAAAATTTATATAACGTTTTTAATTGTTGATCGCTGTCTAGGCAGGATGCTCACACTTGGAAACAGTAGCATTTGAACATTCATGTGACTGTCACCTGGGAAGTCTAGCATTTCCAACACACAAGAAAATCAAATTTCTAGCAGCACATTGATAGCTTTTAACATCCATAAGCCGCTAGCATCTTCCCCGTGGTCAACATCAATCGTTCTTAGCTCGCTTGATCTTTTGAAGTATTTTCTTTAGTGATTGAACCGAAAATATACCCATATCAATTTTCTGCCTAAACATGCATCTTACCGATTAAGTGTTGAGCAATTTGGAACGGTTTCTTATAGTCGTTGGATACCAAGAACACCATCAGGTAGCAGCATATCAAAACAGAGTGCCAATTCGTCATACACCAGACTTCCATGACCACTGTCCTGCTGTATTAATCAATCAAGACCTTTGTGAGATCTGGGTTAGCGCACACATTGGCACTGTAGCGCTACTTCTGTATCATCAGTCCTGCTACGGGAACAAACCCAGTAGATCTGCTTAACCTACAATGGCCCACATTGCAGTCGGAGCTCAATGGAGCAACCCTGGCTGCCTTACCTATTTAAAGTATGAGGTAGTGTGTTCCACCCTCAATGCCTCTAATCATCCGCTTTATTTGATTAAACTCGGTAAGAGCTCCAGCTATACTATCCTGAGGGAAACTTCACAGGGTACCAGCTATTCTATGGTTTAATAAATGGCCCCTATACCAGCAAGTTCACCATCCTTTGGACCCAGAGCTTCAGCAATCTTGCTTATCCCACTGCACAGGCCCGACTGAGCAGCTCGAAAGGAGCTCTCCTTTGAGCCCAGCAGGACTGGTAAAATACCTTGACCGAGACCATGCATCTATGATTACTTGTCTTAAGAATCAACTCCGCTGTAGCTTTAGCTAAGGAGGCAATATATACAACCGTGTTGGAGCTGATTTCTCTAAAGAAAAGATTGACATGCAAAATATGAATTGAGATATCCAAACTTATTTCCCAAACAATCTTGGAGAATCATCGAAGCCTGTTTTCTTCATTGTCACTATCTCTTCAAATAAGATTGTTAAACTCGATTTTGCCAGCTCTCTAGAATGCAGACCATGGCATACAACCTGCTAAAACATAGGAATTGTGAATGCATTCTCGTTTAAATACTCTTTCAAACCTTTGGCATGATTCCGATTATTGCTGCCGCTTCAAGAATATACAAAACCAGGTCCTCTGGCTCTACTCCTTTGCACTGCGGTGCTTAGTGAAAAACATAAAACACAAGTAAGCTGAAGTCACATTACTTACCTTGTTAGTTAGTTGTGCAAGTCTTGCACATGGTGAAGCAAAGCAATCGTCAAGGTCAAATAAGTCTATTTCTGGTAACTTTGGTTCCTTCAAAACTGGGGAAAACACAGCGGGCTGAAGAGGTGGTAATGGAGTCTCAAACTAAAAAAAGCCACTCTCAATTTCGTAAAATGAAAAAGCCACTCATACCTGAGGTGCGATCAGTGTCAAAGGAGCATGCTTAACTCCAAGAGATCTATACAAATTACCCGTTTCAGGTATTAAGTCTGTGTGGTACTTAAAAAGACTGTTGTCAAGAAGCTGCGTAAAGTCTTTGGGTATATCATCGGCCTCCTGAAAAGACTTCAACATGAAATTCCTTCAAGAGAAACCTTACTTGTAAGCAACAACGTAGTCGGTTAGCTAAAGCTTCTGTGTTTGGGATTTGTTCAAGTTCTCTAGCATCCGGTTCCTCAATGTTCACTTTTTCCAGCTGAAGTAAGACAGTTAATGACCTTTGCGGATAATGTTGTACCTCAAGAGACTTTTCTTTATAAAGCCAAAGAAAGACAAAATCTGAGAGCGTAGCGTTATCTTCCTTGTCTAGCCAGACATCCTCAAACATTGCTACGCTTCCAGTCACAGCTACTCGTCCTTTGCCTTTAGTTCCTTGCCATAATGCTCCTGGAATATTCAATTGAAATAGGGAAAACTAGACTTCTTGAAGAGTACCAATGGAGCACTGCACTGGTTGAGACATAAACCCAGAAGAAAGTATGGTTGTTGCCGGTTTTTGAACGCTTAATGTAGTGCCATATGGGTATAGAAATCGAAGTTCATTTCTTGAATTATCATATTCAATATCGTCAGGCTCCCAAAACCTGCTTATTATCCTATTATTATTATTGAACGAAGAAAAAAGTTCACACCTTGGATCTGAATTGTATTCTCGCCCGCAAAAACTTCTACCTGAAAACTATAACGAAAAAATGTTTAATAAAATACTTGAATGACGAGTATTAGCTAATACTTCGTTCAGTTCTTCACATATGATACCATCTGTCACAATAACTTCTTTGGGATGAAAATACTTATCCTGAATGGTCTGGACCTGGAAAACATACAGGTCCATTGTGTCATTTAAATAAATTCAAGTCCTCACCACTCCATCGGAATTGATTGTAATCCCGTATTCTTGCGTCAAATCGTTTAGATTCGTATTTTGGGCGATATCACCACCTTCTTTGCTTAGAAAAATCACTGAACCACCACTGCTTACATAGGATCGCAAGTTGTCTATCTGGTTTGATTTCATGGTTTATCTCTGTCTATTAGGACATAGATTTTACCTCCGCCGTGCTGAATTTTTCCCTTGGGCATCCAAATATAATGATAGAAGCTTCTTGCAGATTTTCCAAAGAAAGCAAGTTTTTGTATCTGACAGGAAAACAATGTGACATATGGAGGGAGGTGGGAGGGAATGAATCACATTGACACTTTAAACTTGCTTCGAAGCCTTCTGGCAAGCTGCTTGAAACCTTGTGAAGGTGTATGAGACTCTAGCAAGCAGAAATTAACCCCAAGGAGTGCACACAATTAGCTTACCGTGCTTAGAGCAATCAAATAGAAGTAAGGGGAGTGACACAGGAACACTATTGTGAGCAGCAATGTCTGCCATTGCCCTTAAAACCTAATTAGTAAAATACGCTTAACGGTGTTGACCGAGATTAATATTTTCTCGCAAATGGGGAGCAACACACGAATCCAGTCACCTTAAAGGTTCTGTTTGGTGGAATGGCTAACAAAATAGTGGGGAGGAGAGAGCAGGTGGCAGTACGTTGCTTGGGGCAGGGGATTGTGCAATCCAACATCACCTGGATCGAAAGCTGGGGGCATATTCATTGTACGTTAAGTGCTCAAACAACACAAAATAAAAACCCCACAAGTATAATGGTTTCTTGCTTGTTATGGTTATATCAGCTTCCAGCGCGCAATTCGTCTAGGATTGTAGACAGCTTGTTCACCTGGATTCCGACTGATGTTAGGTATTTCGTCAGTCACAGGCATGGACTTGCCTTAGACGTTGACAGGGCCTTCATCCTCTCCAGCTCTTTAAGATCATTCTCAAGATGGGAAACCTTGCAAAAAGATTCCGTCAGCTCCTCGTCTTTCAGCTTTAAAGCTGTAGCAATATTTCTCTCTCTTATCTGCAAATCTTAATTAAGCAAAGGACAAGTGAAAACTCTCGGGTACCTCAAGTTCAAAGTTCACCCCTTTTATATGTTCCATCTCAGCCAGGACATGCACTAGTTTTTCTTCTACTTCTTTCTTTTCCTAGACAGATTACCAAAATAAGATGTGTAAAATTCTGTTTAGGCACCCACGTTGGTTGTTGAATGAAACTTCTCATTGGCTTGATCTCTTTCTAACGCGATTGACTTTTCTCGGTTTTCATATAGGGATTTAACCCGATTTATCTCCTCCTTCACGTATCTGAATTACAAGTTTAACGGGTTTCAAGAAATAGCAGATACCTTAGCATCTCGTCCTTTTCACTTAGTTTATTCTTGAGGATGGAGTAGTCATGTTCCAACGTTAGAAAGGATTTCTTTTGCAATCTTATTTCTTCTTCAAGCTCATTTATAACCATATCTTGTGCCGATACTTCTTTCCTTAATGCTCGACCCTAGGCAGAAGCATATTTAAGAAAAAAGATTTAACAGCATAATCCACCTGCTCAACTTCATCTCGGAATCTGGTGCTCCACTCATTTTCAAGTAGATCCACCGAAGACTTCACCTCCTTTAAAGCGTTTTTTGTGTGAGATAGTTCGAGCTTCAATTCCTTGATGCTATCATTTTGACAATCAAGCATTTTTGTTTTGATTCGAACCGCATCAGTACTTGTTTCAAGTTGTTCTGAAATGGAACTGAGCCGTGTACTGAGCTTTCCTTTTTCCTCCTTGAGAGACTGAACAAGATTGCGTAGAGACTGTTCTTGACTTTGTCGTTCTTTGTCTCCAGCCTTTGAGGCTTCTATACATTTGTTTAGCATGTCATCTGACATGGCTGCCTGCTTTCTCAAGGAGACTGCTTCCGCTCTAAGTGTTTCTATTTCCTGGCAGATCAAGAAATTACGAATTCGGCATATGTAATATGCATACCTCAGTGGATGCTGCAATTTCAGCTTGTGTGGACTGCAGCTTCAGCTTCTGTGCACGCAATAAAAGTCAGCAAGTACATTTTGCTGTTTCCTCGAACCTGTGAGTGCACAACAACAGTAAGCTCTGCTAGAAGCGCTTCAGCATCTTGCTCCTAAACACAAAGGAAGCGTTAGCTCAAAATCAAAGCTGACAAACGCACCTTTTGGATAACAGTTTTTAACGCATCTCGCAAATCTGCATTTTCTCGGGAAAGCTCCATGCGTATCTTCTCCGTGCGTTCTACACTTGTTTTTCTTTCTGTTTGCAGTTCATGAATTTGTGAGGGAGGAAGAGTGAGTAACGACACACCTTCATTAGCTAGTTCCAGTTCTCTTTCAGTAGATTGAATGTTACATCGTAAGTACTCAAGTTCTTTCTTCCACTTTGTCGTAATTCGTAGCTGCTCAGCTTCTTTTTCCTTTTCAATAGCAGATGCTAACTCTTCATCATGCATTCTAGAGCAACTCAACAAGAACAACGTTAAAATATACTACGTGAATTCTTACAGGCTCAAGCGCGTGATCTCCTCTTTCCATTCACTCCGTTCTTTTGCCAGTAAATTCGAGAGTCTTTTAACCTCCTCGTGAGCTAGAGCTTCTTTGCTTTTGAACGAATCCTAATCTAAAAGCTGACAAAACTGTAAAAGAAAAGATACCAAATTTAGTACCAGCTCGTTACTGCAAAGTTTCAGTTTTGCTTGCTCCTCCTCTAAAGATTTTCTTAGGCGTGACATTGCATCCTGTATATGTTTCTTTTCGGCAGTGACGTCTGTTAAGGTGCTCTCTGCATTCTAAAAGAAAAGACAATAGAATGACACAAGCAACTGTTGGAGCTTACCTTGTGCAAGTAGGTAGCTACATCGAGTGACTCTTTTAGAGCTTTATTTTCCGATTGGTGGGTGAGTAGTTCTGCTTTGGACCTTTCAGAATCATAAAGGAGCTCCTGTATACGTTGGGCAGTATGCGATCCATCGTCCTTTCCTTGGAAATCTAAGCTTCGTAACGCGGAACCCACATGTTTTTACCTTAGGTCTTTCCTGAGGCATGAAGAAACATTCCTTCGCAGGACCTGGTGAGTGTTCCCTTTCTTTACCTCCATGGTTCGGTGAATGTACCATTTTTGGATGTTTTCTTTTGAAAAGGTCCTTCTCGACATTTGTAACCTCGGTTTGAACCTCACTAATCTGTTGGAAAGCGCATCATAGTCAGTTCCTCATTAAAAATGTAGTTGTACCTCCTTACGCATTTTTGGTGGTTCTAATGCATGGTCGACATCCTGCAAGGTCAAATAGTTCAGGAACATAAAGCAGTGACACAGGAACCCGTACTGTGCCTTTCTTGCGGCCTTTATTTGAGGTGCTCTTCATAGTGTCCAGTACTTCCATTAAACGAGCTTCAATATTTTCTAGCCGACTCTCGTGGTCATCTTTCCAGGGAATGGACTCTGTTGGCAATAAATCGTCATTTACCTGAAAAATCTTGCTCTCATCTCCTTTCTTTCCCACAGGGTTCCCATCTAAATATTGTAGGTGTGGAATAGCCGCAGCCAGTGTTGCATGGTAGCATTTTTCCTGACAGACGGGATTTGTATATTTTCCATGTGAAAAGAAAAGCTCCTTGAGATGAGTACATCCAGCAAGTTGCCATAATTCAGCAGGCGATTTTACAAAATTGTCTCTTAAGTCTAAATACGTGAGCCTGCACCAATATTCCAGTTAGCAGCAAAACAAAGAACCTCTTACCTGGCCGATATGCCACTTAATTTTGAAATACGGTTGTGTGACAGAACAAGCTTGCTCAGCGAAATGAGGGATTCCAGGCCTGCTATTTGCTTTACTCGGTTGCACGAGAGATTGAGAACTCTAAGGCTTTTTAAAGTTGATAAGCCTTCGATGCTCTCAAGAAAATTGGAGGACAAATTAAGTTCCTTGAGCAACAAGAGTCCTTCCAGTCCTTCAATTTTGTTGATATGGTTGTTGTGTAAGCTCAGGAACTGTAGATTCTTGAAACTCGACAGGCCCACTATGGAAGTAATAGAGTGCAGCCCTGCCCCGTAGATAAAAATTTCCCTAATCTCCAAATCTGTACTATTGGACAATATGCGATGCTGCAAAGATAAAATTAAAATACCTGTCTTGCGAGGGTTTTGAGCTCGTACATCATAGAGCCGTGGTGCATTGTTTTCCATTACTGGCACGCTGCACTTAGGGATCTGCAGCAGAGTATGGTTTTTTGTTTTTACGTTTAGAAAATGCCAAGAAAATAGATGCAATAATGAAAAGAAACTTCATCATAGGTGAAAGAATCTGATCCAAGCGTGATGCTAAGGGCATTTTCAGTGCCTAGACGTAATCCATGCAAGAATTCAAGCATCACCTCGCCATCCTAAAAGGCGAAGTCTGAATATCTCCTTCTTTTTTCATCTGGAGGCCAAATGGCTCTGTGATTCTTAATTATTTTATTCACAATATTATGAAATCAAATAAATCTCTCCAGGCAATCAGCCTCTTATTTTCTATTAGTGCTGATAAAATGGCTGATGCAACAAGCCATGAGAAGGCCAGCCCTTCCCCAAGAGTAACCACCGCCATAAAAGTATCCAACCCTATTTGGACACGTGTTCTGAGAGGCCCCATTATCCTGTCCTGTGGTTCTGTATCTCCTATCTAGGATAGCCTCTATGGTAATGTACTAACCCTGCACTTGTTGCTGAGCAAGGATCTACTTTGTGCAGGGATTAGTGTCATTGCTCAAGAGGATTTTCAAGCAGAAGGCCTGCTCGGTACTAAATTTGCATTCTCAATGTGTCTGGTGATCAAAAGCTTGAGTGTAAAGGAAGCGCGAATTCTTGTTCTTGGACTAGATAATGCGGGAAAGACAACAATATTGAGGAAACTCACAAATGAGTCTATTTATGATGTTGTTCCTACACAGGTAAATCTTGAACACTTTCACTTTAACGCTACAAGGACAATAGTGATGCAGGGTTTTAATATTAACTCCTTGTTGCGTGGAAAATTTAAGCTTAATGTATGGGATGTCGGTGGTAAGGATATTCATTCAGCATTCATAGTTTGACGCTGTTTTAATAAAGGTGAGCTTGCAAGCAGAAGCTATTGGAGGAACTATTGTGACCAAATTGACGGATTGGTTCTTGCACAGCAATCCAGGGTTCTTCTTAACTGCATTTACTTGCAGGTATATGTCATTGACTGTGAGGACAGAGAGAGACTGGAGGAAAGTGGTATGCAAGCTTGTTCAATACCATAATCTTGATATGTGACTAAAAATCTAGGTGAGGAGCTGATCAATTTCTTAGACGACGTCAAGGACAGAAAATTTCCAGTTCTTGTATTTGCCAATAAGCAAGATTCAGAGTTAGCAATTGCCGAGGATGAGGTAGTTCGTATTCCGTTTCTACACAGGGTTTGATCTTGTAAGCACAGATTACGGACGCATTAAATTTACATTATATTCGTCACCACGCTTGGCAAGTACATGGTTGTTCTGGTAAATAGCTTTCTCTGCCTATTGTGGGCAAAAGGTTTTATTTGTCCACTGGCAGCTCTGACTGGTGGGGGTTTACGAGAAGGTATGAACTGGCTAATGGAACAGCTTCAAAATGGCACCTGACAAACTTTTAAAGTTAGTTTGGTGAGACCTTTCCTATACCATGACTTCTAATGTTCTGCAACAGATGTAAACCATGTTTGCAAGGCTTTGGCACTGGAGATGGGAGATTGATTTAGCCATTTCAATTTTTTTCCTAGCAAATATATCTACCGTCCTGCTTATTGAAACTCAAGCTTTGCTACCAACTTGGATATTTCCAAAGCTGCTCCAAGCACTGCTTAAATGGCATGTTCATGCAAATGGTGATTTTCTCTTAAGAAGGTCCCCGCCTTTCTATTTAGGTATTATTTCTGGAAATATTTTTATTCGAGTACCTCTTATGTTACTGAATGCATATGCATTTTATTATGGTATGCTTAAGGCGGTATTTAGAAAGATTGTAAAACATGCATGCTACAGGGAAAGCATGGGGAGATGCAACCGCTATCCTTTATGGAGTTCATACGACTAGCACATTGGTAGGATTCTGGATCTCTGAGGATGCTTCTTACAGCTAGCATTCGTTTGAACAGATTCCACTGATATTTGAAATTTACTTTGCGAGAGTTTCTAAAAGACAGAGATTACTACTAGTATATTTACCTCAAGTTTTAGTCTCTGTTTACGTTCTAGTACGGGGTCTGATTGGCACAACTGACTTCGAATATGTTCCTGCAAAGAACTCAAGTGCTGCCAATATGTTCCTAAGTTTCTTTTACAGAATCCCTTTATTAAAATCATTAATATTTGGAAGCAAAGCACATACTCCAGCGCATCCTGCTATTGAAAATGCATCGACCATTTCTAATAGCTGGCGGAGACGTAAAAGAAGAATGGGACCGAAAGTGGAGCATCCAGATCTAAAAAGATGGTTCTAACCGAACGCACGAACAGGGTGCAATAAAAACGCCCCCCTACCTCAAGGGAGCTAGAATGAAGACAAGGTAAGAAAGTATTTCTATTGACCAACAAATAAGTTTGCGTAACTGTCCTTAGGAGTCAGTTCCGAAAATCAAAATCAAAGTCCAGGTCAAGGTCAAGATCTAAGTTGCACAAAAGCTCGTCGAATAGAATACCGCTGAGACAGTTTATTGACAATGCAACTATTGTACTAGGTCGCTGAAACCTCTTATTATTGAATTTGTTTTTTAAAAAAGGGTGGGTTCTCCTTACTGATGGTAGCATATGTGTCCGATGATCTCTGCATGCTCTATGGTTGAGCATTCGGACATTAATCCTCGTCCTTTAAATCTCGTGTCCCAGAGACAAACATAGAAAGGAATCCAGGGCCACTGGAAAAAGAACATATAACCATACAATCAAGATCCATGCCTTAGAAATTGCATGGGATCATAGCTAATATTGTAAAAAAAAAATTAAAAAAAACCAGGAGCAAGAAGAAGCTGGCGGCATAGAAGGCTGTCAGTAATCTAGAAAAAAAGTTACCTAGGAGCTAAAAGCATTAAAGTCACCTCTTCATTTTTCTTTTGCACCATATATATTTTGCTGGACAGTCTGGGACTTTTCTCTGTTGCTCCTGAAGAAGGATCATTGGTGCTGAGAGAAACTTGTACGAGTAAGTTGAGTAGGACAAACCTGTAGAGTGGTTTTGCTGTATAGAATCTATAGCTTTTCCCTGGATATCCCAACAGTGGAGGGGTCTGAATCGTTTGTGAATTCCTTGCCGTCCCAACTATTTGGCAAGCGACTGCCTAGTTTTAGATCAGTCCTTGTAGGTTCTAAGCTTGCAAAAAAAAGACTTGATTATAAGCTCCAAAGATCACCTCCACTGCATGTTATGTTGGTGAATAAAGTATATTACTGCTGTAGATTTGCATACCTAATACATACTTGCATGGAATTCCTGTGAGGAAAAAATATGAAAGTTTTGAGAAGCTAAATTTGTAGTTTCCAAGCATTCATCATGTTTCCAGCATGTGTAAGCATTCATGTCTGGTCCTATGAAAGCCACGGTTTTCAAGGCTGAGTTCTTTCTCAGGTATTTAAAAGAGTTAAGCATCTCGACTCGACTATGTTGTCGCTGCCACACTGACAGGCATCTGGTGGCTCCCAGTCGCATGTCATTCTTTTTTAGATGCAGAAGGCAGAAGAGTTCTGGAGAACAGTGTAGCTTGTATTTGGTGATGGGATATGAGCACAAGGTGAGTGAATGCATGTTTTAAAACGAGAACTGGAAATATTTAGGCTGTCTCTATGCCTTTACATTTCTGGTGATAGATAATGCCTTTGCTTTTACATAAGAGCGTAAAAAAAAGAAAGTATTTGGTGCAGAGGAATTCAACAACACTTGGAAATAGCTCATTTGCATTTTTTGAGTTCTGGCTAAGGTCAAAGGAGAGTAGGAGAACAGTCCGTGGTGTAGTGGCTAAAGTTCATTATTGTCTTTTGCTTGAATTTTATATATCGAGACAGCAGCTTTCAGACATAGTGCTTTATGTGGATTGGCCATCAACCATGAATCCATATTTGGGCAAGCAGAAGATCCATAGTGTGTGGAGGATGGCAACTCTTTCTCCGAGGACGAGATGAGGACGTGCTCGTTGCTTCATCACAAGTATATTAGCCACTATTAGGAGCCCTCTATAGGGTAGCAGACATTTTATCAGGCAGTCTGAGGAGTGTAAGATGGAAGAGGGGTGCAAGAAATCCTGGAAGTGGAAGAAGAATATGAGGATGAGGATGGTAGTTTTCTTGCAGGTCTCAAACTTAAATGTGGAACTTTTCTGGGCAGCACACGACCAGAACTACTCAGATTGTTCGATGGCGATCCATAAAGGCAGCCATATCCACCGTTTGGAGCCACAGATATCTGCTGTGACAATCACCAGCAACTTTTGACGTTCTAACACTGGGGAATTGTCCTAAAAGAAATTGTCTCACTACCTTGAAAATCACCTTCATCTCAATGGCTTCCTATTGTTAACAAGATAGGCCCATGGCCGTATCTTGTATAAAGTCTAAAATCTTGAAAACTTTGTTTATAGATATCTGTTTGGAGACAAACAATGACTACTATGCCTGGGAGATGCACACGCTTGGTGTTAGCACTCAAACCAGTTTTAGTCTCGGACAACTGAGACCCAAGTAAGTCCCATTTAACTGAGTATATTATTTGCCGATGCTCCAAATATCTAGAAAATACTTAGAAAATCAGAGAAAGTCTGAAACTTACTTGCACAATACCTTCAGACCAAAAGTCAAGAAGTTTTTCTGTGAAAGGATCCAGGTGATAAAAAAAAATGAAGAAAAGCACAGACTCAGTGTTCAGGCTGAGCTCATGCGATCAATGAGCATGGTAACTAAAATTTAGTGTTAAAAGATTAGCCTCGAGAAGGGGGAAACCAATGCATGATCAATGCTTACATTTAGCATTATAGGATTTTATATAGAACCCTACATATCACAAACACAAAAGAAAGACAATTTCTGCCAAAAATACCTTTACCTTAATCAGTCCATCTCTTTACAGAATTGTGAGATCTCTAAAGTTAGCAATGGAAAATGTCCCGTTCTCTTCTTAAGATGAAAAATTTCAAGTAGCTTCCATTTAGGCTTAAAATCCTGCTTGAATGTATACAAATAAACCTGTGCAAAAGTTTTCAGGTTTGCAACAAATCATTAAGATGAAGAAATAAAAAATTTAGAAGACATTTTCCTAATCAACATGTCCCTTCTCACCCAATGAGAACATCAACTTCAGTGATCTACCTCTGGACCACTGGAATCACAAGCCTTAGCTCTTTTCTGGCTTCTTTCTCTCCATGATTCTTGGAGCCCTAGTAAGAAACCTATATGTGATTGCCTTTGCATGTACAAATGGGAAACATGTTGTTCAAGAGAGGCCCTTATATATGAGAAATCATTGAAAATTAGTTCAATCATCCGTTTGTGCATGTTCTATAAATCCTTACAGTTGTCACTGCTTGAGTTGCAAGTCCAGCTGGCAGAAATTTGTTCTTAACCACCTTCACCACACTGTCAAGCTCCATGCTCTAAAATCTATGAATCTGTATCCCAACAACTTGGAAACTAATGAACAAGAGAGATTTACAAAAAACACCTTCCCATTTCGAAGCTGGTTCTGGTTTATTGAAGGCTATGATGACTACTCTCCAGAAACTAGCCATTGTTGGGATGATCAAGCTGAAATGTAGGAGAATTTCAATGTGACCACCAAGATACATTAGAGTGATAACCAAATTGATAATTAATGATATTAGAAAAGAATCTGATCATGCTAGTCACACTAAACCCTAAACTGGCTGGAAACCCCATAAAAGTGAAACATATTTTAATTCTAGAAGTACTTATTTTGCCCCAACTTTCACCTACTTATAGAAAGGTTAGTTTGATCTAGCAATTGAGACATAAATTATCCTGTAAGATGTATAACCTTGGACATGGCTTCATGACAAATCAAATAGAAATTACACACTAATTCATAAAGATATGTTTTCAGTTTGTTATGTTCACCCAATCCATGAACACTCAAGATCATACTGCTCTCTTAAGGAACACTTCAAGAACACTTTTGAACAACAGTTGGGAAGGGGTGAGGCCTATCCATATTGCCAACCTCTTCCTTTTATCTTGATAGCAAATATTCTACACAAGATTGCAAATCCTCCTTGCCTTTTGTCTCCTAGCAAAGATTCTACACATCCAAAGTTATACTACCTTGCAACCACCCAAGATGCAACACCTATTTTATCCTTACCAAAATCCTGTAAGCGACTAATTTTTCCATTCTACTTTAGTCACTTAACTACACTTCCGACCACTTGGAGGAGTCTCATTCACAACCTCCATAAGTCCAATCCAGGACTTGGGACTTGGTAGCCCCGAGAATGGCATCCATGCCACTCCACATTTGCACTTGGTCCAAGTGCTCCACGTGTCCGATCCCATGACCGACACTCAAAGGTACCACCGACATGGCAGCTTGTTACGCTAAGGCCATGCCCAATCACCTTTGCCACACTGGTAGTCCAATACCACTTGCATCACAGTCTTGGCTCTCCAAGACTAGGCAAACCATCTGTGAGTGGTCATCTCAGATCCACTCCTTAGCATCCTTAGGATGCCCACTGACAAGGGGAATAGCTTTCCCCAATATCCCTTTGTCAGTCTCCACTAAGTCCCTTTCTGCCCTTGGCCGTGTTTGCCAACACTGCCACTAGATCGAGGCCCACAGGCCCGACCACTAAGTCCCACGGTCCTCTGGGACTTCCTCACCACACGACTGTGTCCTTGGTCACTACCCTAGAGGATTGCTCCTCTTCCTTTCCACAGTCTGGGCCTTTGGGACAACATTTCGGAACACCGTGGCCTTATGCGAGCCACCTGGGTACTCTCCCCACCTTCCACCCTTGGGTGCTCTAGCCATGGGCTTAAAGCGAGGTTCCGTTGAGCCACGCCTGGTATCCAAGTAGGTAGTGCCACCCACACTTGGACTGGGAGCATCGGCCAGTCGATCTCCCGGGGGAACTAGAGCCGGCTCTTGAACACTTCACCAAGCTACCCTGCTTGTCAGTCCGTGTTCACTCTAGTCTTGGACTTCCCAGTGGTCAGCTCATCACCCAACACTAGGTCTGGCCTTCCTGGGCCCAACTGGCCTTTCCTGGGCCAAACTGGCCTTTCCTGGCCAAACTGGCTCCACTGGGCTCCAACCCCTACACTCTCCCTACTATACTTTTGGAACCCCCCGCAGCCCCCCCCCCCCCCCCCTGGGGGACGATCGCTTTGGGCTTTCACCCAACTGCCTGTATTAGTATTCGGACTCGGACTCGGGCTCGAACTCGGACTCGGACTCGGTCTCGGTCCCGGTTTCGGGCTCGGACTCGGTCTCGGTCTCGGCTTCGGCCTCGGTCTCGGTCTCGGTCTCGGGTCCATCTCGGACTCCATCTTGGACTCCATCTCGGGTCCATCTCGGACTCCATATCGGACTCCACTTCGGGTCCATCTCGGACTCCATATCGGACTCCACCTCGGGTCCATCTCGGACTCCATATCGGACTCCATCTTGGACTCCACTTCGGACTCCACTTCGGACTCCACCTCGGGTCCATCTCGGACTCCATATCGGACTCCACTTCGGGTCCATCTCGGACTCCATATCGGACTCCATCTCGGACTCCACTTTGGACTCCATATCGGACTCCATATCAGACTCCACTTCGGGTCCATCTCGGACTCCAACTCGGGTCTGCCTCGGACTCCATCTCGGACACTTCCACGTGTCATGTGTTGGTCCTTTCTGGGTCCCTTTTTAGAGCCTCACTTATGGCTCACTTTGTGCTCATTCCTCGAGCACCTTGTTGGGAGTTCCACTCTCGCTCTCGACCTTTCAAGTCGGAGCTTTTAGTCCAAACGTGTTACGCTCATTTGGCTTTCACTTCGGCCACTACCACGTGGCGCCCCTCCGGCTTCACTTTGGGGCCTAGGGATTTTGTGTCTCACAAATCCCATATGTCCCTAAACCCTAACAATTCAAATTGGATCAGTTTTTACTAAACTAACTAAGCTAATGCTAAAACACCTATCAGCTTACATGTAGATCAAAGCCCTAATCAACCATTTGTGGAAGTTCAAATTCCACTCTAACTAAAGGTAGGGTTCCATGCTCCACCCACCTGGAAATTTCTCCCCCACTCGTAGAACAACTCCCCCCTCCCCCCCCCCTCCCCCCCCTTTTTTAATGGTACATGTAACCTTCTTTTCTATAGCATAATGGACCACCATTGAGAATCTAGTCAAAGCTACTTCATCCTTCTATATCTAAAAGAGCAAGAGTGACATATTCAATCGAGATTCTTTTCAAGCTTAATGGTGGAGATGAAAACACATGGCAAAAAAACAGTTGAGGGTGAAACATTTTTTTTTTTTAGGGTAAACCAGTTTTTTTCAATGCATTTTTCCAGGAGAGCTTATCACCACAGTGCACACCATGAGGTTCGCTGCATGATTGCATTGGTCCTTACGTTATATACCTTGTGCTCATGAATCTTTCCTTTACTGTTCAGTTTGTACTCAAAGATGCCGTCAAAGAGACCTCTGACTTCCCACGGCACTTGTGGAATCATGAACAGACCATCTGATCACAATAGTGTGCTGTCCAAAGGCTGCCAGGTGCTCAAGATTTCCACCCAGATCGACTTGAAAAGCATTCTACCATTCAGCCAGAGCACCTGTATAATACACTTGTAAGTCTGTGAAAGCAGTTTACTGGATCTCTGAAAGAGATGTCCTCTCTGCACCAAACAAGATAAGCCACTCTACGTTTACTTCATTCTCCTGTATATCTGATAGCTCAGATCTCCATGGAACAGAACAGGCAGCCTCCCTGAAAGTCTTGATGGCATAGCCTACATTGACATGGTAATCCAGACTTCCTTCCTTGCTCTTTGCTACTAACAGATCCTCTACTTTGCTATTCAGTTTGGTCGAGAGTTGCAATAATGCACTTGAAGAGGTTGCTTGAATCTATCTCTGCTGCTATATGCCAAGCTCAGCACTACCTCTAACGGAAGCAGCTCACTATACACCATTTTGTCAAGTTCGCTGCAAACTGAATATTGTCTTCCTCAGTCAAGCTGATTTCTTCCAGTTCTTCATGCCAAACAATGGTATGGCACTCTTAAGTTTGAGGTAAAAAGCTTTCCCATATTGTTTGTAGCCAAACTGAATGCATTTTCATGTGCAATGGCTCAGTGACAACAAGCTGGATCCCATTCTAGAGTCACTGGCCAAGCTACCTTGGGTGACTTGCACAGGCTTAACCCCAGCGAGTTCATCTATCCACTGGCAAGTTCTCAGTGTTGAGAATAGCGAGCCAAGTGGCAGTGACTGAAGAGGTGAGTTTTCTATTTTTGATGCTTTTAGCTCCCCGGAAAACATCTGTATTCTCTTTTCTTCTTCTCTAGATTACTGACAACCTTGCTTGGAATGTATTACAGTCATACACATTGGAGATTAAGTTTCTTGAAGCTTTCTGATGCTTCAAACAAAAGGCAAGCACTGCCACCGTCAAGCATACATGACAATTGGCTTCAAGAAGATGATGGGTAGGTTTATGAGTTTTGCAGTTGTCAATTTTGCAACTGTTCTTGGCTCTTCTGTATCTGCCAAGTGAGTATTTCCGAGCTATGACTCGATTTCTGATGTTGAAGCATGTGAAGCTTTTATGCAGTTTTGGCCAGAGTCTAGAACAATGCACTGGATCTTTGCACAGAAACACGGGGAACATTCGAAATAACCCAGCACTTGAGGTGATATGCTCATTACCGTTTGTAATTTGTTTATCTCGAGGCATCTTCTTTTAGGCACTTCGAGCATTGACTTACACGGGAACTTTCATTGGTGGGGGCAACGATTCTAGCAAAGAAGGCTCTATCTGTTTTCAGACCTCTTGAAAGATGAAAATGAAGGCTCAGCATTAACAAGAAGTGACTATATCGCTTTTAAGGTTACAAAGGTCCATCTTGCAGGAACATCATTGGTTGTATCCTGGAATGAAGGCTACGTTGGAAGCAGCAATGGGGTACATGCTCTAAAATTTATCCTGCAGCTTTTGCAAGTCTATTTCGACATTGCATTGCAAGATATGAGTGATTGTAAGTTCCAAACCTTTGCATTTAATCAGCTGCTCTTTGTATGTTTAGCACTACTCTGCACTCTTTTACCTATGGTCTTCTTCAGAATCAATGCCATGTTTCCGGATAAGGCATTTTCAATTGAGGTAAGCAAGATTAGTTTACTCATAAGCTGACTCATGTCTTAAATCAGGTCCAACAAACGTGTTGTCAGTTTGTGCACACTTTCTTCAAGAAATCTCCTCAATTCATTGCTCTTTTGAAGGTAAGCCTTTCTTATCTATTTGAAGTTGTTATCCCAAAAGAAGTAAAAACATTGCAGAAGGTCATCACCAGTCAACCTCAAACAAGTGACAGTAAAGTAAGATGGATTTCACAATGTTTGAGTGTTAAACTTCTATTACATTTACTAGACTGAGCTTCCTTTGCAACTATGCTGAGTGGTTGGAGACCAGGGGGTGGTGGTACTTGTTTCAAGGATGGTGTAAGAGAGCTCTTTGAAACTCTGGAGTTGGTTCTCTACAAAAACCTCTTCTTATGGTAATCGAAGTTTCTCACTATTTATGTTGTGTTTAATCTTCACAAACATCCAGGCATAAAACTTCTGCCATCCCGGCCCAGTCCCAGCTGCTATTTTTTGTCATAACCGCCATAGCAAAGCTTGCAACGTGCCATTGAGAGCTCTTGCCTAGAGCTCGAGTCCTAAGGTTTTCTTTTTTTTATTTGTCTTCCCTAAGGAACTTCCTTGAGTTTAAGTTGCTGTTCTTGATGAAGGTGGCACAATCACATCAACTACTCAAAAAGACTGTCTAGAGAAGAATTGAAGATCACCATTGCTGCCTACGACTGAGTCCCTGGAGTGGAGAAGCTGGTGACGAATGCAAAGATGGACCTTTCCTTGCAGCTTATACAGCATGAGAAGCCCAAGAGCTTGCTACATTACTACAAGGCCATGGAGCTGTCCACAAAGTTCGATTTCACATGTCCAAGAAGATTTGGCCCCCCGTCGATCACAACATGGTCAGATGCTATCAGCATTTTGGACAAATATTCACAGGTTATACTTCCCACGAAAGGATCAACTACAAGGAAATAAGTTCAAGAAAAACAAAGAGAAAACTCACAAGGATCTGGCTCACCCAGCAATGCACAAATCGAAACAAAACTTTAGAAATTGTAAGAGCTGGACTTTAATTCTCCTTAAGAGTTTTCAAGAAGATCTGTCCACTAGGATGAATGTTGCAGTTATAGATTCACGTTTTAAACACCACCTACATTTTCCAACGAGAGATAAGATCTTTGAATTGTTCCTCCTTGAGAGGCTATAATGGATAATTGCTGGGGAGGCTAATGTTGACCTTATAAAGGGATCCTATGAGATCAAAAAGAATTTCTTCAAAAGTTGAGAATTGAGCTAAGAAATTCCATACATGCAAGTAAACCCAGAAGAAAAAGAATGGTCAAGATGGCTTGTGAGCCAAGGAAATGGCAATCTCCCTAACCAAGGTTTAACCAAGTTTACATTGCCGAGTTCACACCCCATTGATCAAAGAAGTATATGTATGAATTTATATATGATAAATGTATCTGTAGTTGATTCCCCAGATAAATCCCTGCACCATGACCTAGTGATCATACAAAGATAGAAGCTGGCCAACTGTATATGGCTTTAGAGTTGGTAGCAGCATGCTCAAGGCTGGATGGTTTCTAGTGAATTCTTGCAGACTTTCACTTAACATGCTAGGTAACAGTAGAGCAGCAAGGAAAGAACATTCAGGAACTTACTTTGTGAGGAGTCAAATAATCTGGAACACCTTCCGCTCGAAGTTCCTCGAGGATCTGAAGAAAGAAACATTTAGACCATGAAAGAATACAAGAGATTCCTTACTGACCCTGCCATCTTGCAAGTTATGCATAAAAGATTTTGATTAGAATCCTTTCTATAATTTTAAATTTCTGTAATAACTTCCTATACAGTGATAATAATTGCAACAATATGGGATATGAGAGACCATCTGCTTATACTACTTTTGTTACCAATAAAAGAAAGGGTATATACAAAGACAATGTTCCATTGTCATAAAAAGTATTTGTGGATATTGATGATCTCCAAGGTATAACTATCAATCTCTACACTAAAATGACATTATGAATTTCAGACAAACAATTTGAAAAATATACATCATCACTATTGGATGATGAAAACAAACAACTAATTCTTTAGGATTCATGTCACCTATGTAACAGATGTCCTATCTATTCCAGTGGAGCTAGATTCCTTGCTAGTATGCCATATATGCCATATAGTGGTACACACCATCTCTTCTTTTTTCCACATCATAATGGATAGGGCGCCATTTTGGTTTACCCTAAATTGAGCACATAGCATAACAATTCTTCCTTTGCTAAACAAAAGAGTAAAACCAAAGAGAAAATAAAAAGTACCTAGATCATGGCTACATTTGGCATAGATCCAATGCTAGCACTAAAAAAGAGCCTTCTCCTTTCTATTGATTAAGTAAGTAAGCAAGTAAAATTCTAGAACTATAAAATTTTATACTTATATGAGTTTGAGCTATTAGTAAACTAGAATAGGAGCCAAATTGCGACTATGGATGAGGTGAGGGTGAGTGATTCTTCATTTCTTGCAAACTTCCTTCTCAAATCACTACAAAAATCCCTCTAAAGCCCTCCAAGAACTCACATATTCACACGATAGCAAAATTAGGGTAGGTGAAATTTTTAGATGATGTGGCAATTTAATCGTGTGACATTATTTTATTTATGTATTTTACCAGTTTCAGACTTCAAGAGAAATTTATAGGGGGGGGGGGGAGACTGGGTTACCCCCTTCCCCTCATTTTGGATGCCATATCACTAAGGGGGGCATGGAACCCAAGGTTTAATTTCTTCCCCGTAAAAAATTTCCTCCTAGGGTGGAGCATGGAACCCTGCCTATGCGTCCCCAGGAGAAGTTTTTCAAGGGGGGAAACTTTTAACCTCTTATTCCATACACCCCATTAGTGACATGGCAGTGGAATTGGGGGAAAAGGGGGAACTAGATGTCCCCCAAAAAATTTCTTTCGATGCCTGGAACCTAGTAGAACAAGTCAATAAAATAGTGCCATGTATACAAATAGTAATCAATACTTAGAAAAGACAAAATTAATTTATCTAAGTTAGCAAAAACTATATTAATGATGTAGCATTTTTAAGGGTGGGTTACATATAACCTTAAAATTTTAGAAGGGGGGAGTTTTTTTTTTCTGGGGTGGAGAAATTTCTAGGTGGGGGACAAACCCTACCTTAATAACCATGGAATCTTTCATCTTAGATGTAATTTTCCCTTGTGTGATTGCTGCTTCTCTGGATTCTCTTATCTTCCTAAGTAGCTTTAGTGCCATTTAGCTCTTCCTCAATCCTCACTCACTACTTGGTTCTTTCATATTCTTTATGGTCACTCAGGCTCCCTACTTGTGAATCTAGCTTCTCTCAGATTCCTCAAGCTGTTCAATTTTGTTGGACACATAGATTCCATCTCATCTTGCATTTTGGGAATCTCCACATTTAGGAAACTATCTCCCTACAACCAATTCATCATCTGGCCTCCTAATGACTCAAGATCACCATGTCTACCACTTTCTTGGCTTCCCTTAAGCCCCAATATTCTACTTCTAAAGTACATATTTTCTTTCTCTAGCTCTAGGAACTTCATGATCCTTTTGTTACTCCTAAGCTCCACAATCATTGGATCCTTCAATCCATGTAACTCCAGAGCATCTAGCCCTCCACAATACCAAGGAAGAAATCCTAAAGACCTCTTTAAGCTCATTGCTCTTGTTCCTCTTTTTTAGAGACCTCTTGCTCTTACCTTTTGTTATACTATAGGGAATGGTCCCTTACATCTTTTCCTACACCTTTGCCCATGCCATGATGGAATCCACCTCACCTACTGTGATTCCTTACTTCTTCACCACTGTGTTTCTCTACCCTCATTTTCACGAAGGCATTGCATACTTGTAGGCCTCCATCTAGTTTCTTTGTTCTCTCCATCTCCATCTCTTTTTAAAGGAAAAACCTGGTAAAAAGGTTAAAAAAATTAGTGATAGACAACATAATAGCATACTATGCTGCCCTACCACCATGCAACATGCAATGGCAATTGCATCCTATATCTCCACCTGTTCCTCCCTCTATATCTGTTGCAATCATACACCCTTGTTAATGCCATCTGTTTTCTGTCGTAAGAAATTTCCATCCCTTTTGATCCCTAAAGCTCAACTCCACTATCTGTGTGAATATATGACCCCTAGAGAGTGTTCTCTATTTTCTCCCTCAGTGGTGTTCTTAGCCTCTTCACAAAATACTCATGCATTCACTATAGATGATCCTAACTGAATTGAAAGATTATACATAACCTTCTTATTGCTTCAGCTTCTTTCTGCACCCTAACAGATAATTTGTGTAGATGTCTCCTCCTCTAAAAAAAAGCATTAAATGTTCTCATTCTACTCCTTTGAAATGGCATCTTGCATGCTCTTCTTTCACAACCTCCTCTTGCAAGTGCAGCTCACACTTCCTTTTCCTCTATAGGGATTTCTAGTTCTAGAAAACAAACTACAAAGCATTGTACGTACATTGCCTTGGTCACTAATGCTTGAATTCCTCTCTCCAAAGGATCTTCACCTCTCAACCACCCTTATGGCTGCTTGAGGCCTGTTCTCAGTTCTGGGACTTGGAATGATCCCAGCCAATTCTTCCTAAAGCTAATGCTGACTTTGCCATAAGGCACTCCAAATGCCTCACTTTGGTACATTACAAGATCACGTACTGTGACACCATTGTTGTGCAGTATACTAACAAATTCATAATCTGAAATTCTCCAGTCCAATACTACTTGAATGATTGTGGCTGTGTTGAAAATCTGCATTCTTAGCAGGATCCAGAATCAAATGCCCCTTTGCGTTTGGCTGAAGATAGATTGAATTGACATTCAATCCAGGGGAGAGGCAAGGATTGTAAACAGCCAGTTCTGATGATGGGGTAGATGGCAAGAACCTAGACCTTACTTAAAATTATGGAACACAAGATTGTATCATGCACTTCGCAAACAAGTCCTCTTGAGAGCTTGCAACAAATAACTCCTCGTGTTTAGCCTTTTTGAGCTGAGAGTGAATTCTCTGGCTCCTATCCAGCAAAATGATCTTCTCTTTCACACAGGTGTGGACTCAAACGGTTTTGATGTAGTTGTGGACACAGATGGCTTGACAGTAGAGGAGATCCGATTAAGATTTCAACTATGGACTCTGGCACTATGGACACAGTTGGCTCAAAGGTAGAGGCGACATTGTGCAAATCAGATGGTTGGCATATGGTCACGTGGGATCTCCTGACTCGAAGGCAATATGGCTTGAATCATACCTTCACAATACATTTTCTGGAAATACTCAGGAACAAGAGCCTCCAAGATCACATCACTTCAAAATATATATTCTCGAGCATATACAGTCTGAAAAACCAAAACTTACTGGATCTCTTGGGGCAGGTTTTTGATCCCAAATTTTCTGGAAGTAAATATGGAAGCAAGCGTTCATGTTATGATCACACAACTCTTGTTCTGCTGTTTACTTCCAAGTCTCACAGTTTCTAGATGCGGGAACATTTTGGCAGAAGCCAAGGCCACACTTTGTAAACAGCAAAACTTTATAGACTGCAAGTTCTGGGGACTAGAAGATGCCATGGTTCTCTAATTGAACCCTGATCATACATATGGAAAGTTGTGAGAAAGGTTGTATGGGATGTGTGAGACCATCTTGGACGCTCGCAAGGTGTTTGAACTGGTGAAGAACTACAGCTTATTTTCTTAGACAGCTTAAAAAGAGCTTATCATTAAAGTCTAAAATTTTCTGTGGGGAATTAATAGACTGTGGTTCTTCCTCCACACCAAAATAATTGATCCCAAGCCTTCTTAATCGACTGGCCTGCAAGCAGTAGTATGAGGATTATCAAGAGTGTTACACAATGGCTCCTCCAGTCCTTTGTCCTCCATTGGTTGGTTTAGTGTGTAAGAGGAAAAGTTGGGCAAGTGCATTGCAATTGTACACTGCAGCAACTCTTAGAAAACCAAAAACAAACAAAAATTAAAGTTTGATCAATTGTTTGATATGTGGTTTATGTACTAGTTTAGATATTGGAAGTTGTTAGTTATCCTTCGTGGAAGAGCTCTACTATTAAACACTCTTTCAAAATGCCACACTACTATTATTCCTACAGTCTCTTAGCCATTCAAAAGAAGACTTTGCCACCTTGGTTGCCTTGGTTCGAGAATTGGAGTTGTGACAAAAAAGAAAAAGAAAAAAAACTTGCAAGAGTTAGTGAATTCTGAGAGAGGGAGATCTTACCAAGCTGCTAAAAGACTCACTAGTATGAACTTTGGCTGATCAGAGGAGTTAGAAATAAGGGAGTTTTAAAAAAAGAAATGGAAAATTTACCAGGCTGCTGGATGCTCCCACACTCGCTATTAAAAAGAGCTGGCATGGCACTAAGCTAGAGGAGAGAGGTCACTGCTGCCCTAGAGAGGAGAGATGCCACCATAGAGACCCTAGAGTAGAGTTGAAGAAAATGCGGAAGACAAAGGGCTCGGAATATCTTCTACCTTGAAACTGTATCCACATAAAAGAATTTTCAAACATGCACACTCCAGCTACCTGCTGTTTTCTTGTTGGTTTATCAAGTATTGTTTATAAACCTGGCTAGAGCACATGTGACCAAAAGCATTGGAGGTGATTGCATACCTTCTATGCAGCTTAGATTGCTACTTGTGTTTTGATAGATCACAAAAATTCTGTGATGGCTTGCCTTCCACTCCTGTTAACATTTAAAACTCAATTGGTATGTCAGATGGTAGTATTAAGTGTTAAGTCGTCAAACAAAAGTGTTACTTGTGACGAGTTTATGCTGTAATATTTTGTTTTCTTAAAGTGAAGAAAGTGTGGAAATTAGAGAGACCAAATGAATTTGTTTTTGGACAATAGAACCTTGAAACCCCCGAGAGGATACGGAGTTATTGTTCACCAGCTAAAAGTGTTGAGTAAGGCTTTTTCTGCATGTACTTGCATTCTTGCCCCTACCTACAAAATAGTGACAAAAAAACAAAGACAATAACTGAAACAAACAAGAGAGTGAACCCTAAGCCAACCTCCCAACCCTTAAGGCATTACGGCCTTAAATCCCACAGGCCATAGAATATTCTTAGAGTATTCCTATAGTTTATGTCATTCTCCCCTCCCTTATGACCCAGCCACATATGACAGCCTCAAGAAGCTAAATGAACCTCACATGAAGGGATTCCAATGCAATACAGCCATGGAAAAAATATGTGTAAACAACAACACCAACATCGTGACAAACAGCCACGAAAGAAAGAAAGCAATATGGCTTTCTCGCATGACAATACAGTCATGGAAACAAGAGAATGAGAATAGAACAAACAGCTGAAATTATATAGCAATATGGCTATAGAAATCAATTCTCCCCTTCCTCAGGAATGTCATCCAAGTCATAACCAAAACTCGGAAACACTTTCTTCATGACATCCTCAATTTCCCATATAGTTTCGTCCATGGAATAACTATTCCACTGAACTAACAATGCCCTAGTTGTCTTTCGGCATGTTTTCACCAATCTTTGAGCAAGAATATTGGTTGGACCAACCTTCTCTGCATCAATCTCTGGGACCTGGATGATGGATTAATCCAGACATCACCAAAGTGCAAACACGCTTTAAGCTTGCTCATATGGAATGTTGGATGAATCTTCGAACTAGTTGGCAAGTCAAAGTGTATGCAAGATCCCTCACACACTGTAAAATTGTCTAAGGCCCACAATATTGTGGAGACAACTTAGCACTACCACCTCCTTTTAGAGACCATTGTGCATTCGACAACTTAAGGAAAAATTTGTCACCAACTTTGTACTCTTGATAATGACAATGTTCATCAGCCAATCTTTTGTCTCGCTCTTGAGCTTGCCTCATGTTCAACTTTGCCAACTCAAGTTTGTCTTGCATATCCTCCAAAAAATCACAAGCACGAAGTACCTGAACCAAAGCCAAATTCAAACTCACAGGAGACTTAGGCTCATAACATACATCACCATAAAGGGAGACATGCCAATAGCCAATTGATGAGCAAACTGAAGCAAAGGCAAGTATTTCTCTCATACTTCCTGTCACGTCAAGTTTCCCACAAAAAACCTCAACATATCTTCTAATAGTTGATTCATGCGCTCTATCTACCCATCTAATTGTGGATGTTCACCACTGCTCATACTCAACTTAGTCTCTAGCTTCTCAAAGACTATTTGCCAAAACTTGGACGTGTACTTGGGATCCCAATCACTCACAATGTCACCCGATAAACCATAGAGATTGAATAACTGGTCTACAAACAATTGAGCAAGTTCAAAAGCTTTTATCATCGTCTTCATAGGGAAGAAGTGAGCCATCGAGATGCTATCCCATTGATAAAGTGATAAAGTCCATCGAGATGCTATCCCATTTATTATAGAGGCTAGTGAGCTTCTAATGATCAACTTTGACTGCTTGGCAAGTCAAACAACCACGTATGTATTTCTCAACATCTAACTTCATCCCAGGCCAAAAGAAATGCCTCTTCACCAACATATACGTTCTCAATACCCCCACATACCCAGCACTTGGCACATCATGACACTCAACCAAAATCTGTTTAATGAGTTTGTCAACACAAGGAACCACTACATGTCCCTTCTTCATTAGGATTCCATCTCGTATCGCAAATGATGCAAACTTGTCACCCTTCAAATATGTAGAGGTGTCCCTCAACAAAACCTTTGCGTGAATATTAATGATAAAGGAGTCGAAGTTAGCAAACTCCTTAAGATCATCTAAGAGATCACTAGATAGCTTCATGGACAAGATAGAATTTACCATTCTGGATAATGTATCAACCATCTTATTGTCACTTCCATACTTCTACTGGTTCTTAATAGACATTTCCTATAGGAACTCTTGCCAATGAGCAAGACAGCCTTAAATGTCCTTTAGATTACTAAAATACTGGAGAGATTGATGATCTGAATCCACATAGAAGTCCGATCCATACAGATAATGTCGCCATTCTTTCACAGCAGCAATCACAACATACAACTCTTTGTTGCGAGTAGGCTAATTTTGTTGTGTGGCATCAAATTTGTGGCTAATGAATGCAAGAGAATGCCTAACTTGAAGCAATACAGCCCCAAAAGCACTATCACTCACATCATTGCCTATAATTTCCACCATAGTCATCTTATCATTCATTGACCCCTTTAGAACAATCCTTACTTTGATGTCCAGCTCTGTGGTAACGAAAACAATTGCCCTCCGCTTTGTCCTTCTCTTGCTGGTCTAAACAAAGTTTCATAGCCTCACTGCCATTTTCATGTTTCGATGCAACGTGTATGTACATTTCTCCAAGTCCCTTAGGGACTGATACAAAAAACAAGAATCCCTTAGCGCTGTTCACTCAGCTACGCTGTCCTGCAATTCACCACCTAATAGTGATCGCTGCCCTCCAAGCGTGGCTGCTGTGGTCGTTGCCTCCGCAGTGCATCCAGTGCCAGATCGCCACGTCGAGCCTCCTTTGTTACCATGTCCGAAGGTCTCCATTTCCACTTGACCTCCCCCTTGTGTTCAGTTCCGTAGCACGGAGTCCATAGTCGTCGCCAAGCTGTGAGTGCCTCCCTGTTTTTCCCATGCTCCTGGAGCAGTGTATCCCTCAAGCGGATAGCAGCCAGTGTGAGCCTCCACCAATTCGCCATGATCGCTGAAATCCGAGTGCACTGCCCTTCGAAGTGGTTGCGGTTCCGAGCCTCCCAGAGTGCCTGTACCCCAGAAGCCCGCCATACCTCCCATCTCGCCCGTCCAAGGGCCTCCCACACTGTAGTCCCAACTTCGGCGCCTACCGCATCCCACCTAACTCGGGTGCCCCATCCTGAGCATCCCCAACACCCGATCTTCCGCCAAGCTGCTCCTGTGCATGGTCCCCTTGCCTCTGGAAACCATTGGGTGACATCCCCTTCTCGAATTTCGAAATCCTACTTGTCCCCTAGTTCCCTCGTCGCTTTTGCTACCTGCCGCCACGTCTCCTTGGCCACGTCACAATCCCAGAGGAGGTGTGTGACCGTCTCCAGTTCCCCGCATTCCGGACACCTACGAGCATTCTCTGCTTGAAATCGCTGGCCTACTGGCAGCCCATTTGTCGCCACGAGCCAAGAGGTTACCTTTGATTTTTCCTGGATCGGTAGTTTCCAGAATGCCACGGTATTGTCAATCACCTGGTCCACCTCCACTCCTAGCGCGATCCACTTTTGCCACAGTCGTGGGATTTCTTCTCTCTCAAATTCCCTGTTCACCATCAAACCATTCCGCGCATCCTTGACCTCGTAAGTGAAGAAGCTGTTCGCCCCGCGTCTCCACGCTGTTGGGTCCCAGTCCAGGTCTTCTATTAACTCTTTCCTCCACCATACTAGCCGTCCCTCTCCTTCTAGCCAGCATGGTGACTCTACCACTTCTGTCCGAGTTGCTGTCTGTCTTAGAACCCGGATTCGTCCTTTCACTTCATCGTCCGTGACCTGCGGCATCTGTTGGGGATTCCCCGCCTCAAGGAGTGTGTTGCCTCTCACTACACGAAAAGGCCTACTGAGGTTTTGGTCTGGATCTATCACAAACCACACCTCAATCTCCCCCTCGTTCCACGCTGGGGTTGGCATCGTGAATGCTCGAGTCCATTTCCCAAGTGGTACCTGCTTGCCATCCGGCGTCTCCTCCCTTTGAATTGCCACAAAGTCCCCAGCGTGTAGCCTTCTTGCTGGCCATTTATCCACTATCCGTGCCTCTGTCACTGCCTGCAGTAGCTTCAGTAGATCCCACTGCACGTCCCGCCACTTCCCTGGCCCGAAAACTTGGAAGCGCCGGGCCGATTTCTGTGGATCCAGATCTACCACTCCAACTAGTTGCTTGACTGTCCTGAAACCTCCTTGGTGTACCCGCCTCCATATGGTGTAGTGGTTCTCTCGGCCTAGTGTCCTGTCTCCTGCCTTGAACAACTCATTGAAAAACAGTGGCTGATTCAGCTAGTCCTCTGCCCTGTTCGGGATGACCTGCGTCACTGGAAATGACTTCCAGAGCCAATGGAGACCCTGGACCAATTGGCCTCCCCCTACCACCTGTGTTTGTCCCTCCGCGAACATCCAGCGGGGGTCCTCATCCCTGTGAGACACAAAATCCCTAGGCCCTAAAGTGGAGCCGGAAGGGCGCCACATGGTAGTGGCCGAAGCGAGAGCCAAACGAGCGTAACACGTTTGGACCAAAAGCTCCGACTTGAAAAGTCAAGAGCGGGAGTGGAACTCCCAACAAAGTGCTCGAGGAACGAGCACGAAGCGAGCAAAAGGCGAGGCTCCAAAAAGGGACCCAAAAGGACCAACACATGACACGTGGGAGTGTCCGAGATGGACTCGAGTTGGAGTCCGAAGTGGAGTCCGAGATGGACCCGAGTTGGAGTCCAAAGTGGAGTCCGAGATGGACCCGAGTTGGAGTCCGAAGTGGAGTCCAAGATGGACCCGAGATGGAGTCCGAGATGGAGTCCGAAGTGGAGTCCGAGGTGGACCCGAGATGGACCCGAGTTGGAGTCCGAAATGGAGTCCGAGATGGACCCGAGATGGAGTCCGAGATGGAGTCCAAGATGGAGTCCAAGGTGGACCCGAGATGGACCCGAAATGGAGTCCGAGATGGAGTCCGAGATGGACCCGAGATGGAGTCCGAGATGGAGTCCGAGATGGACCCGAGATGGACCCGAGATGCAGTCCGAGATGGAGTCCGAGATGGAGTCCGAGGTGGAGTCCGAGATGGAGTCCGAACTCGAGACCGAGACCGGGACCGAGACCAAGACCGAGACCGAGACCGAGATCGGGACCGAGACCGAGACCGAGGCCGAGGCCGAGACCGAGCCCGAGCCCGAGTCCGAGTCCGAATCCGAGTCCGAGTCCGAGTCCGAGTCCGAGTCCGAGTCCGAGTCCGAAGCCTGAGAGGGTGAAAGCCCAAAGCGTTCGTCTCCCAAACCCTGGGGGGTTTGGTGAGCTCCAAAAGTATAGTAGGGGGAGGACTGCAGTGGAGCCAGTTTGGCCAGGAAAGGCCAGTTTGGCCCAGGAAGGCCGGACCCAGTGTTGGGTGATGAGCTGCCCACTGGGAAGTCCAAGACTAGAGTGAACACAGACCGACAAGCGGGGTAGCTTGGTGAAGTGTTCAAGAGCCGGCTCTAGTTCCCCCGGGAGATCGACTGGCCGATGCTCCCAGTCCAAGTGTGGGTGGCACTACCTACTTGGATACCAGGCGTGGCTCAACGGAACCTCGCTCTAAGCCCATGGCTAGAGCACCTAAGGGCAGAAGGCGAGGAGAGTACCCAGGTGGCTTGCGTAAGGCCACGGTGTTCCGAAATGTTGCCCCAAAGGCCCAGACTGTGGAAAGGAAGAGGAGCAATCCTCTAGGGTAGTGACCAAGGACACAGTCGTGTGGTGAGGAAGTCCCAGAGGACCATGGGACTTAGTGGTCAGGCCTGTGGGTCTCGATCAAGTGGCAGTGTTGGCAAACACGGCCAGGGGCAGAAAGGGACTTAGTGGGGACTGGCAGAGGGATATTGGGGAAGGCTATTCCCCTTGTCAGTGGGCATCCTAAGGGTGCTAAGGAGTGGATCTCAGATGACCACTCACGGATGGTTTGCCTAGTCTTGGAGAGCCAAGACTGTGATGCAAGTGGTAATGGACTACCAGTGTGGCAAAGGTGATTGAGCATGGCCTTAGCGTAAGGGGCTGGCATGTCAGTGGTACCTTTGAGTGTCGGTCATGGGATCAGACACGTGGAGCACTTGGACCAAGTGCAAATGTTGAGTGGCATGGATGCCATTCTTGGGGCTACCAAGTCCCAAGTCCTGGATTGGACTTATGGAGGTTGTGAATGAGACTCCTCCAAGTGGTTGGAGGTGTGGTTAAGTGACTAAAGTAGAATGGAAAATTTAGTCGCTTACAATTTAGTATCGGAGCTATTCCTTAGTCTGACTTTTATTGGTGCTAAAGTATATCACCACTGGTGTTGGCAACGGAAGGTCCGAGAAGTGGGCCTATCCTTGAGGAGTAGCAGGTCGGGAAGACATGGCTCTCCATTATAGTTCATGTGTGAACTGGTAGACAAGGTGATGGATAGAAAAGGGGCCAATAATGGAACGACTTTGGGATCTTGGGAACAGTGCAAGGTTTTCCTCATTGAGTTGAGGAGGTAATCCAGATGAGCGTTTGACTCAGCAAACGGGCTAATGTAGTTGGGGTAAACAACTACAGTTGGGATCACGGGGAAGATAGAGACTCCAAAAACAATAAAGGAGTCACAAGTTTATCCTTACATGGTTGAGGCTGGTGCTCATGAAGGTGAGACCGGAATGGATGACCGTGAGAGGTCAAGTAGGGATGAGGACACGAGTCCTCGAAATGGTAGCCGGGGCTACCTCTAATAAATGCTGGAACAACCCAAGGAGTTGGGGGTGTATTAAGTGGATGAGTTGGTATTCTCATCACATGGACAAGTAGTCCTAAGGGGCAAAGGTTGGCCCAGAGAACAAAATCAAGTGTCGGAGTAACACTTGTGAAAATAGTCCTTTTGAGTAGGACAGGAATGCAAAAAGTGTATTCCAGTGAGCTAGTGCCTCACAAGTAGGACCTTATGGGTCTGTGGATTAACCAAGTCCAAAACTGCTGGATGACTCAAGTGGAGTCAAGGGATGGTCCTAAAAGGACTGATGGAAGCATTTGGACTGAGGTGTGTTGTACCCCACAAAGGATGGGGGGGGATCATAGGATCCAAGGATGAGAACAGAGGGTATCTCATCGATAGCAAAATGTGCCATGCTAAAGTTATGGGAAAGGTGTTCCCAGAAGAAAACAACTTTGACATAAAGTTGTGTGTGACCTCTATGGTGCAGTGCCAACGGATGGTTGGCATGAGAAAGAGCGGTGTTGGTCTTGGCAAAAGACATAAACACGAAGGGGAAGTGTTATAGAGGTAGGCTTGTGGAACCGATGGTGTGGAGACACCAAATGTGCCAAGGTGTGATACCTTGAGGCTATGTTGGTGGGTTCATGAGAACCCCTTGCCAAAGGAATCCCAATGGAAATGGGAATGGCATAGCCTAAGCTGCAGAGCATGCAGTTGGAGTGTGGTGACCCAGATAATGATGAAGGTGTGAAAGCACCAAGCAATGAGTTGTAGGACTTGACAACTATGAGGCAACTAAGCAAGAGGTGCAAAATAACTGGTTGAACGGGTAGAAGGTAACTACCCAAGACTTCTTAATAGCATAGGGAAGTCAGATACACCCTTACGGGGGATAAGTTGCTTGTGTTGCGATATAGTAAGTCAATGTCATAAAAGGAAATACTCATTGTCAAGAAAGCCATCATTGGGACACTCGAACACTCTAGAACACCAGAAGGTGGTGTTTGATGTCGCGAGGGCAATGGATAAAGCCCAAGGGACTAAGTCCCTAGCGAATGATGGATAGAAGGTGCTATCCAAATGTCCAAGGTTGCGGAGACAGGAGAGGACTATCTACCCGAGTTGGACAAAGCCAAAAATGGAATTTTGGCAAGGCTAGTGATGGGCATGTAAAGGCCCATAAGCAACAATGTAATCCCAGTGTTTAGGATTATAAGGTGAGCATACCCGGATTGAGGAACCACTCCCTAGGCTATTGGGTAGGTTCATCCCTAAGAATACTTGCTAAAGCATGATAGAAAGTGCAAAGCTATCCTCTTGGTCTTGAGGAGAATAACCGAAGGAAAGGTGTGAAGCCAAAAAGCAAGAAGTAAGGGGATAGAACTGAACCATAGAAATCGAAGAGCATAACCAAGGTTGGTTATGCCAGCTGGGAGTGGAGAATCAAGTGGGGGCTCGAGGGTGTTGCCGCTAGCAACCGTGATGCCATGGAGAGTCTAAAATATGGAATTGTCCATGTTAAACTATGTGGCATTTGGAAGGCTTGCAAAAAGGGAGGCCTTAGCAAGCTGAGGGACAGAGTTCCTTCAAGGTTCCCAAAGACGATTCTAGGTAGCTTAGTACCTAGAAAGGCCAAGTGTAAATGGTTCATGGAACGCGCAAAATCAGAGTGGCGCAGCAGAAACGTGGTCTTGAAGCTTGCCATGAGGCAAGGCTATCAAGGTTAGGGAAGTAGTTCCCGAGTGTTCAAGGAGAGGGCTTTGAATGAAAGTTGATGGTTAAGGACTTCCACGCTTATACATGAACCATGTTACGGTGGCCGGATGACTTGCTAAGTGAGATTGGCAAGTTGGGGGGAACAAATACCCTAGTTGAAGGTGCTAACTTCAAAAAGGGTGGCCTATGGGGCCAAGCATGGAGGAGCCCATGCATGATCACAGATATGTCAAGTGAGAGGACTTGGCAGTGTGGGGGAATTAGGTTCCTAAGCTGTGATCTGTAGCGCGCTTTAAAAATAAGTTGGTGCACCGGCGTGGGGAGTCACACCAGGCATCTTGTGTGATGCCGTCCGTAGATGCATATACGGAGGTTGGGTTCGAGTCCCGACCCTCTAGTGCTTGGGTTCGAGTCCCAAATCACTAGGGCGTGGTGATGGTTTGGAATATGAGGACACTCATATTTCGGTGGTCATTGACTCTCAGTGGGGAGACTGGTTTGGGCACACCGCCAAGCGAAGGATGCCTCGGAGTCGTGATGCACGGTTAGATTGCTTAGTGTGAAAGCTCAGCATATCTAACTTGAATGCTTTGGTGCAAGTGGCACCAAGGTCGTGGTGAGTGAGATGGGGACACCTAATCTCAGTTGCTATGAACCCTTGGCCGTAAGGGCTGGCTTGGGTGCACCGCCAAGTGTGGGGGATGCCCCCGGGGTTATAGTCAACAACTTGGAGGTCTAGAAGACCAAGTACCTCTTGGCAACTCTGTTAAGGTGCCAAGGTGAGATCACTAGGTGATCTTATGGCCAGATAAGGACAAGGTCCTTGGTTGGCTAAGGAATGAAGTTCCTGGTTCAAAATGTTGAAATTGAACTGTTTAAGATGGTGTGGCTTGGTCGTGATGACCAAGTGGGAAGAGCACCTAAGGGAAATAAACTATGTCTGTGCGATGGCATAGTGAGTCCGAGGAAAGTAGTCTCTATAAAAGACCCATGGGAGGGTCACGAAGTTGGGCCGTGGATAGAGCCCATAGCAGAAGATGCTAAAGAGACGTACTAGGGGTGAACATCCTCCGGACTTGGCAAAGAAGAGTCTTTGCTATGGAACCGAAACAATACCTTAAGAAGGGAGGTAGAGATTCGATGTTGCTTGGTGCAACAATCAACGGATAGGAGCAAAAGATGAGTGGCCAAGATAGGGCCGTGGAATCCCTTGGAAGGAATCCAAGTGACAAAGTTAGGCGAGGAACACTAATGTGTTAGATGCTAACAAGTTGCGGGAAAGGAAGTGTGTTTCCAAGGAGGAATTCCGAAATGCTCCGATTTGGCGAAAGTGGAAGCTCCAAGGGAGGGAGCGGTAAGGTAGCCAAATGATAGGGCCATGAACAGCCCTAGCACAAAGTATGATAACGGGAACTTTGGCACGAAATAGAAGAGGATGATGGTGCCCTCGAGTAGAGAACTTCCTAGGATGGGAAGTGGAGTTGCATAAAAAGGTGCAAGGCAAGGTGTCGGAGACACCTAGGAAATTGACTCCAAGAAGTCAAAATTCAAAGTTCCAAAGTGCAAAGGTTATATCGATGGAAATCGAGACTACTCGAGAAAGAGTAGTGGGATTGACTTAGAGAAGGGTCTCTAAGAGGTTTAGCGAGAACTAAACCAATAAAAGGAAAGAACCACTATATGTGGTCCAATTAGTCTCTAAGTTGGAGAGACTACCCTCCTTAGAGGATATGCAAAAGGCATGGTGAGCCTTCAATGTCCAACCATTGACGAATATGGAGAAGGCATGGTGAGCCTTCAATGTCACACCATTGACAAATATTGGCTACGCGCCAAGGATGGAAATGGTAACACATGCGGGTGTTACTTTATAAAATGGTTCACCGTTCAATGAGGACATCGAACTTCGTCTATGGGTGGTGGAGTTGTGAGACACAAAATCCCTAGGCCCTAAAGTGGAGCCGGAAGGGCGCCACATGGTAGTGGCCGAAGCGAGAGCCAAACGAGCGTAACACGTTTGGACCAAAAGCTCCGACTTGAAAAGTCAAGAGCGGGAGTGGAACTCCCAACGAAGTGCTCGAGGAACGAGCACGAAGCGAGCAAAAGGCGAGGCTCCAAAAAGGGACCCAAAAGGACCAACACATGACACGTGGGAGTGTCCGAGATGGACTCGAGTTGGAGTCCGAAGTGGAGTCCGAGATGGACCCGAGTTGGAGTCCGAAGTGGAGTCCGAGATGGACCCGAGTTGGAGTCCGAGATGGAGTCCGAAGTGGAGTCCGAGGTGGACCCGAGATGGACCCGAGTTGGAGTCCGAAATGGAGTCCGATATGGACCCGAGATGGAGTCCGAGATGGAGTCCGAGATGGAGTCCAAGGTGGACCCGAGATGAACCCGAAATGGAGTCCGAGATGGAGTCCGAGATGGACCCGAGATGGAGTCCGAGATGGAGTCCGAGATGGACCCGAGATGGACCCGAGATGCAGTCCGAGATGGAGTCCGAGATGGAGTCCGAGGTGGAGTCCGAGATGGAGTCCGAACTCGAGACCGAGACCGGGACCGAGACCGAGACCGAGACCGAGACCGAGATCGGGACCGAGACCGAGACCGAGGCCGAGGCCGAGACCGATCCCGAGCCCGAGTCCGAGTCCGAATTCGAGTCCGAGTCCGAGTCCGAGTCCGAGTCCGAGTCCGAAGCCTGAGAGGGTGAAAGCCCAAAGCGTTCGTCTCCCAGACCCTGGGGGGTTTGGTGAGCTCCAAAAGTATAGTAGGGGGAGGACTGTAGTGGAGCCAGTTTGGCCAGGAAAGGCCAGTTTGGCCCAGGAAGGCCGGACCCAGTGTTGGGTGATGAGCTGCCCACTGGGAAGTCCAAGACTAGAGTGAACACAGACCGACAAGCGGGGTAGCTTGGTGAAGTGTTCAAGAGGCGGCTCTAGTTCCCCCGGGAGATCGACTGGCCGATGCTCCCAGTCCAAGTGTGGGTGGCACTACCTACTTGGATACCAGGCGTGGCTCAACGGAACCTCGCTCTAAGCCCATGGCTAGAGCACCTAAGGGCAGAAGGCGAGGAGAGTACCCAGGTGGCTCGCGTAAGGCCACGGTGTTCCGAAATGTTGCCCCAAAGGCCCAGACTGTGGAAAGGAAGAGGAGCAGTCCTCTGGGGTAGTGACCAAGGACACAGTCGTGTGGTGAGGAAGTCCCAGAGGACCATGGGACTTAGTGGTCAGGCCTGTGGGTCTCGATCAAGTGGCAGTGTTGGCAAACACGGCCAGGGGCAGAAAGGGACTTAGTGGGGACTGGGAGAGGGATATTGGGGAAGGCTATTCCCCTTGTCGGTGGGCATCCTAAGGGTGCTAAGGAGTGGATCTCAGATGACCACTCACGGATGGTTTGCCTAGTCTTGGAGAGCCAAGACTGTGATGCAAGTGGTAATGGACTACCAGTGTGGCAAAGGTGATTGGGCATGGCCTTAGCGTAACGGGCTGGCATGTCAGTGGTACCTTTGAGTGTCGGTCATGGGATCAGACACGTGGAGCACTTGAACCAAGTGCAAATGTTGAGTGGCATGGATGCCATTCTTGGGGCTAGCAAGTCCCAAGTCCTGGATTGGACTTATGGAGGTTGTGAATGAGACTCTTCCAAGTGGTCGGAGGTGTGGTTAAGTGACTAAAGTAGAATGGAAAATTTAGTCGCTTACAATCCCACACTCTTGCGAATCCATGCTTCGGCCTGATGGCTAGCATCCTCTACCTGAACAAGAGCTTCCAGGCTTGGGCCCCCGGTTGAAGGCCCATTAGTATGACTTTGTACCTTAGCGCCTTGCTCATGTCACTTGGGTCGATTATCCCCAAGCCGCCTAAAACTTGTGGTCTTGCCGTCGACTGCCATGCCACCTTGGCCATCGTCTGGCCACTGACCAGCGCTCCCTTCCACACATACGTGCGCACCATGGACCTTATGCGCTTGAGTGTTGTCTCTAGAACCGGCCATACTGAGATGTGGTACCACGTACACGGCAACACGATGCTTTTCGCCACCACCACCCTTGCTGGCAGTCCCAGTTTCCGTGGCGCCCATTTCTGAATCGCTGTTCTGGTCCTCCGCAGCGGCGCTGAGTCCTACATAGAAGCTTTGAACTCACCTCCTACCTGAATTCCCAGGTAGCGTGTGTCCTCCCCTGGTGGTAGCCACTGAAAGTCGATGTCGCGTCCCCACGCCTCTATGTCAGATTCCCCCCAGTTGATTCCTATCGACTTGTTCCAGTTGATGGCCGCTCCTGCTTGTAAGGAACCAACTCGCCGAGGTGTCGTAGGCTAAGGGAACCCCGAAAGCATGACCAAAATGACAAAGAGTTCATCGGATGGGACCAAGTCAAAGATCGAGTCCAAGACCGACTCTAGGACCGAGTTCGAGATAGAGTCCGGAATCGAGTCCAAGACCGACTCGGGGACCGAGTTCGAGTCCGAGTTCGAGACCGAGTTCGAGACAGAGTCCGAGATCCGAAATCGGGTCCGAGACCGAGTCCGAAGTCGAGTCCGAGGTCGGGCCCGAGATCGGGTCCGAGATCGAGTCCGCGATCGAGTCCGAGACCAAATCCGAAGTCGGATCCGAAATCGGATCCGAGATCGAGCCAGAGACTAAGTCCAAATACTAATACGGGTCAAGGGGTGAAAGCCCAAAGCGTGCGTCCCCCAGGGGGGGGGGGCTGCAGGGGGTTCCAAAAGTATAGTAGGGATAGTGAGGTCCAGGAACCAGTTTTGAAGGGACTCTCCAGTTGGGCTTCCAAACCGACTTGAGGTTGGGACTGGGACTAAGGGGCCTTGGGTGGGAGTGAGCATGGACTTGGCTGGTGCCGGAGGGGCCATCCAAGGAAGTGCTCAAGAGCAGCTCCCACTCCCGAAAGGGAAACCGATTGCGGTGCTCCCGGATCATGTGGAGTGGTGCCCCACTTGAGTACCATGCGGCTCATTGGTCCTCGCCCTTCCTAGGGGCTTGGGCCTTCCTTCGGGATGGAAGTGGGGGGCGAGAGGTACCCATACCGGGCCGTTAGGCCACGGTGTTTCGCCCCGGCGTCCCGAAGCAAGTGTTGCACTCAAGACTTGGGATTTAGAGGGTCCCATGATCAAGTCTTGTGGTACCAAGGGATGTTAGGAACCTGGAAGCTTGGTGTGCTTGGCTGCTTGTGCTTGCGGGGAGTGTAGCCGAACCTTAAGTCCAGTCTAACCCGGGGAGGGGGATTGGGAGTGATTTGGGAATCCGTGGAAGGATGGCTAACACCCCGTTGCTCGTGCAGTGAGTAGCTGAAACCAAGTAGGAGCTGGTACCATAGGCGAGAACCTTGGCAAGGGAACTTAGCAAAAGCCAAGGCAGTGTTGGACGGATAGACGAGGTAAGCTGGCAAATTGGAAAGGAAAAATTTGTGGCTTACAATTTGGTATCGGAGCCTTTTCCTCAGTTCTAGCGAAGGATAGAGGCGGATTGCTGGGAGATGGCAAGGGCAGGGCGTAAGCGAACCCAGGCGGAGACGGAACCTCCGCCAGAGCTGGAGCCTCCGGTCGAACAAGAGGCTATGGATGAGGAATCTTTGCATGAGGAGGACTCCAGTGAGGAAACCTCCAAACAGGAGTCCGGTGGCGAGGTTCGGTCGTCCAAGGCTCAATTGGACGTGCTAGAAGGACAGTTGGCACAGACCAATACCCTGCTGGAAACTCTCGTACGCAAGCTAAAGTGTGACGAGAGGCGGAAGAAAAAGAAAAAGACTGCGGATGCTGGCAGCGCAGAAGGTGCGGATCTTTCGGCCGGGACTGAGGCAAAACCAGACAAGGTCGAACAGACCGAAGTGGAATCAGTCCCTCAGGCAATTCCCAAGTACAAACCAAAGCCCCCACCGGTCTTCAAGGGAGTGAATGACTATAAGGTGGTGGAGGATTGGTTTTACGATATGGAGGACTACTTCCGAGCGTTGCGGTTACCAAGCTCGGAGAAGGTCCCATGTGCAAAACCATACTTGGCAGATAATGCCAAGTCTTGGTGGAGAACAACGGAGGCCAACGAAGGACCGGTGGTCACTTGGGACATGATGAAGGCGAGGATCCGCGCAACATATGTTCCTCCGAATGCCACTCTGCATCTGAGGGATGAACTGAGTAGGCTGAAACAGACAGGAACCATCCAGGAATATGTGAATGGGTTCATGGCAAAGAGGATACTTGTCACGGACATGGGGGATATGGATGCATTCCATGCCTTCATATCAGGTTTGCAAACCTGGGCTCGCGGCGAGGTGATGAGGTGGAACCCGACCAACTACAAGGAAGCGTTGGATGCGGCCATCAAGGTGCATTTCAACGATAACCTGCGAAAGGGGAACACGACGGGGTCGGGATCCACATTTAGCAAAGGGGCCAAACCAAGGGGAACGTATAGCAAGGGGAAATTCAAAAGGAGTTTCTCTAAGAATGAGTCCTCGGGGTTCCGGAAAGGCAAATCCGGTGGCCAGCGAGCGAGTACGTGGGGGAGTCAAGCGAAAAAGGACAAACCCACGAATAAGAAGGTCAAGTCGTATAGCAGCGTGGGAAACAACGTATGCTACAACTGCGGCGAAGCGGGACACTTCTCGAGGGAATGTCCCTACCCGAAGAAGGCTAGAGCCAATATGGCCATCAAGTCGGGTGAAGTCCAAACTGAGGTATGTGATCCAGTCCCTAACTCAAAGTTACTCATTACACGAGCAACTTTGGTAGAGAGTCGTTCGCGACATCTACTAGCCCTCCAAGGGAAGCTCGGAGGTAGCTTTGTTAAGATCCTTATTGACACGGGTGCTTCGGATAATTTTGTGGCTGCAGACATAGTCCGGCAAGCCGGACTAACGGTGCAGCGGCTAGGCGAACCAAGGACTATAGAATTTGTTCAGGGTAGCCAAAGCACCGATGAGGTACTTCGACAAGCGAGAGTCGAAGTGGGGACATGGAAAGTGGACATGGATTTCACCGTCTTGGATATGGCGGGATTTGACGTGATCTTCGGAATGGATTGGTTTAATCGGTTCGTGGTAGCGCTGCATGGACAAGGTAGGAACCTTGTGGTATTGGCGAATGCCCAAGGAAGAAGATCTAGGGTGGAGGCCCAGGATCTAAAGGTAGGGCAAAGCAAGGCCAAAGAGTCATGCTTGAACCTGGTGTCCACGAGAGGACAACTCACTAAAGGAACTAAGGCAGCCTTTTTGTGCTTACTCTCGGTGAAGAGTGACAAAAAGACAAGAACGGAAGAAGTGCCTTTAGTGATCCAGCGAGTGTTGGACCAATTCCAGGATACCATGCCGGAGGAGCTACCGGCGGGGTTGCCCCCCGCACGACCGATAGAACATAAGATTGAGCTTGTCGAGGGCGCTGAGGCGGTGGTTCGTCCCCCCTATCGTTTGAACGAAAAAGAACTCAAGGAGCTCAAGTGCCAACTAGAGGAGTTGGTGGGCAAAGGGTATGTTAGGTTGAGCAAGTTGCCGTATGGGGCGCCGGTATTATTTGTGAAAAAGAAAGATGGATCTATGCGCATGTGCATAGATTACCGGTTGCTCAACAAGTATACCAAGAAGAACAAGTACCCGTTGCCAAGGATTGAGGACCTGTTCGATAGGTTGGGAAAGGCAAAATACTTCTCGAGGATTGACCTAAGGTCAGGATACTACCAGATCAGGGTAGCCGAGGAAGATGTCGAGAAGACAACCTGTCGAACGAGGTATGGGAGCTTTGAGTTTTTGGTGATGCCCTTTGGGCTGTGCAATGCGCCGGCAACGTTTTCGGCGTTGATGAACCACGTCTTTGTACCCTATCTGGATCACTTTGTGGTCGTCTATATTGACGACATCCTGATCTATAGCGAGACGCTAGAGGAGCATGCCGAACACTTGGCGAAGGTGTTTGAGAAACTAAGGGAACATAAACTGTATGCTAAAGAAAGCAAATGTGACTTTGCTCAGCAAGAGGTAAAGTTTCTCGGGCATGTGGTGGGCCAGGACGGGCTCAAGGTGGACCCGGAGAAGGTCCAAGCGATCCAGGAATGGGAGCGACCATCGAATGTACATGAGTTGAGGGCGTTCTTGGGGCTATGCAACTACTATCGAAAGTTTATCAGACACTATTCGAGAGTAGCCCTGCCCTTAACGGATCAAACGGGAAAAGGGAAGATGGTATGGACAGCGCAATGCGAGGCGGCATTCGTCCACCTCAAAGGGAAGTTGAGGAAGGCTCCGATGTTGGCATTACCGGACTTTGGTAAGGACTTTGAGGTAGACACGGATGCTTCGGACTTTGCGTTAGGCGCAGTTTTGAAGCAAGACAACCATCCAGTAGCGTTCTTCTCGAAGAAGCTGGACAAGGCTCAACGGAAGTGGCCTGCCCACGAGAAGGAATTGTTTGCGGTGGTCAAGGCGCTCAAGGAGTGGCGACACTACCTTGGGAGACACTTCAAGGTTTAGGCAGCTGGAGGATTATTTGCGATGCTATGTCTCGGGAGACCAGACCGATTGGGTAAGTCATTTGGGACTTGCGGAAATGTGTTATAACAACTCACCACATTCGAGTATCGGGGTGAGTCCATGGGAAGTCATCAATGGGTGAGCTATTGAAGGTCATGTGGAACTCGGCGTGGCCGAGTATCATGGAGAGTTACCCGCAGTGGAGGCATTCACGGCGGAAAGACTCAACATTTGGAATCTAGTGAGGGATTCCTTGGAACGGGCTCAACAAAGGCAAACCAAGTACGCAAACCTAAAGCGCCGGGACGTAGAGTTCCAAGCTGGGGAGAAGGTGTGGCTGAACACCAAAAACCTTAGGCTACCAAGTGGGATCAGCCGAAAGTTGACCCAAAGGTAAAAATGCATGTATTCCTGTAAATGAATTGATCTTGAGTTCCTTAAGCAGGTTCGCGGGGCCTTACGAGATTGAGGCACGAATTGGTAAAGTGGCTTACCGACTCCGACTTCCTCGAGAGATGGGGAAGATGCACCCAGTGTTCCATGTGAACTTACTCAAGCCGTACTTTGAGGATCCGCTTCGCAAAGACCAAGTAAGACCTTTACCTGAGGTTATCCAAGGGGAAGAGGAATACGAAGTCGAGGCCATCCTCAATGCGCGCAAGAGCAAGCGACAAGGACGCGAGGTGAGAGAGTTCCATGTGAAGTGGAAAGGATTTCCACACTGCGAAGCAACATGGGAACCGGAGGAGAACCTAGCGAACGCGCGAGATCTAGTGGAGGAATTTCTGCAAGGCAGAACTCTATGTACTTATGCAAAGTTCAATTAAAAATATCAATTTGCAAAGTTGAGCAAGTGGCATATGTTGGGACCCGAAGGCGCGCCAAAGGTGAGCTAATTAGCATGGGTTAGCTAGGTCGACCAGGCGTAGGGAGCTACGCCCGACTCCCTGCGGGGATGTCGAAACCGTAGACGTATTCTACGGAGGTTGGGTTCGAGTCCCAACCCCCTAGTAAAGCAAGGCTGGGTTCAAGTCCCGACCCCATACTAGGGCGTGGTGAGGGGAGGAGTATAGGGACACCTATATTCCGTTGTCATGAGCTCTTGGCCGGGGAGGCTAACTTAGGCACACCGCTAAGTGGGGGGATGCCCCTGGAGACATGGTCAACAAGTCGTAGGATAAAAAAGAGACGTTCGATGTGGGCATCGAACTTCTTCTATGGGTGGTGGAGTTGTAAGGAACCAACTCGCCGAGGTGTCGTAGGCTAAGGGAACCCCGAAAGCATGACCAAAATGACAAAGAGTTCATCGGATGGGACCAAGTCAAAGATCGAGTCCAAGACCGACTCTAGGACCGAGTTCGAGATAGAGTCCGGAATCGAGTCCAAGACCGACTCGGGGACCGAGTTCGAGTCCGAGTTCGAGACCGAGTTCGAGACGGAGTCCGAGATCCGAAATCGGGTCCGAGACCGAGTCCGAAGTCGAGTCCGAGGTCGGGCCCGAGATCGGGTCCGAGATCGAGTCCGCGATCGAGTCCGAGACCGAATCCGAAGTCGGATCCGAAATCGGATCCGAGATCGAGCCAGAGACTAAGTCCAAATACTAATACGGGTCAAGGGGTGAAAGCCCAAAGCGTGCGTCCCCCAGGGGGGGGGGGCTGCAGGGGGTTCCAAAAGTATAGTAGGGATAGTGAGGTCCAGGAACCAGTTTTGAAGGGACTCTCCAGTTGGGCTTCCAAACCGACTTGAGGTTGGGACTGGGACTAAGGGGCCTTGGGTGGGAGTGAGCATGGACTTGGCTGGTGCCGGAGGGGCCATCCAAGGAAGTGCTCAAGAGCAGCTCCCACTCCCGAAAGGGAAACCGATTGCGGTGCTCCCGGCTCATGTGGAGTGGTGCCCCACTTGAGTACCATGCGGCTCATTGGTCCTCGCCCTTCCTAGGGGCTTGGGCCTTCCTTCGGGATGGAAGTGGGGGGCGAGAGGTACCCATACCGGGCCGTTAGGCCACGGTGTTTCGCCCCGGCGTCCCGAAGCAAGTGTTGCACTCAAGACTTGGGATTTAGAGGGTCCCATGATCAAGTCTTGTGGTACCAAGGGATGTTAGGAACCTGGAAGCTTGGTGTGCTTGGCTGCTTGTGCTTGCGGGGAGTGTAGCCGAACCTTAAGTCCAGTCTAACCCGGGGAGGGGGATTGGGAGTGATTTGGGAATCCGTGGAAGGATGGCTAATACTCCGTTGCTCGTGCAGTGAGTAGCTGAAACCAAGTAGGAGCTGGTACCATAGGTGAGAACCTTGGCAAGGGAACTTAGCAAAAGCCAAGGCAGTGTTGGACGGATAGACGAGGTAAGCTGGCAAATTGGAAAGGAAAAATTTGTGGCTTACACTGCTGCTGCATTGAAGGCCTCTAGCCTGGCCCTTGCAGTGTCCAGGTTGGCCTTGGTACCTAGCAGAAAGAGTGCTGTATCATCCGCAAATGCGCAGTCGAGCAGGTCCCTTCCCACCATTTGAGTTCCTGGGAGTTGTTGTCTTTCCTTGGGTAACTCCACACCCCTGATTCCTTCACCTTCCGCCAGGAACGCCCCTAGAGCCTCCGCAACCATGAGGAAGAGGTACGGAGCCAACGGGCAGCCTTGACGCATTGACCTCCCTAGCCGAAACCGCGGGCCTGTTTCTCCATTGATGACCACCCTGCTTGATGCTCCCCGGTACAGGAGAGCGATGCGTGTTACCATGGGCGTTGGGATTCCTATCCGTCTCATACAGTCCTCCAGGAAGTCCCAGTCCACCCGGTCGTACGCCTTCTTGAAATCCAGTAGCCACGCCACCACATTCTGCCTCGAGGATTTTGCCCATCTTTGGGCCAGGAGATAGGTCCAGATATTCTCCGCAATCTGTCTCCCTGGTACAAAGCCTGTCTGTTGTTCTCGAATAATGATGGGCATCACCGGTTGCAATTTAAGCGCCATCGCCTTGGCGTAGATTTTGTACGCTGTGGTGAGCATTGTTATTGGTCTCCAGTTGCGTAGCTCTTGAAGGTCCCCTCTCTTTGGAAGCAGTGCGATCTGGCCCTCCAGTATCTCCGCCGGGAGCTGCCCTGCTTGCTGTGCCTTCGTCCAGGCCTCCATCATCAGCGGACCAATCACCTCCCAGTTGCTCTGAAAGAATCTCGGGGGCAGTCCATCTACCCCGGGCATTTTGTCATCACTCAATCTATCCAAGGCCTTGTGGAGATCTTCTATGGTGAGATTTGCCACGAGTTTTTTGTTCCATTTCTGTGGGACTCTATACCGCAGAGTTTTTAACACCTTTTTTGCTGCCTGGGCTCTGGCTGTAGTCCCTGGTTGTGCTGTGTACAGCTGCTCGTAGAACCTTTGTGCCAGTTCCTGCATGCCTTGCTGATCCTCCACCAACTTTCCATCTTCTGCCTTGAGACCAAGAATGGGTGGTGAGTCTGAGACTGGGCGGATACCTCTGTAGAAGGCCTTGTTCAACAGCCACTTGTTTACTGCCCATGAGTCCTCTTGAGTACGCACTCTGGAGCTCCAAGCCGCGAATTCCCTCTCTTGTAGTTCTGCTTCCCTCTGATCCAAGGCCGCTTGCCACCTTCCTGCGTCCTTGGCCGTCAGCACCATCCTCTGAGCTGCTGCCACCTTCTTCCTTGCTAGGCGCAGCTCCTTCATTACTTTGCCCTTTATCACCCGCTGTCTCTCTCTCAGCTGGTCCGAGCAGCCTTGCAGTACTGTGTTGAGCACCAGTTCGCTCCCCTCTAGAATCCGACTAACTTGTGCTGCTGCCTGTGCATCTGCCAGGGTGTGGATTGAGATGGCTCACTGCGCTGCTTTACCTTTGTCTTTCTGGAGCTTGATTGTACACCGAACTGGGTCGTGGTCCGAAAAAGAGGGGAAACAAGGCCATGTCTTGAGACTCCCGCCATCTTTTCACACTCTAGGGGAGGCGTAGATCCTGTCCAGTTGTGACTGACAGCTTGTTGACTCCCGACGGGTGTAGGGGTGTGCATGGGGGGCGAATCCTTCCTCGTGCTGCAGGTCCACGAGGTCCAGCTGTTCTACCAGTGCCAGCCATTGTAGTTGTTCCCGGCCCTAGATGGTCTCTTGGCCTCCTCTCCTGTCCTCTGTGTTTTCCACCATGTTGAAATCCCCTATCACCAGCCAATGCTCTACCCGGCCTCTTCCTTTCACTCGAAGTTCTTCCCAGAAAAGGGTCCGGGCCTGTCTGTTGGTTGGGGCGTAGACGTTTAGGATCCCCACTCGTCCAAAGTGCAGGCTGAGCACCAGGAGCTGTGCTCTCCACGGCACCAACACTTCATGATCCTGTAAGCCACAAATTTTTCCTTTCCAATTTGCCAGCTTACCTCGTCTATCCGTCCAACACTGCCTTGGCTTTTGCTAAGTTCCCTTGCCAAGGTTCTCGCCTATGGTACCAGCTCCTACTTGGTTTCAGCTACTCACTGCACGAGCAACGGAGTGTTAGCCATCCTTCCACGGATTCCCAAATCACTCCCAATCCCCCTCCCCGGGTTAGACTGGACTTAAGGTTCGGCTACACTCCCCGCAAGCACAAGCAGCCAAGCACACCAAGCTTCCAGGTTCCTAACATCCCTTGGTACCACAAGACTTGATCATGGGACCCTCTAAATCCCAAGTCTTGAGTGCAACACTTGCTTCGGGACGCCGGGGCGAAACACCGTGGCCTAACGGCCCGGTATGGGTACCTCTCGCCCCCCACTTCCATCCCGAAGGAAGGCCCAAGCCCCTAGGAAGGGCGAGGACCAATGAGCCGCATGGTACTCAAGTGGGGCACCACTCCACATGAGCCGGGAGCACCGCAATCGGTTTCCCTTTCGGGAGTGGGAGCTGCTCTTGAGCACTTCCTTGGATGGCCCCTCCGGCACCAGCCAAGTCCATGCTCACTCCCACCCAAGGCCCCTTAGTCCCAGTCCCAACCTCAAGTCGGTTTGGAAGCCCAACTGGAGAGTCCCTTCAAAACTGGTTCCTGGACCTCACTATCCCTACTATACTTTTGGAACCCCCTGCAGCCCCCCCCCCCCTGGGGGACGCACGCTTTGGGCTTTCACCCCTTGACCCGTATTAGTATTTGGACTTAGTCTCTGGCTCGATCTCGGATCCGATTTCGGATCCGACTTCGGATTCGGTCTCGGACTCGATCGCGGACTCGATCTCGGACCCGATCTCGGGCCCGACCTCGGACTCGACTTCGGACTCGGTCTCGGACCCGATTTCGGATCTCGGACTCCGTCTCGAACTCGGTCTCGAACTCGGACTCGAACTCGGTCCCCGAGTCGGTCTTGGACTCGATTCCGGACTCTATCTCGAACTCGGTCCTAGAGTCGGTCTTGGACTCGATCTTTGACTTGGTCCCATCCGATGAACTCTTTGTCATTTTGGTCATGCTTTCGGGGTTCCCTTAGCCTACGACACCTCGGCGAGTTGGTTCCTTACAACTCCACCACCCATAGAAGAAGTTCGATGCCCACATCGAACGTCTCTTTTTTATCCTACGACTTGTTGACCATGTCTCCAGGGGCATCCCCCCACTTAGCGGTGTGCCTAAGTTAGCCTCCCCGGCCAAGAGCTCATGACAACGGAATATAGGTGTCCCTATACTCCTCCCCTCACCACGCCCTAGTATGGGGTCGGGACTTGAACCCAGCCTTGCTTTACTAGGGGGTTGGGACTCGAACCCAACCTCCGTAGAATACGTCTACGGTTTCGACATCCCCGCAGGGAGTCGGGCGTAGCTCCCTACGCCTGGTCGACCTAGCTAACCCATGCTAATTAGCTCACCTTTGGCGCGCCTTCGGGTCCCAACATATGCCACTTGCTCAACTTTGCAAATTGATATTTTTAATTGAACTTTGCATAAGTACATAGAGTTCTGCCTTGCAGAAATTCCTCCACTAGATCTCGCGCGTTCGCTAGGTTCTCCTCCGGTTCCCATGTTGCTTCGCAGTGTGGAAATCCTTTCCACTTCACATGGAACTCTCTCACCTCGCGTCCTTGTCGCTTGCTCTTGCGCGCATTGAGGATGGCCTCGACTTCGTATTCCTCTTCCCCTTGGATAACCTCAGGTAAAGGTCTTACTTGGTCTTTGCGAAGCGGATCCTCAAAGTACGGCTTGAGTAAGTTCACATGGAACACTGGGTGCATCTTCCCCATCTCTCGAGGAAGTCGGAGTCGGTAAGCCACTTTACCGATTCGTGCCTCAATCTCGTAAGGCCCCGCGAACCTGCTTAAGGAACTCAAGATCAATTCATTTACAGGAATACATGCATTTTTACCTTTGGGTCAACTTTCGGCTGATCCCACTTGGTAGCCTAAGGTTCTTGGTGTTCAGCCACACCTTCTCCCCAGCTTGGAACTCTACGTCCCGGCGCTTTAGGTTTGCGTACTTGGTTTGCCTTTGTTGAGCCCGTTCCAAGGAATCCCTCACTAGATTCCAAATGTTGAGTCTTTCCGCCGTGAATGCCTCCACTGCGGGTAACTCTCCATGATACTCGGCCACGCCGAGTTCCACATGACCTTCAATAGCTCGCCCATTGATGACTTCCCATGGACTCACCCCGATACTCGAATGTGGTGAGTTGTTATAACACATTTCCGCAAGTCCCAAATGACTTACCCAATCGGTCTGGTCTCCCGAGACATAGCATCGCAAATAATCCTCCAGCTGCCTATTCACCCTTTCCGTTTGTCCGTCTGTCAAGAAGTGTTAGGACCACCAAACTTGACTTAATACCCCATACCTGTCTGTGGGTGATAGGCTGTGCTGAATTTCAACTTGGTGCGATACTGTTCCAGGAGGGTCCTCCAGAACCTACTAGTGAAGATCTTATCTCGATCTGAGATAATCTCCTCTGGCCTTCCCCGCACTCGAACCACTTGTTCGAAGAACAGTTTCGCCACACCTTCCGCATCCACCTCCGTTGTGGTGGGTATGAAATGTGCCATCTTCGAAAATCGGTCCACCACCACGAATATCGCATCGAACCCCTCGCTTGGGGGTAGTCCCGTGATGAAGTCCATCGTGAGACATTTCCACGGACGATCTGGAATTGGGATGCTTTGCAACAAGCCCCCACTAGCCTTAGTCACGGCTTTGACCTGCTGACATGTTGGACATGTCTTTACATAGTCTTGGACGTCCTTAGCCATATCTGGCCAATGGTACTTCCTCTTGAGTAAGCCCATCGTCTTGGGCACTCCGCCGTGTCCCGCAAGAGGTCCGTCATGACACTCTTCTAAGGCTACCTTCCTTAGTCCACCTTCTGGAACATACACCCTCGTTTGTTTGTAATAAATGAGTCCATTGCGTTCCGCATAGCCCGTTTTCTCTTCCGTTGGCGGCTCACCTCTCTGGTGAGCTTCCCGTGCCTCCAGATTCCTCAACAACACTTCTTGTGCTAGACCATCGTTCTCATATGCTGTCCGCACATCGTCCCAGAAGGTTGCTGTTGCGCTGGAGATCGCCAACCTCAAGCTCGCTTTTCGACTTAGCGCATCTGCCACGATGTTGCTCTTCCCAGGCTTGTACAGAATCTCGCAATCAAACTCGGCCAAGGCATTGGCCCACCGACCTTGTTTCCCTCTCAGGTCGGGTTGTGACAAGAAGTGTTTCGTTGCCACATTGTCCGTGTAAACCTTGAAGTGTCTCCCAAGGTAGTGTCGCCACTCCTTGAGCGCCTTGACCACCGCAAACAATTCCTTCTCGTGGGCAGGCCACTTCCGTTGAGCCTTGTCCAGCTTCTTCGAGAAGAACGCTACTGGATGGTTGTCTTGCTTCAAAACTGCGCCTAACGCAAAGTCCGAAGCATCCGTGTCTACCTCAAAGTCCTTACCAAAGTCCGGTAATGCCAACACCGGAGCCTTCCTCAACTTCCCTTTGAGGTGGACGAATGCCGCCTCGCATTCCGCTGTCCATACCATCTTCCCTTTTCCCGTTTGATCCGTTAAGGGCAGGGCTACTCTCGAATAGTGTCTGATAAACTTTCGATAGTAGTTGCATAGCCCCAAGAACGCCCTCAACTCATGTACATTCGATGGTCGCTCCCATTCCTGGATCGCTTGGACCTTCTCCGGGTCCACCTTGAGCCCGTCCTGGCCCACCACATGCCCGAGAAACTTTACCTCTTGCTGAGCAAAGTCACATTTGCTCTCTTTAGCATACAGTTTATGTTCCCTTAGTTTCTCAAACACCTTCGCCAAGTGTTCGGCATGCTCCTCTAGCGTCTCGCTATAGATCAGGATGTCGTCAATATAGACGACCACAAAGTGATCCAGATAGGGTACAAAGATGTGGTTCATCAACGCCGAAAACGTTGCCGGCGCATTGCACAGCCCAAAGGGCATCACCAAAAACTCAAAGCTCCCATACCTCGTTCGACAGGTTGTCTTCTCGACATCTTCCTCGGCTACCCTGATCTGGTAGTATCCTGACCTTAGGTCAATCCTCGAGAAGTATTTTGCCTTTCCCAACCTATCGAACAGGTCCTCAATCCTTGGCAACGGGTACTTGTTCTTCTTGGTATACTTGTTGAGCAACCGGTAATCTATGCACATGCGCATAGATCCATCTTTCTTTTTCACAAATAATACCGGCGCCCCATACGGCAACTTGCTCAACCTAACATACCCTTTGCCCACCAACTCCTCTAGTTGGCACTTGAGCTCCTTGAGTTCTTTTTCGTTCAAACGATAGGGGGGACGAACCACCGCCTCAGCGCCCTCGACAAGCTCAATCTTATGTTCTATCGGTCGTGCGGGGGGCAACCCCGCCGGTAGCTCCTCCGGCATGGTATCCTGGAATTGGTCCAACACTCGCTGGATCACTAAAGGCACTTCTTCCGTTCTTGTCTTTTTGTCACTCTTCACCGAGAGTAAGCACAAAAAGGCTGCCTTAGTTCCTTTAGTGAGTTGTCCTCTCGTGGACACCAGGTTCAAGCATGACTCTTTGGCCTTGCTTTGCCCTACCTTTAGATCCTGGGCCTCCACCCTAGATCTTCTTCCTTGGGCATTCGCCAATACCACAAGGTTCCTACCTTGTCCATGCAGCGCTACCACGAACCGATTAAACCAATCCATTCCGAAGATCACGTCAAATCCCGCCATATCCAAGACGGTGAAATCCATGTCCACTTTCCATGTCCCCACTTCGACTCTCGCTTGTCGAAGTACCTCATCGGTGCTTTGGCTACCCTGAACAAACTCTATAGTCCTTGGTTCGCCTAGCCGCTGCACCGTTAGTCCGGCTTGCCGGACTATGTCTGCAGCCACAAAATTATCCGAAGCACCCGTGTCAATAAGGATCTTAACAAAGCTACCTCCGAGCTTCCCTCGGAGGGCTAGTAGATGTCGTGAACGACTCTCTACCAAAGTTGCTCGTGTAATGAGTAACTTTGAGTTAGGGACTGGATCACATACCTCAGTTTGGACTTCACCCGACTTGATGGCCATATTGGCTCTGGCCTTCTTCGGGTAGGGACATTCCCTCGAGAAGTGTCCCGCTTCGCCGCAGTTGTAGCATACGTTGTTTCCCACGCTGCTATACGACTTGACCTTCTTATCCGTGGGTTTGTCCTTTTTCGCTTGACTCCCCCACGTACTCGCTCGCTGGCCACCGGATTTGCCTTTCCGGAACCCCGAGGACTCATTCTTAGAGAAACTCCTTTTGAATTTCCCCTTGCTATACGTTCCCCTTGGTTTGGCCCCTTTGCTAAATGTGGATCCCGACCCCGTCGTGTTCCCCTTTCGCAGGTTATCATTGAAATGCACCTTGATGGCCGCATCCAACGCTTCCTTGTAGTTGGTCGGGTTCCACCTCATCACCTCGCCGCGAGCCCAGGTTTGCAAACCTGATATGAAGGCATGGAACGCATCCATATCCCCCATGTCCGTGACAAGTATCCTCTTTGCCATGAACCCATTCACATATTCCTGGATGGTTCCTGTCTGTTTCAGCCTACTCAGTTCATCCCTCAGATGTAGAGTGGCATTCGGAGGAACATATGTTGCGCGGATCCTCGCCTTCATCATGTCCCAAGTGACCACCGGTCCTTCGTTGGCCTCCGTTGTTCTCCACCAAGACTTGGCATTATCTGCCAAGTATGGTTTTGCACATGGGACCTTCTCCGAGCTTGGTAACCGCAACGCTCGGAAGTAGTCCTCCATATCGTAAAACCAATCCTCCACCACCTTATAGTCATTCACTCCCTTGAAGACCGGTGGGGGCTTTGGTTTGTACTTGGGAACTGCCTGAGGGACTGATTCCACTTCGGTCTGTTCGACCTTGTCTGGTTTTGCCTCAGTCCCGGCCGAAAGATCCGCACCTTCTGCGCTGCCAGCATCCGCAGTCTTTTTCTTTTTCTTCCGCCTCTCGTCACGCTTTAGCTTGCGTACGAGAGTTTCCAGCAGGGCATTGGTCTGTGCCAACTGTCCTTCTAGCACGTCCAATCGAGCCTTGGACGACCGAACCTCGCCACCGGACTCCTGTTTGGAGGTTTCCTCACTGGAGTCCTCCTCATGCAAAGATTCCTCATCCATAGCCTCTTGTTCGACCGGAGGCTCCAGCTCTGGCGGAGGTTCCAAATCCGCCTGGGTTCGCTTACGCCCTGCCCTTGCCATCTCCCAGCAATCCGCCTCTATCCTTCGCTAGAACTGAGGAAAAGGCTCCGATACCAAATTGTAAGCCACAAATTTTTCCTTTCCAATTTGCCAGCTTACCTCGTCTATCCGTCCAACACTGCCTTGGCTTTTGCTAAGTTCCCTTGCCAAGGTTCTCGCCTATGGTACCAGCTCCTACTTGGTTTCAGCTACTCACTGCACGAGCAACGGAGTATTAGCCATCCTTCCACGGATTCCCAAATCACTCCCAATCCCCCTCCCCGGGTTAGACTGGACTTAAGGTTCGGCTACACTCCCCGCAAGCACAAGCAGCCAAGCACACCAAGCTTCCAGGTTCCTAACATCCCTTGGTACCACAAGACTTGATCATGGGACCCTCTAAATCCCAAGTCTTGAGTGCAACACTTGCTTCGGGACGCCGGGGCGAAACACCGTGGCCTAACGGCCCGGTATGGGTACCTCTCGCCCCCCACTTCCATCCCGAAGGAAGGCCCAAGCCCCTAGGAAGGGCGAGGACCAATGAGCCGCATGGTACTCAAGTGGGGCACCACTCCACATGAGCCGGGAGCACCGCAATCGGTTTCCCTTTCGGGAGTGGGAGCTGCTCTTGAGCACTTCCTTGGATGGCCCCTCCGGCACCAGCCAAGTCCATGCTCACTCCCACCCAAGGCCCCTTAGTCCCAGTCCCAACCTCAAGTCGGTTTGGAAGCCCAACTGGAGAGTCCCTTCAAAACTGGTTCCTGGACCTCACTATCCCTACTATACTTTTGGAACCCCCTGCAGCCCCCCCCTGGGGGACGCACGCTTTGGGCTTTCACCCCTTGACCCGTATTAGTATTTGGACTTAGTCTCTGGCTCGATCTCGGATCCGATTTCGGATCCGACTTCGGATTCGGTCTCGGACTCGATCGCGGACTCGATCTCGGACCCGATCTCGGGCCCGACCTCGGACTCGACTTCGGACTCGGTCTCGGACCCGATTTCGGATCTCGGACTCCGTCTCGAACTCGGTCTCGAACTCGGACTCGAACTCGGTCCCCGAGTCGGTCTTGGACTCGATTCCGGACTCTATCTCGAACTCGGTCCTAGAGTCGGTCTTGGACTCGATCTTTGACTTGGTCCCATCCGATGAACTCTTTGTCATTTTGGTCATGCTTTCGGGGTTCCCTTAGCCTACGACACCTCGGCGAGTTGGTTCCTTACAGATCCCTCGCTTGCGCTGACCATCTAGTGGAGACCACAATGGCTGTGCCCCCCCCTAGCCTGGACCGAGCTGCTACCGCTGTGTTCCACCACGTTTTCCCTCTCATGCCGAAGTTGTAGTCCGGTTCAGCGTCCATCTTGTGTTCCTGGATGCATAGAAAGTCTATCCCGCCTTCCAGTCCCAACTCCCTTATATGCGACTTAAGTTGGATTTTTTTGTGGAGCCTATTGTCCGTGGAACTGAGGCCTCGGCAGTTCCATATCAAGCACGTTAAGGTTGTCATGGTGCGACATACTTCCAGGAGAACCTGTTGGTGCTCGGCTGCGCCCTCCACTCTGTGGAGATGGTCCACACTGCCATTGGCTTCCCTCGGTGTCTGGCCCAAGAGAATCCCCGTACCGTGTATTTTGCGAATCCTGTCCACTCTGTTATCGCTCGCTCCATCCGAGTCTGGTAGTCTCTGAGAGCTACTATCTCTGGGAAAGTCCCATTTCCACGCTGGACCAGCCAATCTCCTGCCTCTGACGTTGCCAGCTCTCTCTTCGGGGGAATCCATCGGATCGCCAAATTCACTATTTTGGGGAGTACTGTCTGGAAGCCTTCCCGCTGGTTTCCACTGGGGGACCTTCAAAAAGCCTGCTCTTAGAGCCCGAGCTTGCTACAGGTGGGGCCATCGGGAACCTGATGTGCAGGGCACAAGCTGGTTCACGTTGTAGTAGCACCTTTTCTTCCTCCACTGGAAGCTCAAATGGCCGTTCCAAGGCCAATTTCTCCGTCCTCGCTGTGCATGCTGTCTCCTGGTGGCCCATCCTCTGACAGATCCTACATCTTTTCCCTATGGTTTCTGTTTGGACCCTGATGTATTGTCCCAATACAGCCAACTCCGTTGGGGTCTCTGTTGGAGAGTCTACATTTTCATGTTTCGAGCCACAATGGAATAATGGTTGTTTCTTCCCTAATTATGAAGTATTGGTGAACTAGTCATCACATTGACTATCCCATAGACCATCTTGTTGATCAGAGTTGACTAAGTTGACTGACGGTTTAGGCAAAAAAATCTAAGCCTTAGTGATAGCATCAGTCAATGTTGTTGGAAAATCCTTCTTGACCTTCTACTGCACATCCACTAAGCTCAATCCTTTGATGAAACATTGCACCTTAGTAGGTCATTATAGGCGTCTGTAAAATTAAGGCAAAGATCACAAGACTTACAGGCATACACATCCAAAGACAAAATCCCCTACTGGATCTCTAACAGCTGGTTCATGAGATTGATCTCTTCAAACTTACAAATGAAGCTCGAAAAACCTTTGTCAAATCAATCTAAGAAGTTGGCTTCGGATTAGCTTTGATGTAGTTCTTTCACCACGAAGAAGCATGGCTCGTAAACTTTGTCATAAGAAAATCAATCTTCACTTTATCCTCACAAGGATTGTGAGACCAACAACTTTCCCATAATTCTAACCAAGAATCAACTTTCTAGCTATCACAAATATTTGGTGATGATTTCTATTCCACGATACCATAATCTTTGGCATGCTTGACATATCAATGGTAATCACGGACATGAGATTGATTCAACCCTTGAGGGTCCATGTGAAGCAAGAAATCCTTAATGAGATTGACAGAATCCTTAACCTCCTTTTTGTCACTTTGAACCTAAAAAATCTAGCATCCATGCTACACAACGACATCATCAAGAGTTTCTTCCTCATCGTCATGGCCATCATCACTAACGTTATACTCCTCATCAAGATCAATATCTTGCTCACCCACCATCCCCAAAAGAACGTGCTGCTCCAATACTAATGAAATGAACAAGAGAGCAAACCCTAGGTCAACCTCCCAAACCTTAACATGTTATGGCCTTAAATCCCACATGCACAAGAATATTCTTAGAATATTCTTGTGGTTCATGTCAATAATGTAGAGAAGAAAAGAAGAAGAGAAAAAAATGAGAAAAGAATAAAGAAAGAACTCAGCCTCAAACCCCAAAGACGTGAGTAAGGATAAACATATGTCACTCTCTCAACTCTACTTTACATAAACAGTCATAGGTAGAAGAAAAAATAATTAATTCAATCCAAATGCGTATAACAGTGAGTGGGGGTTATTTTCCAACATATATAAGTGTTGTTTATATACTACATAATTTTATAACTATTCTTAACTGCTTCACACTTGTCTATGATGAGTGTTGCCTAGGTCGGGTCTTTCTTCTTTGAATGTCTAAACTTAGGCATAAATCCATTTCACCTAAACTTTCTTCTTTTGCTTTGCCTAGAATGATACACAAAATAAAACATTTACCTCTTCATCACTCCCCTATGACAGATTTACTGTTTATCCTTAGCCAATCAAATTTTCCAAATCTTGCTCCAAGTTGTTGAGCTTGGTCTTCATAGTGACAAACTCAATGCTTTAGTATAGATTGTTGAGTTCTTGATACATGATCTAATTTTCCTGGTCGAGTATTGCGATGTCCTGGTCTTGGTGGTTGATGTGCTTTGCATCGGTGGATGTGGAAGCCAAGATTGCACTCTTGAGTTTTTGGATTATATGGCACTAATGATTCTACTCATCCATGACTCTATCCACTTTCTTGGTGATTGTTTTGAGGTAGCTCAAGACCTACAGTATTTTGCTCAAGACCCTATTTTGCTAGACCCCCACTCACTGGGAGTTTTATGGAGGAGCTCACTCAACATATACAGGGAGGAGGCAAGCAGCCAGTTGACTAGCCAATGTAGCTGGTAGAAGACAAAGAAACAGCAAAATAGGGTCTTGAGCTGTAGTATTTTGCTGTTTCTTTGTCTTCTACCATCTATATTGGCTAGTCAATTGGCTGCTTGCCTCCTCCCTTTATACGTTGAGTGAGCTCCTCCATGAAACTTCGGACTGCTGGCTTGCTAGGCTAACTTGTGGCCTTGTGAGCGAAGGTGTACCTAGCCTTGACATTGAAGTGTTGCTCTAGCATTTGCTACTGTTGTGGCTGCCTCATCTTGTTAGACTAATTTGCCAAGGGTGTGTCACTATCAGATATATAGGTGGACTAGAGAAGATTTAGCCTATACTTGTTGCAAATGTGATTTTAGGTATCGAAAGTTACTTATCAGCCAGTCCTTACAAACACTCTTTCCTTACTGCCACATGTAAGCAACCAAAGAGAATGACTTGAGAGATGATTCATGGGGTTCAAATATAGAGGGAAAGAGCCCATAAACAAGAGTGCACCCCCTTTTCCAATCGGTTAAGGGTTTTGGGATACTTGGGGTTAAGCATCCTTGGGTTTGAATAGTACTGGGCTGGGTGACCTCCCAGGAAGTCGAAACTCAGGAGCTTACACCATGATGGCAGAAGGTTAGTATTGCTGGATCCTTAATTAGTCCCTTTTGTTCAAGTGTTAATAAATTGGACTTTGCATCTGTACTTGGCTGGATGAGCATAAGGACGGAATTCTTAAGTATCTATTTGGCCAAGCATATTTGGCCCAGCTTTTTAGTTCTCTTTTGCTCTATCTTGCATTGGCTTGACAAGAACCCTCACGTATTGAGATTAGTCCCTCAATATCATTGGATGATAGTTTACCGTGTCTGCCAAACACCCTTGCTATCATACCTTTTGTGTTAGTCTCATTTCGGTCTCAAATGCTATTTATGGAAAGTGTCGAGATTTGCTCATTTGGGATATCTACGGAATGTAGAGATTTTCTTGAATACAATGGTGTTCGTTTTGTGTCCAAATTCTCAATTTAAAGACATTCCATAATTAGTAAGTTTCGAACTTGTCCCAGAGACTAACTCCTCGTACTAAGGGAGGCTTGGTGTGAAAGACCAAAGCATGTGTTCCTTAGGGGGGGGGGGCTGTGGGGGGTTCCAAATGAATATATATAGTAGGGATAGTGGGTAGGTCGGGTATGGCCGACCAACCTGAGGCATAGTCTAGCTCCTGCTTGCATGCCTATCTTTGTTTTGCGTCCAGCTTGGGTCTAAGCCCAAGTTCCATTCCATGCTAGCTGGTGAAGTACCCATATCCTTGCGTTAGGCCACCGGTATGCTGAAATGGCACTAGCTCTATTTGGCTCCGTTTTGCGTGTTGGTCCTGGCAATGGGATGTTGGTTGCTCTAGGACTGTTCCAAGTCACTCCGGGCTCCTGTCCCTTCGCTCTTTGGCATGTATGCTTGAGAGTTGCTCTGAGGTGTAGTTCCATTGTTCCTTGGCTCCATGCTTGGGAGTTTTGGCATTGTTCCTTCATTCAGTGGCCCAAGTTCCAAACCATTGTCCTATGGATATGTGGCATGTGACACGTGGCATATAACACGTGGCATATAGAGGGTTTAGGTTCCACTTCGTGGTGTTATCCTATGGTAAATCACCATAGGATAAAGGGTCAAAACCATGTTCAAGGTTTTAAGGATCCACGGTGACAATATATCCAAATCTCATCCTATAATCACATGTGCTACACTCACCCCCCCTTCAGAGATGTCAATGTCCTCATTGACTATTGACTAGCAGCCCGTCCTAAGCCAAAGGGAAACAACACTTCCATTTCCACACTGAATCTACCAATCCTTCCATTGTGTAGATTAGCTATTCCATATGAGGCCACTAGTTATCCACCCGTACCATAGTTCCATGGTGGATACCTTCATCCGTGAATACTCCACATAAGAGGAAGGACGTACGCATGGATGCCCAATACGTACGATTTCAAATTTAGGGATAAGAATATACTTTGCTCAAGGGTATATTATATTTTTTAGTAGCCACTAATCAATGGAAATCGAACCCATGCCATTTGCTCCGATACCACATGTAACATATATTATCTTTCTCCCCTTAAGCCAATTGGAAAAGGGGCAATTGCTTGATGAGAGAGCCCTTAGTGGTTATTTTATCCCTATTTATACCCCAAGGTTCTAAGGATCCATAGTGATAATATATCCAAATCTCATCCCATGATCACATGCGCTACAATACTCTTTTAGTTCACATAAATCCTCTTTTATAGCCTCATCCTCTTCATCCTGTTGATTTTCTTGGCTGTGATCTTCTTGGCTTAAACTCACTTCATTGGTTGTTTTACAGCCAATGGTTTTATAGCATCTATAGGAGCATTGTATGTCAGACTTTGTGGTCTAAGTTGTGGAATGTCTTTCACAACTTTATCATCTATCGTTCACGTAATATTATCCATTTGTGTACTCATCACTTCCTCAATGCTTAGAGAGATTTGTATCGGCATTGGGGTTGTCTCTATAGACGTAGACTAGTCACAACTCTGTTCTTGATCTAGATGTGGCATTTTATCACCATACTTGTTGCATTTAGCTTTTCTACAGCATACTCAGCCACTGGATTTCTATGGAACAAACCCTGGAGGTCTTGCAACTTGGATTTTCATATCTAGATGGAGTTTTTTTTTGAGGGGAGATGTTGCAAATGTGATTGCAGGTATCAAAAGCTATCTATTAGCTAGTCCTTTTGGATATATTTTTTGTACTACCATGACAGTAGGAGGTCGATATTGCTGGTTCCCTATCAGTCCCTTTTGTTCAAGTGTTAGTAAATTGGGCTTAGCACCTATACTTAACTAAATGGACATAAGGTAAGAACTCCTATGTGTTTCTAGCTGACCATACTCAGCCTAGCTCTTAGTTCTCTTTTTCTTTGTCATATATTGGCTTGATAAAAACCTCGTGTATTGAGACTAGTCCCTCAATATTGCTACATGATAGCTTACTTTGTTTGTTAAACACCCTTGCTATTATACCCTTTGTTAAACAGGGCCTTTTATTTTCCAGCAAAACACCAAAAAATTGGGCATGGTTTCATTGGGCACGAGACCAACAAAGAGCCTTTATCTAGAAGGGCCTATAATGGAAGTACCTACGAAGAGGGGGGTTGTTCGTGAACTGGCTCCTGAGGGTCTACCCAAATGCATCACCCAGAACCATTTGTCCAGTGGTGCCCACATCCATTCTTGAGTACCTGCCTCCCCTTGCTTCCACAAGAAATGCCAGATCTGTGCTTCTTTCTTAGCTTTTTCTGGTCCATTTCACCCTCCTCTCTGTTCCAGTTGTAGGGCACAAGTTGCTGCTGCAGTAATCATTCTAGTCCACACCCGTGATACCACCACCTTCGGTCCTTCGTGTTTGTCATTAAAAATCCTGTTACACCTGGCTTTCCACACTTCCCACAATGTAATTACTCACAGTAGGTCCACTACCTCTGAGGGAACTCCTTCTGTGTCTGTTCTCGCCATGTTGAGCTGGTCAAACCATGGCTTCCCTTCCCATGTTGAGGACCATTTCCAAGAGCTTGTACCATTTCACATTCCTATAGCAGCTTTACCCCATATTGCTGCTTCATATGTGAAGCACACTTGTCTTTGGGAGTGTTGTTGCAGCAACCTGCACGTGCTTCTCCACATGTCTTGTGCGCTTTCACATTCCCAAAGTATATGCCTTTGTGTCTCCCTCGCTCCGCATTTATCACAAGATTGGTTTGGGAGATGTATGTTTCACTTAGATGGTAGCTGATCTTGAATAACCAACCACATAAAATATCTTTTTTTCGCCACCCATCTTCCTTCCCACAGCCCCTTTAATGTCACCGGCTGGATCATGTCTTGTATGTTAGCTTGTTTCATTTTTAATACTAGTAGCGAGTCACTACTTGGCCAAATAAGCCTTCTTCCCAGTCTTGTCTCATATGCAAAGAACTCTTTCTTCTTTTTTCCTTACCAGTTCCATTCTGTTGGATCCTAGACCAGCTCGCTCAATTTTTGTTTCCTAAACCAATACAGCCTGGATACGAAACCTTTTGTTATTGTCAGGTCCATCGATGCTGTTTTCTTATCCATCCTTATTACCCTTATCGGCTTTGCTCTTGACATATCCGGTCGTATGCTTTCCTTGGGCACTTTGTATGGTAGCAGGCGACCGGCCACCCCAACATCGAAAGTAATGCATCTGGGATAAAGATCCCTTAACATTCAAGTTCTGGGAAGATAGCCACACCTGATCTCCCACTTGATAGGATACATCCCGATAATGCTGATCCTTATCATGTCGATACCTATCTTGAGCTTTGCCCATCACCTTAGTAGCTCTAGACCAACTTTGGTGTAGCTGCTCCACATAAGTCTCAACAGCCGGGACCAACACTGACATTGGTTTCAGTACAACAATCTGTTGAGGCAACCCACGAGCATTCTCTTGATGAGCAAATGAGCAAATCTAGTACCAAGAGTTAGTTTCTGAGACAAGTTTAAAACTTACTAAATATGGAATGTCCCTAGATTGCAAATTTAGACACGGGATAAACACCATTATGTTTAAGCCAATCTCTACATTCTATAAATATGCCAAATAAAAAAATCCAGATACTTTCTATAAATAGCATTTAAGATTGAAATGAGACTAACACAAAGGGCATGACAGTGAGCCTCAGGGTGTTTGGCAGACGCGGTAAACTATCATCTAGTGAATATTGAGGGACCAATCTCAATATCGTGGGGGTTCCATATACTAGCAAGTGTAAGCCAATGACACGAGTTTCTCAAACTAAGCGGAGTATGCTCAGTAAGAAACACATAGGGTTCCTACCTTATGTTTATCTAATTTAAGTGCAAGGTCATTAACCAGTTTCTCAACTAGCTCAAGTGGGAATGATAAAGAGAACCAACTATACTAACCTCTTGCTGTCATAGTAGTAAAGAAAGAGTGTTAGTAAGGATTGGCCAACAGGTATCTTTCGATACTCGAAGTCATATTTATGACACTCTCCCCCCCCTTGGGGAAGATCAACGTCCTCATTGATGCATACCCAAGTCTAGCAAACCTTCAAGGAAACAACTCTGAAAGTTAATGGAAAGCATACTATGTGGGAAATACACTAACTTAAATGAGTTATGGAATGACCTCTCCTCTACATCCAAGGACGTTAAGACTTAGACACCTTCGGGCCATCACTGACAAGGAAATGACTAACAGAGTTAGCCCCCTTGCTACTCCTAGTACCACTCAGCTTACAAAGGAATGATATATCCCCGCCCGCAGGGACATAGGGAGAGGGCCAGAGGCCCAACTTCCCCTGAGCAAGAAATCAACTCTGTTGGGAAGATTTAAAAAACTATTATAAACTAGTGGATTAAGTTGTTTACACGACCATACCTCTTTTCAAAAATGAGTCATCAAGAGAGAGGTGGGGACTTGTGATCAGTCTATAATAGTTATCCCCATATTTATGGATTATCGACCAAAGTGCCGAAGTCAGCTTGCCAAAACTGACTCAAGTACTAACGAATGAGAGACACAAAACTTTGATTTATAGAAATATATTATTTTATTAATTTGTAAGATTTATTACAAAGTTTACAAAAGCTAGTCTTTATTACTATTCTCATACTCCATGACAAGCTCACAAGCATGTGAAAGATTCTGAAGAGGTTCCCAAGTTGATTCACAAGTCGGGCAACCTTTCCACTTAACTAGATATTCCTTGGAATGACCACCATGAGCTTTGCCAGACAAGAGAATCATCTCGACCTTATACTCAAGGTCATCATGCACAACTTCTGGAGGGGGACGAATGTCCATAGAGTGATCCACATCAACACAATATGGTGCCAGTAAACTAACATGAAACAGATCATGTACATGGGACAACTCATCTAGAAGATCCAACTTGTAGGATACATCACAACAAAGTAGCACAGTATGTTACTATCCATATAACCCTTGGTATGTCTACCCAAATAGTGTCTCTAGTGTTCTAACGCCGACACTATAGCAAACATCTCTTTCTCATGCGTTGGCCATCTTTGTTGAGTTTCATCCAATTTCTTGGAATAGAATGCAACATGACAACCATATCACCTTAACATAACACTAACTGCTTTGTCACAATATTGCTGTAATATGGCACCTATAGCATAGCCAGATGCATCATAATGCACTTCGAAGGGTTTATAAAGATCCAGGATCCTGAGAACAGGAACTGTAGTCAAGATTTCCTTCAACCGTACAAAAGCACGCTGATAAGCTGGCGTCCAATGAAACGGTATACTACTCTTCATTAACTCAGTCAACGAAAGAGCAATTCTTGCAAAATTGTAGACAAACTTGCAATAGTATCCCGCTAAACCGAGAAAGGAACAAACATCTAATACAGTAGTTAGGATTTCCCAAGACTTCAGCACTTCCACCTTCTTTGGATCCACCTCAATTATGCCACCACCAATTGTATGTCTGAGAAAGTTTACACGCAAAAGGGCATTTACTTTCCTTAGCATACAGTTTAGGTTCGCACAACTTTTGAAACACCAGATCCAAGTGTTTCAAATGATCCTCCAACGTTTCACTGAAGACTAGAACATCGTTGATATATAGGATAACAAATGTGTCCAAATAATCTCCGAATATTCTATCCATCATAGTGCTAAATGTTGCCAGAGCATTGCATAACCCAAATGGCATGACAAGGAACTTATAAGATCCATACTGAGTCTTAAAGGCTGTTTTCTCCACATCCTAATCTGCCACCCGTATCTGATGATATTTAGACTACAAATCAAGTTGCATAAAATACTTAGCCTTTAAGAGTTGGTCAAACAAGTCATCAATGCGAGGCAAAGGATAACTATTTTTTACTGTGATCGTGTTGAGTGCCCAGTAGTCAATACACATTCTCATGGTTCCATCCTTTTTCATAACAAAAAGGATCGGTGCTCCATAAGGAAGCTCTATTTCGTTAAAGTGGGATTTATTCAGTAAAATGGGACTAGGTACAAATTTTCAAGTATTTGAAAATGACGTGAAATTATATGTTTTTTGTCAAGGGGCTAGACATATCTGGGGCATGGTGACTAGCGCGGTGACTTTGTGTCCAGACTGAGTCCATCTGGTTGTATAATAAATCTCATTGTCAAGGTGAACAAGCCGAATCTAAAGCTAAAGAAGAGCGATGGCATGCGCGCACACACTATTTGTTTGTTCATTGAGCGTGTGGTGAGCTTTCCAAGATGAACGTCATTCCTAACCCTACAATCTGACGGCCAACATATTCACTGGGATGGCATGGGGCCCCACATGATACTGCAAGCCTTTGCTCCTCCTCCAGCTGAACCCTATATGGGGTTCGATCGACAAGGGCTTTATGCAAGGGTTGGCCGTTCAGCTCAGTCTGCGTACTTTGCAGAGACCTTAAGTGTTTTGCTAGGGACGCAATCATCATGTTTGCACCCCTGCCACCCCATAGAGGTACAAAGAAGTTCCCATAGTTCTGGGCACCATGCCCATGAGCGATTATGCCAAACAAAGACACAAGCAGCTGCATGGATGAAGAGATTGCCTTGGGGGCAGGATTGAGTCAAGGTAAGCACGTCTTTTTCTGCTCCATTTTGTCGTGGATGATGCAGAGGTAAGAGTTAGGTCTCTCCATGGAGAGAATCCTGTTATGATAATATGCAGTCCTACAGCTTCTCTGCTCGATGTTGTGGTCGAGCTGCCTTCTAACCAATGTCTCTCACTCTTGAGCGATGCAAGAATTCTTTGACAAAGCCATTTTGATAGCAGTGCACTCGTCACACTTTGAAAAGCTGGAGTACTTTCCTATACTCACATCCCTGAACCTGTTGCTCCACAATCTACTAAATCTAGATTGGCTCAGCTTCCTGTAGCCATTACTCTGGAGTTCCCGATTCACATCTTCCAATATGGCCCCCTTGGTATACATGGATCCATCTTCCAAGAGGCGGGTTTTATGTGGTTGTTGCTCGCTACATGTCTCGAAAAACCTCTTGAAGATTGCCTCTCCATATACAACATGACCCCTGGTTTTGTGAGTACCGTCGTTCCCATGGACTGCCAGTTCAACCCTTTGTTCCTCGAACTCAGTTTTGATTCTGTACAATGTGGTTCGAGGGACTCCATAAATGATTCTCCATGCCTTCATGCAGACCAAACCCCTCTGGAAGACCATGCCCCCCACCTGATGTTCTGAAGCATCAACAGATGACCGTAATGCCTCATACATAAAATTGCGAGCTGCCTTCCAGGACAATGTCTTGTATCTTGCTCTCTCCTCTTCAATAGCATCCCAATCAGCATGTTGACAGCACCCCCTCTTGCAACAAGCAACTGTCGAGACCATTTGAACCTCCATCGCCATTTTCTGCCTTTTCGGTTCGTTGCTCAGATCCCTTTGGCTGCGCTTTAGGAAGGTGTACTTTCTTTTCCCATGAAGAGATGTTCTGTCATCAGTTGTAGTGGTGTTTGATTGTGAATCCTTCACATTCTCAAACACTAAGTGCCTCAATTTCCACCGCACAATGCTTCCAATAGTCAGATTGTTTTCTTCTGTGTCAACAACCTCTAAAATCGCAACTCCAATATCATCCCAGCCCAATTCTTGATTAGCAACTGCATCTCTTGGATCGACAACTATGGCTAAGCCCTCAACTACCACCTCCCCCTCGGGGTTGTTTAGAAACACCTTTGCCTGAATCCATGTAGCACGGTTCTTAAGATCCACGGAGGGAACATGCGTCGCACTTGCGGAGGCTATTCTGAAAGTGCAGAAAAGAAGTTAAGACCATACAAAAAATGATTGGAGAATGGCCTAAATCATAACATACCAAACAACCTCAATAGCATGAGGCCACATGCCATTATTCAAACATGCTATTGACACCCACGTGAAATTTCGCATTCACAAAATTGGCATGAGGCCTCATGCCATCTTGATATACACACAGTTGCAGGCAAGTAAAAACATACATGACAATACGCTAGCCATGAAATTGCAAGGGCCCAAGATGGCATGTGGCCTCATGCCATTTCTAAATGTGGTCCTAAGCCATTCCATGGTGAACATACCAGGAAGCACAAGTGCCGAATATCAAGAGGAAGCGGTAGCCACACCAAAGACAGTGCCGCTCGCAACACCACAACTACTCGTAGTGCCGCTCGCAACACCGCAACTGCTCGTAGCGCCGCTCGCACAAACTGCCACTCGCATAAACTGCCGCTCGCAATGGCGCTCGCAATGCCGCAACCGCTCGTAGACACATAAACCACAGCTCACAATGCCGCTTACACAAGCAGCGCTCACTGCGCTCAGCGGAACCAAGAACACGGCGCACAAAAATGATAGACCTAGGAATGAGTTCGAGAATTCAAAAATAACACACGCTTGAACATCACATCAAATCATCTGACAAACCAGATCTTATGATTCCTTTGACAAATTTCAAACTAAGTAGCTTCTAGACTTTGCTGTTGGACGTTGAACTTTGTCACATCATGTCCTTGCCTCGATCCAGCTGTGCCATGTCAGTGATTCGAACTTTGCCATGCCATGTCAGCGATCCGCGCCAAGATTATTCGCCGTGTAAAGGAATAATTATGCTCTGTGTGTACGTCCATTTATGGCAATATAAGGCCACATGCCATTCAAAGAATAATGCTAGTCGAGCATTTTTTGGTGCATTTTTGGGTTCAAAATTGCATGAGCCCACACGCTATAAAGTTTACCTGTACCAAAAATAGAAACAGCTTTATTTACTTGGGAATTTAAGTGGTTGAGGCATTTTTAAACTTACAAACACATGCCCTACTTACATTCCTTTGGTTGCTTAAAATTCAAAAATATTATAAACCTTTCTTTTTGCATTTTCAATGTTTTCAATTATGGTTTTTGATTTTCGCAGGACCAGCCTAGTAATCTATTTGCATCCCGTCATGTTTATAGCTAGCTTTCGTTTGTCCCCTTCGCTAGCCTGAGATACATCTGCTCGGCATCTGCCTCTTACAGCATTTGCCCAGAAAGGGCATCTTTCTTCACGCAGCATTTGCCACATGTTTAGGGTTTAGGGTTTAGCAATTCAGTAGCTTGATAAACATGCAAATACAGAACTTGATGCAAAATCCTTTGATATGTCACAATGCCCCTAGGACCATAAACACATTTCAATAGAGAGAGTCCTTTCATTTCATAACTCCTTACGTAGATCTTGGTGAAACCAGAGTTAGTGAAGTTGGTTTCTTGTGATCCCGCATCTGATTGTGATGTCCCTTTGCAGTGTCGATGGAAAGGTCAATGCACACCAAACTGTAAAATCTTGGAGCAAAATAACGGTCGGATCTATGGCAAATGCCCCTGAAACATTGTAAAGCTCGTGTGGTCTTATGTGGTGTCCGATCGAGATGCTTCTTTGCAGGGTCATCAAGAAAGACATTGTATACCATTTTGTAAAATCTAGTTGCGATCTAACGGTTGGATCTCCAGAAAACTCAAAAAAATCTCGCGCGTGTCAGAATATTCTAGGAATATACTCCTATGTGCCCCTTAAAATGGCATGCGGCCCCACGCCATTTAAGAGATAACGCCAGATGACACCGAGCATTTTTTGGTGCATTTTTTGGGATCAAAATTGCATGAGCCCACACGCTTGAACGTCACATCAAATCCTCTGACAAACCAGATCTTATAATTCCTCTGACAAATTTCAAACTGAGTAGCTTCTAGACTTTGCTGTCGGACGTTGAACTTTGTCACATCATGTCCTTGCCTCTCTATCCAGCTGTGCCATGTCAGTGATTCGAACTTTGCCATGCCATGTCAGCGATCTGCACCAAGATTATTCGCCGTGTAACTACTCGGCATCTGCCTCTTACAGAATTTGCCCAGAAAGGGCATCTTTCTTCACGCAGCATTTGCCACATATTTAGGGAGGGTTTAGGGTTTAGCAATTCAGTAGCTTGATAAACATGCAAATACAGAACTTGATGCAAAATCCTTTGATATGTCACAATGCCCCTAGGACATAAACACATTTCAATAGAGAGGGTCCTTTCATTTCATAATTCCTTACGTAGATCTTGGTGAAACCAGAGTTAGTGAATTTGGTTTCTTGTGATCCCGCATCTGATTGTGATGTCCCTTTGCAGTGTCGATGGAAAGGTCAATGCACACTAAACTGTAGAATCTTGGAGCAAAATAACGGTCGGATCTATGGCAAATGCCCCTGAAACATTGTAAGGCTCGTGTGGTCTCATGTGGTGTCCGATCGAGATGCTTCTTTGCAGGGTCATCAAGAAGGACATTGTATACCATTCTTTATTTAGCTGAACATCTGGCATTTTTGGAAATACAAGATGCTTTGGAATATCCAATCATGCATGGTATAAATATAGCGAGGGTATTAAATGATATCCCAATCATGATCTTTCTTTTGGATTTCGCGTGCATGCAGTCCGAGGAATGATGACGTTGCGGATTTCTTTTGGATTTCACGTGCATGCATGCGCGCGGCGATCCAGAAATTAATGGTGGCGCCCAAGTCCGAGGAATGATGACGTTGCGGGATTAGTGACATTTCGCGTGTGTGAGGTTAGGTTTTGCATTTTGCTTCATACTCGCACTCGCATCACG
>NW_003314278.1:1005647-1089693 GCF_000143415.4 Selaginella moellendorffii
CTCGTGTGCATCGGCGTCCACTCGCGCTTGCATCACACTCGCGCTCGCATCGCGCTCGTGTGCATCGGTGTCCACTTCAAGACACACCCAGTTTGTAACTTCGCTGCCAACTCCGCTGCCCACTCCACCACCCACACGCAGCCCACTTGGCGTCCCGGGAGATTTTAGCGCCACTCTCCAACTGTAAGTGGCAGAGTAGCATTGCTGCTACGATCCGCTGCACACACAGTGCACATTCGCCAGCGAGTTCGGCCTCGATTGTCACGCCTCCATTCGGCTTCAAATGGTAAGTCTTTTAGGCCAAGTAGAAAATGGCATGAGGCCACATGCCATTCAGTAGCAACATTGGCATGCACCGATTGGGCTCTCGAGTGCAGTCCGGTTACAGATGGCGTGTAGCCTCACGCCATCTTAGGATGCAGCCTCAAGACATCTGATGTAGTGGTGAATGGCGTGTGGCCTCACGTTATTTCCAGCTGCTAGCTTTTCATCTGTCAGCTCTAATTGTTGTGCATTTTTGAACAGGCGAAGAATTGCGTTCTTCTTCCAGCCACTATCAATGTGGATGCAGAGAAGGGGGAGGAGCTCACCAGTTGGACTTTCGGGATGGAAGGCGAGGATCTGAGGTTGTACAACACAAATGGTGGGAGAAAAGAATGCATGGGGATCCTTATCCAAGTGACAGATACTCCATGCAGTTCCATGCAAGAATATGGACTGGCACTTGTGGTAGAGACAGCGTCCGCCTTCAAGATCCACCTTGCACATCCTAGCGGCTTCCCGGAGGGGGGCAGCGGCTATGAGGAATTCCTAGAGGGAGCTAGGGAGAGGTTGTCCAGGAGGCCCACAATTTCAAAGACGCTGCAGGTCTATGAAGATCACATGGAATCCACGGACCTCACCTACGGCGATGTTCAAAAATTATATTCCAACATTGAGCCGTTGAGAGTGACTCCAGTTCGCGAAGCGAAGGGGAAGGGGGTCGATCTGGAAACTACCCCGAAGCAGAAAAGGGTGGTCAAGCTCAAGCCGACGTCCGACTCTCCTACTCCAAAAAAGAAGCTACTCGGTGATGCCATTGCATCGGGTTCGAACACTACACCCACCAAAGCCACAAAAACCAGGACAAGGACGTGCACTAGCAACTAGCGCTTGGCAGGTAAGCCTCGTTGCATGTGGCATAGCATGTGGCCTCACGCCATGGAAAAGGGAGAAAAAGACAAGCTCGAGGATTCAAGCTTAGGAAAGTAAACTTGAGAGGTTCAAGGTTAGGACTGTATTCCTAACCTTGACGTGAGCAGTAGCGACTATAAAAGTAGGACTTAGAATGTTTTTAGACTTATCCCTAATACAAAATACATTGCACTACATCGTCTTACTGCTTATCTCTTCGGCTCTTCACAGCAATGTCTTACTTACCCACCGCCTTCAAGGGATCAAAGGCGTGGGACTAGCACCTTCAAGTACATGTTCACAGTCTCTACTTGGCTTGGTACAAGCAGGTAAGTGCACTCTTCTCGTAGTGTAGTTTTAGTTTTAGGGACTAGATTAGATTTGAATCTCCTAGGAAGATCTCGTGTGGACGTTTCCTCCCAGTCCAGGAGTTTTCACTGGCGACCACGGTGGGATGAGACGACGTGAAGAGCTCATGGAATAGAGCAGACCAAGACGCTCATTTCCCCCAAAACTTCAAGGAAAACGGACCAAAGACGCACAAGAAAATGGCATAGGAAGAAAAAGCCCCAAAAATCAAGAAAAACAAGACCGTAAAACAAAAACGGTGGAAGAGCATGAAGGAATGAAGAAAAAAAAATGGAGCGTAAGACCAAAAGATGAAGAACACTTGAAGATTGAAGCCACCTAAGTCGTGGAAAACTTGGAGCATACGCATAACTGTTTTTGGCGAGAGGTTGAAGAAAGCGAATATTCCAAGGATCTGCGATAAGGAAACGACTAAGGGAAAATTCTAGCGGCTGGAGATGGAGGAAGAATGAAAAAGCACAACTGCCCATTTGGAGACACAAGCTGTACAAGATACGAAGACTGCCTTTTGTGTGGTTTCAGAAATTGTGCAAAACCGTACAAGCAATGCTATCCAAAATGGCGATGCGACACTTGCAAGCAAGCAAAAGCAAGACTCCGAATCAGGGATGACATTGCCGCAGCGGAGGAGAGTAGGAAACGAGAAGAAATAGCCCAAGAAAATGACACCAAAAAGAGAGACGATAGTTTAGAACAAGCTGCGAAACAAAGCTTTAGTTGTTTACAAAAACTTCAAGAAACGATTCTACGACTCTTCTACAAATTGTCTAGCAAATAGGAGGGATGCAAAAATGAGGAAATGTTGAAAGAAAAATATGTTTACTTCGATTTCTTTGCAACTCGAAGAACCCTGACTTGGGTGTATCGCGGACACCTCTTTCAACAAACGATTGTTGAATTCCTAGGCATACACAAACATGAAACTTTTCAACCATTAACGCTTGCTTTCAACACTGATTTGACGAGAGTCATAGCAGCAACAGAGTGTGGAATTTTTGAACCACAAGTTCGTTGGTTTGTGGACACTCTTAGATTTAGAGATTTCGAAGAGAACGCGGAATTACTTTACCGACTTCTTCAAAGTCCTCTCCGTGTAACGCTACCAACAAGCACTCTTCTCGAATTATATGCTATAGCATATTGGCACCGTTTAGGACGGACGAGAATAGCTGGAGAATTGAGAAATCAAGGACAAGGCCATCAACAAATTCCAATTCGGAATTCGAGTTTAAGAAACTGACGGGAACCTGAACTTGCATCAAGTTCAAGGGAACGACTTGTAAACTCAAGGATAACAAGTCGAAGGAGGAGAAATTTAAGACAGAATCACAATAGGCCAAGATTAAATACAGTAACAAACTTCAACTTTGACACTGAGGTCCAACATCGAAACCCCAGCCTAGAGCTACATATCACTCGCAACCAACAAGGAAGAGTGCGTCCAAGCAGTCTCAACATTTTAAGGAGTATTTTAGGAGATCCTGCGTCAAGGATTCAAACTTATAATGCAAGGGTATTAATTGAGACTATCCCTTGGGAAGTTCGTGAAGCGATCGACTCTGATCGTGAAAGAGAACGTGCTATACGACAGAGGGAAGTAGAACACCACCGGCAAGAACAGCATCGGGGAAATGCACCATCACGCAATCGACCATAGAGAAAATTGCGCTGGATAAACCCGCGCACACATAGGCTTAAAGCAACAAGAATCTGTTGGAAACTATACTGTGACGTGTGGACGTCATTAGAGACTAGAAACATACAAGAATTAGGACATTAAAATACAACCACTGCTGTATTCAGCATTTTCAAATACTACCAACGACTGGGAAACACAAACGTTCATAGTGAGAGCTCGCATTCCAGTATGACCAACATATTGTAAGAGACCAAAACAATTGTTCAAGAATTTAGATAAGATTGGACTCCTAAAGAGAGTTGCAATCGTTTGCATACCTGCTCGATCCCAAACTTGGAGAGCAGCACCAAATATCACTAGCGAACAGCTACATCGATCAATATATGACACAACCAACCTCCTTCCACAAACAAAATCGTACTTACTTACACCACCAGATTTTTCAAATACAAGACCTTTCCTAAGCTAGACTCAGGAAAGTGACCTCGAGAAGAAACTCGGGAAGAATCGAGAAAGAAAAACTCGATTGAAGACTCAAGACACAAGAGCTTGACTTCGCATTTCTACTACAAAACCAAACTTGCAGAAGACTCAAGACACAAGAGCTTGACTTCGCATTTATACACCAAAAACAAACTTGCTGAAGACTCAAGACATAAGAGCTTGACTTTGCAATCTATGAAGAACAACATCTGACTCCAGACAACTTAGGCAAAACATAAATTCAGGAAACTTATTTCAACATTCAAGTTGAGAAGACTCAGCAAACTGAATGTACAAACGCAAACCAGACCCAATCAAGATCCGGGAAAGAGATCTTCGACAAAAGAATCGAGAAGTGAAAAAGGAAGAGATAGGAAAAGAGAAACTAGAACAACAACAGCAACAAATTTTAGAAACAATATTAGAGAAGTACGACAAGGAGGATAAAGAAATTCAAGTTGCCGAGTCAAGCAACTTAGCCAACGATAACAAAGAACTAAATAGTGAAGACGCCCCAAAGTTTGAGGCATTTGAAGAAGCCGAATACATAGCACCAAAGTTTTACTCCAATCCAGACTCACCAGAACAACAACTTCACCAACAAAGTCTACAATTTCAAATGGCAATCATCAACCCAGCGACAGCCATAGGGAACATGATTTCCTATCCCATTTTTACTGGTGGAAAAACCGAAGATGCGAACCAGCATCTTAAACAATTTGATCAAATTGTAAAGATGAACAAGCAAGAAATGCATCGAGAAATACTTTTCCCATACACACTTAAAGGAAAAGCACTCGATTGGCATAATACACTCAATGATGCTTTGACCCATGATGAAAAGGTCACACAATTCAAGGAGCAATTCCAGACCGGTGGAACTCCAGAAGAACACTATGAGGTCATCAAAAACTTCAAGCAAAAATCACGTGAAGGAATTCAAGATTATACTCGAAGATTTAAGTTTCATGCAAAGCGCTGCAAGGATTTGATAACAGATAAAGGAAAGAGCTTATCCTATATCCAAGGACTAAAAGAAATCTATAGAAACATGGTAGCAATTGCTGCTGCAACAGAGAATCCAGATGATGAAAGTGTTGATACACTCTCCAAAGAAATCCTCACATTGGAAAAGCGATTCAAGCAATTCACAAAAGCTATACCTCCACAAACCGATGACGGTTCAGATGATGAAGAAGAGGAAGAAATACGCATTAAGACAAAGAAGAAAACACCAAAAGACCAAGACTTGAAGGATATAATTAGGAAAATCTCACAAACCGAACTCAAAGCAGGAGTGTGGTGTACAAAGTGTAAAAACGAGGGACATACATATTTGGAATGCAAATTACAGCTTCCAAAGTGTCAAATTTGTGAAAGAGAAGGCCATACAGCCAAGAAATGCCGATACAGGAATACAATGGAAGTTTCAAGAATCGAGAATGTTCCTCAACAAGAGCCCAATCCTCAATATCAAGGCAATTGGAATCAAAACGTGCGACCACCACGAAATCAACTTCCAAGATATAACAATTATTATCAACGTGATGATAATTTGTATAATCAAAGAGGAAACTTTTACCGTCAGAACAATCACAACTACAATAGAATACCCCCTCAAGATCAAAGACCAAACAACTATATTGGAAATTATGGAAGAAACTACAATACATATCAGCCACGTGATGGACCTCATGACAACTATCAACGTCCTCCCCCACGAAATTACAATTATGATCAAGAACCATATCGCAACCATAATCAAAGACCACCCCAGGCTCAAGGTTATAATTACAACCAGCAACCTGCACCACAACAAGATAATCGACCTCGGCAACCTTACCAAAATGCAAATCATGAAAATAACCAAGTCGTAAACAATCAAGCTCCAAGAGCAAGACCACCTGCAGCATGGAATGTTGAGGTCGAAGTCGAAGACTCACAAACTTATGAAGAACCAGCAATACGAGCAATCACGAGACAACAATACAAGTATCAACAACCAGATAATTTGGAAGAACAAGATCACGATGATGAACTGGAAATTATCCCAGAAACCGAATGGAAGAAAAACAAGAAAGTACTTAAAGCAATTCAAGCTGAATTGCAAGCACAAGATCCAGAAACAATCAAAGAACACGACAAACAATCAAACAATCAAGAAACAAGAAGTTTTACCCAAGAGGAGCTGGTACCTGTTCAGCAGAAAGAAAAGTTTCATGTGGAAGAGCAAGCTGAAGCAAGGTTGAAGCAAAACCTGGTGGAAGATGAACAGCCTGATCAGATTGAGCAACCAGCAGAAGAAGACGAAGACCTGCAGTGGATAAAGGAGTTTCAGACGCAGGAACTTGAGGTGGTGCTTCCGAAGTTTTGTGAGCAGACGGAGCAGAAGAAAAATTCAGTGCCAGAGTTTGACGTGGAACAGGCAGCAGCTGGACAAGCTGGCTTGGAGCAGAAAGCTGTTGTGAAGAAGAAAGAAGAAGATGTTAGACAACAAAGAGGTGTAGAAGTTCAGAACCTTGTGGAGCAGCCATCAAGAGGAGCCGTATACCCAGGCCAAAGTTTCAACTTGAAGGTGGCTGGTGTGAAGTTGATGAAGAGACGAGGAAGTGTGTTTCTCAGGTTCTGGTGGGACAGAGGCAAGCTGGTTTCATCCTTTGTAGCTCTGTAGGAGTAGAGGAAGTAAGTAGTAAAGCAGCAAAACTGAAAGCCGTCCAGGAGAAGTCGTGGCTGTTTCAAGTCGGATGTTTAAAGTTTCGAGAAGAGGCATTTGTGCAACTGATCTCGGGAAGAAGCTGGTCAAATTCAGATCACAAGACTTTGAGGAAGCAGCTCAGACTTATGAAGAGGAGGAGGAGCCACATGAGGGAGCAGCTACCCACGATGCAGCAATGGAGCAGTGACTGCGGGACGCAGCACAAGGCAGTCGTGGGAGAGTGGAGAAGGGAGAAAAAGACAAGCTCGAGGATTCAAGCTTAGGAAATTAAACTTGAGAGGTTCAAGATTAGGACTGTATTCCTAACCTTGACGTGAGCAGAAGCGACTATAAAAGTAGGACTTAGAATGTTTTTAGACTTATCCCTAATACAAAATACATTGCATTACATCGTCTTTCTGCCTATCTCTTCGGCACTTCATAGCAATGTCTTACTTACCCACCGCCTTCAAGGGATCAAAGGCGTGGGACTAGCACCTTCAAGCACATGTTCACAGTCTCTACTTGGCTTGGCACAAGCAGGTAAGTGCACTCTTCTTGTAGTGTAGTTTTAGTTTTAGGGACTAGATTAGATTTGAAACTCCTAGGAAGATCTCGTGTGGACGTTTCCTCCTAGTTTAGAGATTCCAGGAGTTTTCAAGTGGCATGGATGCCATTCTCTGGGCTAACAAGCCTTAGGTTCTAAATTAGACTTATAGAGTTTGTGAATGAGACTCCTTTAAGTGGTCGGAGGTGTGGTTAAATGACTAAAGTAGAATGGAAAAATTAGTCATGGACAATTTGGTATTGGAGTTGTTCCTTAGTTTCACTTTTATTGCTGCTCAAGTATGTCACCATTGGTGTTAGCATCGGATGGTCCTAAGAGTGGGCCTATCTGTCAAGACCCCCAACAAGATTAGGACTGGAAAATGCAAAAGACAAAGAGAAAAGCTAGTGGAAATGAGGAAAAGGCCTTAGACTAGCATTGATTCAGATTGTGGAGAAATGGAATAAGGCTGACCTATATATACTATAGGTTGATGAAGCTCCACCACTCTTGGATCGAGGATGGCCTAAATATAGCTGAGGTTGAGGAGGTGCCACGTCATCATCAGGAATGTGGTTCAAGACTCAGGAATCGTATGGGAAATCAGAGAGTCAGGAATAGGGAAGTGTCTTGAGAGTCAGGAATGTGGTCTACGGGTCAGAAATCTGGTGAGAGTCAAGAATGTGGCAAGAATTGGGGGATTCTTGACAGCACCCCCTCCTCAAGAACAAGTGGAATGAGGACATGAATGAGAATGAAGAGGAGGATGAGATGGGTGGTGAGGGATGGGAGATGGAGAATGAAAAAAATGACGACTAGGTCGAGAAGGATAGCGGCAGTGGAAGTCCTAAACAAGGCTGTAAGCTCTTGAGTTTGGACTTCCTGAGAGCTCACCCAACCCAGTATTATTCACACCCAAGGACGCTTAACCCCAAATATCCCAAGACCCTTAACCGTTTGGAAAAGGGGGTGCACTCTTGTTCATGGGCCCTTTCCCTCTATATTTGAACCCCATGGATTGTCTCTCGAGTCGTTCCCTTTGGTTGCTTACAATCCACCATGCTTCCCTGCAAGTTCACGCCCTCGTGAACGGAAGCTGAGAGCCACAACTCTCCCGAGAGCCTCGCTCTCTTGACACCCTACCCCTTGGGTCGAGCCCAGCGGGAGTAAATTGGACCAGCCAAATGTCAATCAATATGTGGTGTGATTCCCTTAGCCAACCAACAGAGTCGGACCCGAGACCGCTCCGATACCAAATTGTAAGCCACAATTTTTTCCTTTCCAATTTGCTAGCTTACCTCGTCTTTCCGTCTGACGCTGCCTTGGTGTGAGACACAAAATCCCTAGGCCCCAAAGTGGAGCCGGAAGGGCGCCACATGGTAGTGGCCGAAGCGAGAGCCAAATGAGCGTAACACGTTTGGACCAAAAGCTCCGACTTGAAAAGTCAAGAGCGGGAGTGGAACTCCCAATGAAGTGCTCGGGGAACGAGCACGAAGCGAGCAAAAGGCGAGGCTCCAAAAAGGGACCCAAAAGGGCCAACACATGACACGTGGGAGTGTCCGAGATGGACTCGAGTTGGAGTCCGAAGTGGAGTCCGAGATGGACCCGAGTTGGAGTCCGAAGTGGAGTCCGAGATGGACCCGAGTTGGAGTCTGAAGTGGAGTCCGAGATGGACCCGAGTTGGAGTCCGAAGTGGAGTCCGAGATGGACCCGAGATGGAGTCCGAGAAGGAGTCCGAAGTGGAGTCCGAGGTGGACCCGAGATGGACCCGAAATGGAGTCCGAGATGGAGTCCGAGATGGACCCGAGATGGAGTCCGAGATGGAGTCCGAGGTGGACCCGAGATGGACCCGAAATGGAGTCCGAGATGGAGTCCGAGATGGACCCGAGATGGAGTCCGAGATGGAGTCTGAGGTGGACCCGAGATGGACCCGAAATGGAGTCCGAGATGGAGTTTGAGATGGACCTGAGATGGAGTCCGAGATGGAGTCCGAGATGGAGTCCGAGATGGACCCGAGATGGACCCGAGATGGAGTCCGAGATGGAGTCCGAGATGGAGTCCGAAGTCGAGACCGAGACCGGGACCGAGACCGAGACCGAGACCGAGACCGAGATCGGGACCGAGACCGAGACCGAGGCCGAGGCCGAGACCGAGCCCGAGTCCGAGTCCGAGTCCGAGTCCGAGTCCGAGTCCGAGTCCGGAGCCTGAGAGGGTGAAAGCCCAAAGCGTTCGTCTCCCAGACCCTGGGGGGTTTGGTGAGCTCCAAAAGTATAGTAGGGGGAGGACTGCAGTGGAGCCAGTTTGGCCAGGAAAGGCCAGTTTGGCCAGGAAAGGCCAGTTTGGCCAGGAAAGGCCAGTTTGGCCCAGGAAGGCCGGACCCAGTGTTGGGTGATGAGCTGCCCACTGGGAAGTCCAAGACTAGAGTGAACACGGACCGACAAGCGGGGTAGCTTGGTGAAGTGTTCAAGAGCCGGCTCTAGTTCCCCCGGGAGATCGACTGGCCGATGCTCCCAGTCCAAGTGTGGGTGGCACTACCTACTTGGGTACCTGTCGTGGCTCAACGGAACCTCGCTCTAAGCCCATGGCTAGAGCACCTAAAGGCGAAAGGCGAGGAGAGTACCCATGAGGCTTGCGTAAGGCCACGGTGTTCCGAAATGTTGTCCCAAAGTCCCAAACGGTGAAAGGGAAGAGGAGTAGGCCTCTAATGCAGTGACCAAGGAGACGGTCACATGGTGAGGAAGTCCCAAAGGACAGTGGGACTTAGCGGTCAGGCCTGCGGGCCTTGATCCAGTGGCAGTGTTGGCGAACACGGCCATAGACTAAAAGGGACTTGGTGGGGACTGGAAAGGAGTTGTCGGGGAAGGCTATTCCCCATGTCTGCGGGCATCCTAAGGATGCTAAGGAGTAGATCAGGGATGATCGCTCATGGACGGATGGTCCAGTCTTTGAGAGACGGAACAATGATGCAGGTGGTGTTAGACCACCGGTGTGACCAAGGTGAATGGGCATGGCCTTAGCGTAACGGGCCGATATGTCGGGGGTACCTTGGGGTGTCGGTCATGGGATCGGACAAGTGGAGCACTTGGACCAAGTGCAAAGGTGGAGTGGCACGGAGGCCATTCTCGGGGCTAGCAAGCCCCAAGTCCTAACTGGGACTTATTGAGGTTGTGAATGAGACTCCTCCAAGTGGTCGGAGGTGCGGTTAAGTGACTAAAGTAAAATGGAAAAATTAGTCGCTTACAACTTGGTATCGGAGCTGTTCCTTAGTCCGACTTTTATTGGTACTCAAGTATATCACCACTGGTGTTGGCAACGGAAGGTCCGAGAAGTGGGCCTATATTTGAGGAGTAGCAGGTCGGGAAGACATGGCTCTCCATTACAGTTCATGTGTGAACTTGTAGACAAGGTGGTGGATAGAAAAGGGGCCAATAATGGAACGACTTTGGGATCTTGGGAACAGTGCAAGGTTTTCCTCATTGAGTTGAGGAGGTGATTCAGATGAGCGTTTGACTCAGCAAACGGGCTAATGTAGTTGGGGTAAACAACTATAGTTGGGATCACGGGGAAGATAGAGACTCCAAAAACAATAAAGGAGTCACAAGTTTATCCTCACATGGTTGAGGCTGGTGCTCATGAAGATGAGACCGGAATGGATGACCGTGAGAGGTCAAGTATGGATGAGGACACGAGTCCTCGAAATGGTAGCCGGGGCTACCTCTAATAAATGCTGGAACAACCCAAGGAGTTAGGGGTGTATTAAGTGGATGAGTTGGTATTCTCATCACATGGACAAGTAGTCCTAAGGGGCAAAGGTTGCCCCCAGAGAACAAAATCAAGTGTCGGAGTAACACTTGTGAAAATAGTCCTTTTGAGTAGGACAGGAATGCAAGAAGTGTATTCCAGTGAGCTAGTGCCTCACAAGTAGGACCTTACGGGTCTGTGGATTAACCAAGTCCAAAACTGCTAGACGACTCAAGTAGAGTCAAGGGATGGTCCTAAAAGGACTGATGGAAGCATTTGGACTGAGGTGCGTTGTACCCCACAAAGGATGGGGGGGGATCATAGGATCCAAGGATGAGAACAGAGAGTATCTCATCGATGGCAAAATGTGCCATGCTAAAGTCGTGGGAAAGGTGTTCCCAAAAAGAAAACAACTTTGACGCAAAGTTGTGTGTGACCTCTATGGTGCAGTGCTAACGGATGGTTGGCATGAGAAAGAGCGGTGTTGGTCTTGGCAAAGACATAAACACGAAGGGGAAATGTCATAGAGGTAGGCTCGTGGAGCCGATGGTGTGGAGACACCAAATGTGCCAAGGTGTGATACCTTGAGGCTATGTTGGTGGGTTCATGAGAACCCCTTGCCAAAGGAATCCCAATGGAAATGGGAATGGCATAGCCTAAGCTGCAGAGCATGCAGTTGGAGTGTGGTGACCCAGATAATGATGGAGGTGTGAAAGCACCAAACAATGAGTTGTAGGACTTGACAACTATGAGGCAACTAAGCAAGAGGTGCAAAATAATTGGTTGAACGGGTAGAAGGTAGCTACCCAAGACTTCTTAATAGCATAGGGAAGTCGGATACACCCTTACGGGGGATAAGTTGCTTGTGTTGCGATATAGTAAGTCAATGTCATAAAAGGAAATACTCATTGTCAAGAAAGCCATCATTGGGACACCCGAACACTCTAGAACACCAGAAGGTGGTGTTTGATGTCGCGAAGGCAATGGATAAAGCCCAAGGGACTAAGTCCCTAGCGAATGATGGATAGAAGGTGCTATCCTAATGTCCAAGGTTGCAGAGACAGGAGAGGACTGTCTACCCGAGTTGGACAAAGCCAAAAATGGAATTTTGGCAAGGCTAGTGATGGGCATGGAAAGGCCCATAAGCAACAATGTAATCCCAGTGTGTGGGATTATAAGGTGAGCATACCCGGATTGAGGAACCACTCCCTGGGCTATTGGGTAGGTTCATCCCTAAGAATACTTGCTAAGGCATGATAGAAAGTGCAAAGCTATCCTCCTGGTCTGGAGGAAAATAACCAAAGGAAACATATGGGGCCAAAAGGCAAGTAGTATTGGGATGGAACTGAACCATAGAAATCGAAGAGCATAACCAAGGTTGGTTATGCCAGCTGGGAGTGGAGAATCAAGTGGGGGCTCGAGGGTGTTGCCGCTAGCAACCGTGATGCCATGGAGAGTCTAAAATATGGAATTGTCCATGTTAGACTATGTGGCAATTGGAAAACTTGCAAAAAGGGAGGCCTTAGCAAGCTAAGGGACAGAGTTCCTTCAAGGTTCCTAAAGACGATTCTAGGTAGCTTAGTACCTAGAAAGGCCAAGTGTAAATGGTTCATAGAACGCGCAAAATCAGAGTGGCGCAGCAGAAGCGTGGTCTTGAAGCTTGCCATGAGGCAAGGCTGTCAAGGTTAGGGAAGTAGTTCCCGAGTGTTCAAAGAGAGGGCTTTGAACGAAAGTTGATGGTTAAGGACTTCCACGCTTATGCATGAACCATGTTACGGTGGCTGAATGACTTGCTAAGCGAGATTGGCAAGTCAGGGGAACAAGTACCCTAGTTGAAGGTGATAACTTCAAAAAGGGTGGGCCCATGGGGCCAAGCATGGAGGAGTCCATGCATGATCACAGATATGTCAAGTGAGAGGACTTGGCAGTGTGGGGGAACTAGGTTCCTAAGCTGTGATCTGTAGCGCGCTTTAAAAATAAGTTGGTGCACCGGCGTGGGGAGTCACGCCAGGCATCTTGTGTGATGCCGTCCGTAGATGCATATACGGAGCTTGGGTTCGAATCCCAAATCACTAGGGCATGGTGATGGTTTGGAATATGAGGACACTCATATTTCGGTGGTCATGGACTCTCAGTGGGGAGACTGGTTTGGGCACACCGCCAAGCGAGGGATGCCTCGGAGTCGTGATGCACGGTTAGATTGCTTAGTGTGAAAGCTCAGCATATCTAACTTGAACGCTTTGGTGCAAGTGGCACCAAGGTCATGGTGAGTGAGATGGGGACACCTAATCTCAGTTGCTATGAACCCTTGGCCGTAAGGGTTGGCTTGGGTGCACCGCCAAGTGTGGGGGATGCCCCCGGGGTTATAGTCAACAACTTGGAGGTCTAGAAGACCAAGTACCTCTTGGCAACTCTGTTAAGGTGCCAAGGTGAGATCACTAGGTGATCTTATGGCCAGATAAGAACAAGGTCCTTGGTTGGCTAAGGAATGAAGTTCCTGGTTCAAAATGTTGAAATTGAACTGTTTAAGGTGGTGTGGCTTGGTCGCGATGACCAAGTGGGAAGAGCACCTAAGGGAAATAAACTATGTCCGTGCGATGGCATAGTGAGTCCGAGGAAAGTAGTCTCTATAAAAGACCCATGGGAGGGTCACGAAGTTGGGCCGTGGATAGAGCCCATAGTAGAAGATGCTAAAGAGACGTACTAGGGGTGAACATCCTCCGGACTTGGCAAAGAAGAGTCTTTGCTATGGAACCGAAACAATACCTCAAGAAGGGAGGTAGAGATTCGATGTTGCTTGGTGCAACGATCAACGGATAGGAGCAAAAGATGAGTGGCCAAGATAGGGCCGTGGAATCCCTTGGAAGGAATCCAAGTGACAAAGTTAGGCGAGGAACACTAATGTGTTGGACGCTAACAAGTTGCGGGAAAGGAAGTGTGTTTCCAAGGAGGGATTCCGAAATGCTCCGATTTGGCGAAAGTGGAAGCTCCAAGGGAGGGAGCGGTAAGGTAGCCAAATGATAGGGCCATGAACAGCCCTAGCACAAAGTATGATAACTGGAACTTTGGCACGAAATAGAAGAGAGGATGATGGTGCCCTCGAATAGAGAACTTCCTAGGATGGGAAGTGGAGTTGCACAAAAGGTGCAAGGCAAGGTGTCGGAGACACCTAGGAAATTGACTCCAAGAAGTCAAAATTCAAAGTTCCAAAGTGCAGAGGTTATATCGATGGAAATTGAGACTACTCGAGAAGGAGTAGTGGGATTGACTTAGAGAAGGGTCTCTAAGAGGTTTAGCGAGAACTAAACCAATAAAAGGAGAGAACCACTATATGTGGTCCAATCAGTCTCTGAGTTGGAGAGACTACCCTCCTTAGAGGATATGCAAAAGGCATGGTGAGCCTTCAATGTCCAACGATTGACGAATATGGAGAAGGCATGGTGAGCCTTCAATGTCACACCATTGACAAATATTGGCTACGCGCCAAGGATGGAAATGGTAACACATGCGGGTGTTACTTTATAAAATGGTTCACCGTTCGATGAGGACATCGAACTTCGTCTATGGGTGGTGGAGTTGTGAGACACAAAATCCCTAGGCCCCAAAGTGGAGCCGGAAGGGCGCCACATGGTAGTGGCCGAAGCGAGAGCCAAACGAGCGTAACACGTTTGGACCAAAAGCTCCGACTTGAAAAGTCAAGAGCGGGAGTGGAACTCCCAATGAAGTGCTCGGGGAACGAGCACGAAGCGAGCAAAAGGCGAGGCTCCAAAAAGGGACCCAAAAGGGCCAACACATGACACGTGGGAGTGTCCGAGATGGACTCGAGTTGGAGTCCGAAGTGGAGTCCGAGATGGACCCGAGTTGGAGTCCGAAGTGGAGTCCGAGATGGACCCGAGTTGGAGTCTGAAGTGGAGTCCGAGATGGACCCGAGTTGGAGTCCGAAGTGGAGTCCGAGATGGACCCGAGATGGAGTCCGAGAAGGAGTCCGAAGTGGAGTCCGAGGTGGACCCGAGATGGACCCGAAATGGAGTCCGAGATGGAGTCCGAGATGGACCCGAGATGGAGTCCGAGGTGGACCCGAGATGGACCCGAAATGGAGTCTGAGATGGAGTCCGAGATGGACCTGAGATGGAGTCCGAGATGGAGTCCGAGATGGAGTCCGAGATGGACCCGAGATGGACCCGAGATGGAGTCCGAGATGGAGTCCGAGATGGAGTCCGAAGTCGAGACCGAGACCGGGACCGAGACCGAGACCGAGACCGAGACCGAGATCGGGACCGAGACCGAGACCGAGGCCGAGGCCGAGACCGAGCCCGAGTCCGAGTCCGAGTCCAAGTCCGAGTCCGAGTCCGAGTCCGAGTCCGAGTCCGAGTCCGGAGCTTGAGAGGGTGAAAGCCCAAAGCGTTCGTCTCTCAGACCCTGGGGGGTTTGGTGAGCTCCAAAAGTATAGTAGGGGGAGGACTGCAGTGGAGCCAGTTTGGCCAGGAAAGGCCAGTTTGGCCCAGGAAGGCCGGACCCAGTGTTGGGTGATGAGCTGCCCACTGGGAAGTCCAAGACTAGAGTGAACACGGACCGACAAGCAGGGTAGCTTGGTGAAGTGTTCAAGAGCCGGCTCTAGTTCCCCCGGGAGATCGACTGGCCGATGCTCCCAGTCCAAGTGTGGGTGGCACTACCTACTTGGGTACCTGTCGTGGCTCAACGGAACCTCGCTCTAAGCCCATGGCTAGAGCACCTAAAGGCGAAAGGCGAGGAGAGTACCCATGAGGCTTGCGTAAGGCCACGGTGTTCCGAAATGTTGTCCCAAAGTCCCAAACGGTGAAAGGGAAGAGGAGTAGGCCTCTAATGCAGTGACCAAGGAGACGGTCACATGGTGAGGAAGTCCCAAAGGACAGTGGGACTTAGCGGTCAGGCCTGCGGGCCTTGATCCAGTGGCAGTGTTGGCGAACACGGCCATAGACTAAAAGGGACTTGGTGGGGACTGGAAAGGAGTTGTCGGGGAAGGCTATTCCCCATGTCTGCGGGCATCCTAAGGATGCTAAGGAGTAGATCAGGGATGATCGCTCATGGACGGATGGTCCAGTCTTTGAGAGACGGAACAATGATGCAGGTGGTGTTAGACCACCGGTGTGACCAAGGTGAATGGGCATGGCCTTAGCGTAACGGGCCGATATGTCGGGGGTACCTTGGGGTGTCGGTCATGGGATCGGACAAGTGGAGCACTTGGACCAAGTGCAAAGGTGGAGTGGCACGGAGGCCATTCTCGGGGCTAGCAAGCCCCAAGTCCTAACTGGGACTTATGGAGGTTGTGAATGAGACTCCTCCAAGTGGTCGGAGGTGCGGTTAAGTGACTAAAGTAAAATGGAAAAATTAGTCGCTTACACTTGGCTTTTGCTAAGTTCCCTTGCCAAGGTTTTCGCCTATGGTACCAACTCCTACTTGGTCCTACTTGCTTTCAGCTACTCATTGCACGAGCAACGGAGCGTTAGCCATCCATCCACGGATTCCCAATCTCTCCCAATCCCCCTCCCCGGGTTAGACTAGACTTAAGGTTCGGCTACACTCCCCGCAAGCACAAGCAGCCAAGCACACCAAGCTTCCAGGTTCCTAACATCCCTTGGTACCACAAGGCTTGATCATGGGACCCTCTAAATCCCAAGTCTTGAGTGCAACACTTGCTTCGGGACACCGGGGCGAAACACCGTGGCCTAGCGGCCCGGTATGGGTACCTCTACCCCCCCACTTCCATCCCGAAGGAAGGCCCAAGCCACTAGGAAGGGCAAGGACCAATGAGCCGCATGGTACTCAAATGGGGCACCACTCCACATGAGCCGGGAGCACCGTAATCGGTTTCTCTTTCGGGAGTGGGAGCTGCTCTTGAGCACTTCCTTGGATGGCCCCTCCGGCACCAACCAAGTCCATGCTCACTCCCACCCAAGGCCCCTCGGTCCCAGTCCCAACCTCAAGTCAGTTTGGGAGCCCCACTGGAGAGTCCCTTCTAAACTGGTTCCTGGACCTCACTATCCCTACTATACTTTTGGAACCCCCTGCAGCCCCCCTCCCCCTGGGAGACGCACGCTTTGGGCTTTCGCCCCTTAACCCGTATTAGTATTTGGACTTAGTCTCTGGCTCGATCTTGGACCCGATTTCGGATCTGACTTCGGATTCGGTCTCAGACTCGATCTCGGACTCGATCTCGGACCCGATCTCGGACCCGACCTCGGACTTGACCTCGGACTCGGTCTCGGACCCGATTTTGGATCTCGGACTCCGTCTCGAACTCAGTCTCGAACTCGGACTCGAACTCGGTCCCCGAGTCGGTCTCGGATTCGATTCCGGACTCTATCTCAAACTCGGTCCTAGAGTCGGTCTTAGACTCGATCCTCGACTTAGTTCCATCTGATGAACTCTTTGTCATTTTGGTCATGCTTTCGGGGTTCCTTTAGCCTACGACACCTCGACGAGCTGGTTCCTTACAACTCCACCACCTATAGAAGAAGTTTGATGCCCACATCGAACGTCTCGTTTTATCCTACGACTTGTTGACCATGTCTCCGGGGGCATCCCCCCACTTAGCGGTGTGCCTAAGTTAGCCTCCCCGGCCAAGAGCCCATGACAACGGAATATAGGTGTCCCTATACTCCTCCCCTCACCACGCCCTAGTATGGGGTCGGGACTTGAACCCAACCTTGCTTTACTAGGGGGTTGGGACTCGAACCCAACCTCCGTAGAATACGTCTACAGATTCGACATCCCCGCAAGGAGTCGGGCGTAGCTCCCTACGCCTGGTCGACCTAGCTAACCCATGCTAATTAGCTTACCTTCGGTGCGCCTTCGGGTCCCAACATATGCCACTTGCTCAACTTTGCAAATTGATATTTTTAATTGAACTTTGCATAAGTACATAGAGTTCTACCTTGCAGAAATTCCTCCACTAGATCTCGCGCGTTCGCTAGGTTCTCCTCTGGTTCCCATATTGCTTCGCAGTGTGGAAATCCTTTCCACTTCACATGGAACTCTCTCACCTCGCGTCCTTGTCGCTTGCTCTTGCGTGCATTGAGGATGGCCTCGAGTTCGTATTCCTCTTCCCCTTGGATAACCTCAGGTAAAGGTCTTACTTGGTCCTTGCGAAGCGGATCCTCAAAGTGCGGCTTGAGCAAGTTCACGTGGAACATTGGGTGCATCTTCCCCATCTCTCGAGGAAGTCGGAGTCGGTAAGCCACTTTACCGATTCGTGCCTCAATCTCGTAAGGCCCCGCGAATCTGCTTAAGGAACTCAAGATCAATTCATTTATAGGAATACATGCATTTTTACCTTTGGGTCAACTTTCGGCTAATCCCACTTGGTAGCCTGAGGTTCTTAGTGTTCAGCCACACCTTCTCCCCAGCTTGGAACTCTACATCCCGGCGCTTTAGGTTTGCGTACTTGGTTTGCCTTTGTTGAGCTCGTTCCAAGGAATCCCTCACTAGATTCCAAATGTTGAGTCTTTCCACCGTGAATGCCTCCACTGCGGGTAGCTCTCCATGATACTCGGCCACGCCGAGTTCCACAGGACCTTCAATAGCTCGCCCATTGATGACTTCCCATGGACTCACCCTGATACTCGAATGTGGTGAGTTGTTATAACACATTTCCGCAAGTCCCAAATGACTTACCCAATCGGTCTGGTCTCCCGAGACATAGCATCGCAAGTAATCCTCCAGCTGCCTATTCACCCTTTCCGTTTGTCCGTCTGTCAAGAAGTGTTAGTGTCACCAAACTTGACTTAATACCCCATACCTGTCTGTGGGTGATAGGCGGTGCTGAATTTCAACTTGGTGCGATACTGTTCCAGGAGAGTCCTCCAGAACCTACTAGTGAAGATCTTATCTCGATCTGAGATGATCTCTTCCGGCCTTCCCCGCACTCGAACCACTTGTTCGAAGAACAGCTTTGCCACACCTTCCGCATCCACTTCTGTTGTGGTGGGTATGAAATGTGCCATTTTCAAAAATCGGTCCACCACCACGAATATCGCATCAAACCCCTCGCTTGGGGGAAGTCCCATGATGAAGTCCATCGTAAGACATTTCCATGGACGATCTAGAATTGGGATGCTTTGCAACAAGCCCCCACTAGCCTTAGTCACAGCTTTGACCTGCTGACATGTTGGACATGTCTTTACATAGTCTTGGACGTCCTTAGCCATATCTGGCCAATGGTACTTCCTCTTGAGTAAGCCCATCGTCTTGGGCACTCCGCCGTGTCCCGCAAGAGGTCCGTCATGACACTCTTCTAAGGCTACCTTCCTTAGTTCCCCTTCTGGAACATACACCCTCGTTTGCTTGTAATAGATGAGTCCGTTGCGTTCCGCATAGCCCATTTTCTCTTCCGTTGGCAGCTCACCTCTCTGGTGAGCTTCCCGCGCCTCTAGATTCCTTAGCAACACTTCTTGTGCTAGAGCATCGTTCTCATATGCTGTCCGCACATCGTCCCAGAAGGTTGCTGTTGCGCTAGATATCACCAACCTTAAGCTCGCTTTTCGACTTAGCACATCTGCCACGATGTTGCTCTTCCTAGGCTTGTACAGAATCTCGCAATCAAACTCGGCCAAGGCATTGGCCCACCGACCTTGTTTCCCTCTCAGGTCGGGCTGTGACAAGAAGTGTTTCGTTGCCACATTGTCCGTGTAAACCTTGAAGTGTCTCCCAAGGTAGTGTCGCCACTCCTTGAGCGCCTTGACCACTGCAAATAATTCCTTCTCGTGGGCAGGCCACTTCCGTTGAGCCTTGTCCAACTTCTTCGAGAAGAACGCTACTGGATGGTTGTCTTGCTTCAAAACTGCGCCCAACGCAAAGTCTGAAGCATCCGTGTCTACCTCAAAGTCCTTACCAAAATCTGGTAATGCCAACACCGGAGCCTTCCTCAACTTCCCTTTGAGGTGGACGAATGCCGCCTCGCATTCTGCTGTCCATACCATCTTCCTTTTTCCTGTTTGGTCCGTTAAGGGCAAGGCTACTCTCGAATAGTATCTGATAAACTTTTGATAGTAGTTGCATAGCCCCAAGAACGCCCTCAACTCATGTACATTTGATGGTCGCTCCCATTCCTGGATCGCTTGGACCTTCTCCGGGTCCACCTTGAGCCCGTCCTGGCCCACCACATGCCCGAGAAACTTTACCTCTTGTTGAGCAAAGTCACATTTGCTCTCTTTAGCATACAGTTTGTGTTCCCTTAGTTTCTCAAACACCTTCGCCAAGTGTTCGGCATGCTCCTCTAGCGTCTCGCTATAGATCAGGATGTCGTCGATATAGACGACCACGAAGTGATTCAGATAGGGTACAAAGATGTGGTTCATTAGCGCCGAAAATGTGGCCGGCGCATTGCATAGCCCAAAGGGCATCACCAGAAACTCAAAACTCCCATACCTCGTTCGACAGGTTGTCTTCTCGACATCTTCCTCGGCTACCCTGATCTGGTAGTATCCTGACCTTAGGTCAATCCTCGAGAAGTATTTTGCCTTTCCCAACCTATCGAACAGGTCCTCAATTCTTGGCAAAGGGTACTTGTTCTTCTTTGTATACTTGTTGAGCAACTGGTAGTCTATGCACATGCGCATAGAACCATCTTTCTTTTTCACAAATAACACCAGCGCCCCATACGGCGACTTGCTCAACCTAACATACCCTTTGTCCACCAACTCCTCTAGTTGGCTCTTGAGCTCCTTGAGTTCTTTTTCGTTCAAACGATAGGGGGGACGAACCACTGCCTCAGCACCCTCCACCAACTCAATCTTATGTTCTATCGGTCGTGCGGGGGGCGTACCCATGAGGCTTGTGGTGGTCCCACGGTGTTCCGAAATGTTGTCCCAAAGTCCCTTCGGGTCGAGCCCAGCTATCGTTTGAACGAACCACCGCCTCAGCACCCTCGACCAGCTCAATCTTATGTTCTATCGGTCGTGCGGGGGGCGTACCCATGAGGCTTGCGGTGGTCCCACGGTGTTCCCACGGTGTTCCGAAATGTTGTCCCAAAGTCCCTTCGGGTCGAGCCCAGCTATCGTTTGAACGAACCACCGCCTCAGCACCCTCGACCAGCTCAATCTTATGTTCTATCGGTCGTGCGGGGGGCGTACCCATGAGGCTTGCGGTGGTCCCACGGTGTTCCCACGGTGTTCCGAAATGTTGTCCCAAAGTCCCTTCAGGTCGAGCCCAGCGGGAGCAAACTGGACCAGCCAGATGTCAATCAACATGTGGTGTAATTCCCTTAACCAACCAACAGAGTCAGACCCGAGACCGCTCCGATACCAAATGTAAGCTCTTGAGTTTGGACTTCCCGGGAGGTCACCCAACCCAGTACTATTCACACTCAAGGACGCTTAACCCTAAATATCCCAAGACCCTTAACCGATTGGAAAAGGGGGTGCACTCTTATTCATGGGCCCTTTCCCTCTATATTTGAACCCCAACGGATCGTCTCTCAAGTCGTTCCCTTTAGTTGCTTAAAAAGGCCAGGAGAATGAATCAGGTTGTCCGTAGGTTCCCAAGTGTGTTCCTTAGGTCCGTAACCCTTTCAGTCTACCAGATAGTAGAGTTTAGACTGTGAGACCTTGGAATCAAGGATGTCTTGAACCTCATACTCAGACCCATCTTTGAGCTGCACTGGTGGAGGTGGAGGAATGACTCGATTTGGAATAGGACTGGGAATATAAGGCTCAAGGAGAGAGGAGTGAAAAACGAGGTGAATTTGATATGAGGAAGAAGATGATAAGTGATAGGATTAATGATGGCAATGATAGGGAAAGGACTGAGGCATTTGAAATCATGTTTGGGACAGGCCTAGTGGTGGAGATATTTCGCCTGAGGAGCCAGACTTTATCCCCGATATTGTAAGGGGGACAATCCTGACGATGGACATTGGCAAATGTTTTATGAGATTCCTGAGCACGATGGAGGTGGAAGGAAATGGAGTTGTGGATTTCCTGGAGGTTGGAGACAAATGCCTCAGAGCAGGGATTTGACCGAGAAGATTTGGATGGAGAAGGAAGTGAGAGATTGAATTGGGGATTTTGGCCAGAGTTTGCAAAGCAGGAGGAAACTTGAAGGGAGGAGTGAACAGAGTTGTTATAGGAGAACTCAGCAAGGGGAAGGATATCGAACCAGTCATCTTGATGATAGTTGATGAAGCACCTTAGGAATTGTTCCAATGTCTGAATCGTTCACTCGGATTGTCCATCAGTTTGAGGATGATATGCCGCCTATGAAGTCGGAAAATTTCCGTGAATACCAGTTTTGCCATGTTCTCGCACGAAAACTCCTTGGTACACGGCAGGAAGTGCGCCATCTTTGTGAAGCGATCCACCACGACTAAAATGCTATTGAAGCCTCCAGAACTCGAAAGATCACTCAAGAAATCCATGGAGATGGATTCCCAAGGACCTAAAGGGACCGGAAGGGAACGAAGCAAACCTGAAGGAAGGTGGCAAGGTACCTTATTCCAAGTGCAAGTGTCACAGCAGGTAACAAAAGCTTTGATGTAGTCGTCCATGTGAGGCCACTAAGAGTCCCATGCAACCAACTCATAGGTTTTCGCAATGCCAAAGTGACCAGCAGTTTGGCTATCGTGGCACGCCATCAGGACCAACCTTTGAGCATCACCTTTAGGAATGTAAAGCTGCTCCCCACAGTACAACAAGCCATCTAAGAACTCGAACTCATCAAATCGCCGGCAGTTGGGAGTCACTAGGTGTTCAGCCTGAAGATGGGGGAAAATTTCGCTAGCAAGGTCGTCAGATTGAAGATCATTTCTTATTGCATCCATCAAGGAGGAATTCTGAGGGGCTAGGGAAATTGCCATAACTTGAAGCCAATCAGGACTGAGGATAACCTGATCCTGTTGATCGAAGGTAGGATTACCAGGCTTGAGACTGAGATAGGAGCGCCTTGAAAGAGCATCAGGAAGGCCTTGAAGCTTTCTAGGTCTGTATTTGATAACAAAGTCAAACCGACTCATAAATTGTGCCCACCTTGCTTGACGACAGCTCAAAACTCGAAAAGTGGCAAAGTACTTGAGATTTTTGTGATCCATTCAGACCGTTGTTTGATGGCTTGCCCCCTCCAAGAAATGACGCCACTCTCCAAAGGAATCCACAATGGCAAGCAGCTCCTTGTCGTGGATTTCATAATTGATCTCCGCAGGCTGGAATTTCCGAGAATGGAAAGCGACCGGATGAAATTCCTGATCCGCTCCGAGTTGAGACAACACAACACCGATGGCAAAGTCGGAGGCGTCTGCCTTGATGAAGAAAGGTTGTGAGGGATCAGAATGGATCAAGACGGGAGCAAAACTAAAGGCTACCTTGAGTGTGTTGAAGGCTTGCTGGGCAGCAGTAGACCAAGAGAAGGGAACATCCTTGCGAGTGAAATGCATGAGAGGAAGGACAATGTCAAAGTAGTGTTCAATGAATTTGCGGTAGAAGTTGGTGAAGCCAAGGAAAACCTGAACGTTCGACATTGATTGTGGAGGCTCCCATTCGAGAATAGTCTTGACTTTGGCAGAATCCATCATGATACCCTCAGGAGTGACAATGTATCCAAGGAACTCCACAGACTCCTGATCAAAGGAACATTTCTCAAACTTCATGTATAGGCCATCTTCCTGCAGCTTCGCCAGCACCTTGCGCACATGCTCATTGTGCTCCTCTTGAGTTGTTGAGTAGATGAGGATGTCATCGAGGTAAATGATCACCATCTGATCAAGAAACTCCCGAAAGACGTCGTTCGCCATGTGTTAGAAAACTGCTAGAGCATTTGTCAAGCCAAATGGCATGATAGTGTACTCGAAGTGGCCATAGCGGGTTCGGAACATAGTCTTTCATTCATCGCCAGGCCAAATCCGGATCAGGTTGTATGCTCCATGGAGTTCGATCTTGGTGAAGAAGCGGGCACCGCCGAGGTGTTCCAACATGTCCAAAATCAGGGGCAGTGGATAACGGTTCTGAATAGTCACCTTGTTCAAACCCTAGTAGTTGATGACTAGCCGCAAACTCCCATCCTTCTTCTTGGCAAAGAAGATAGGTGCTCTAGCTGGGGACTGCGAATGCTAATTGTACCCTGAGGCAAGGTTCTCATCCACGTACTCTTTGAGGGCCTTAAGCTCGGACGAGGATAACCCATAGATAGGCCCCCACAGAGGTGACGCTCCTTCTTGTAAATCAATGGGATAGTTGTAAGGTTAATGAATAGGCAGTACACTAACTTTTTTTTTGTCAAACACATCCCCAAAATCATAATACTTCTCAGGAAGACTGACAGGAGAAACATGCAAAGAAAAAAGGAAAATAGATTCTTTATGAAGGAGTTCTTTCATAGTGATTGTGGAGATAGGAGAAGGTGTATGACTAAATGGAACGATGAGATGAGGATACTATCCAATGTAAGATGGAAGAGAGGGAAAAGAAGAGGGTGAAAACTTCTTAGAGTCAGGAACAGAACCCCGATTTGAGTTTAGGGAACTTTTCCTGATTTAGACTCGATGAACAGCAGGGGAATCCATGGGAGATAGTGACATGGAAAAGATGAGCTGGAATTCCTTTTCAATAGATCTGAGGCTGGTGTAGTTGGAACCAAGGAAAGTCGAGCACCACAGAGGAGGACTTGTTGTTGATGATGTTGAAGGCGATATCGGTGACGGTGGACCCGATGTGTACTCAAATGGGCAACATTTCCCTAAGTCCAGAAGATGGAGACACAAAATGCCCGCCGATGCCTTCAACCCTCAGATCCTGTATGGTAGGAGAAAGAGGAACATGATGTTGGGTAGCAAAGTCCGTGTCCATGAAGCAGGAAGTTGCACCCGAGTCCAGTAGCACCAAAGCCTTGAGTTTTGATTGTCCAGTGAAGGAAAGGAGAGATGGGATGCAGAAATTGCGGGAATTGGTGGTGGCTTTAATGAAAGATGGTGAGGAGCTTGATAAAGAAGAAAAATGATTTTTATTTGGGGAGTCATAACAGACAGCTCCTACTCTGTTTGGACAGGGTCGTTTCCCGATTGCAACAGAGGTGGACCTTGAGGTAGAGTGAACTCAAGCTCACATCCTTCAGCATCAGCTAGCACGTATGCTCTGCCTCCGATGTGTTGTTGGACAAAGTAGTGGCCGGTCCAGTGAGGGGAGAACTTCAAAGGTGGTGTCAACTACTTAAGTAGAACAAGGTCACCAGCCACAAATGGTTTGGTAGATTGTTGGTGATTGATGACTGACTTGATCTTCTGCTTGCCTCGGAGATGTTTAGTTGTGGATTGTCATTGTTCTTCCAAGGCAAGAACGTCCAAGTCACAAGCATGAAGCTTGTCCTCATTGCTAAGTTACATCGCTGAATCCAGGTACACTACAATGTCCTGTAATGCTGCTAGGACCACAAAGGAAGTAGTGTTAGCAACCAAGAACTTGCTCGGATCCATCACACGCTTCTGCCGCATATGAAAAGTTGGCTGGAACTCTTGGATGGTCATAATCCAAGATAAAGTACTTGGACTGTGAACCGGTCACTATAAAAGAAAGGTCAGCACATTAAAGTAGATGTGGAAATGGATATAGGCTCCAGCGAGAAAGTGACGAAATCACTCCAAGGTGTAAACAACAACCACTACTTCTTTTTCCGCATCCACGTACTTCTTCTCAGTTTCCTTGAACAAATGTGAGGCATAGTATGTTGCATGTGGTAGCTTGCCAAGCTGTGAACATTGGCAAAGGCATACTCCAAAAGCCTCTGTACCCATTGTGATATAAATGTCAAAAGGAAGTTGTTGTTCTAGTGGTTGGAGTACCGGGACCGTGCAGAGTGACTGCTTCAGTGACACAAAGGCTTGTTGCTGGGACTCACCCCAGAGAATGGAACATTGTGTTGTAGCAGAGCTATTAGGGGCCATGAACGTGCATCATAATTGTGGAGGAAACAGCGAAAGAAACCCGTTTGCCTGAGGAAGCTGCAAAGTTGCTTCACGTTGGTTGGTGGGTTCCGATCCAGAATCTCCTAAGCCTTGCCTACCTGGGGCTTGATCCCATCTTGTGAGACATCAAAGCTCAGCAACCAGTCTTCAGTCACCCCGAATTTACACTTTGCCGGGTTCAATGAAAACCTATGTTGTCGGCAGTGAGTGAAGATCTACTCCAAGTGCACAAGGTGGTGCTCAAAGGAGTTAGAGATCATGCACAGATCATCCATAGGCACCCTCAAGGTGCCTCCAATCAAGTCATGAAAGGCGTGGGTCATAAAGCGCTAAAAAGTAGCTCCGGCATTACACAAGCCAAACAGGAAGACGTTGAAAGTGAAGACACCCCAAGGTGTCCAGAAGGCTGTAAGATCTCAATGATCGGGATGAATGAAAATCTGGTTGTACCCTGAAAAGCTGTCCATGAAAGAGTAGTAATGGTGTCCAGCCATCTCATTCACAATCGCATCGATAAATGGAGTCGGAAAGTGATCTTTCGCAGTTGCCTTATTCAAGTCTCGAAAGTCAATGCAGAGGCGGAGTTTTCCATTTGCCTTGTGTGCAGGGACGAGATTGGCCACCCACTATGAGCTCTCCAAAAGGTAAATAAAGCGGGCTGCCAGAAGTTGCTCAATCTCCAACTTCATCTCTAAGTGAGCTATCGGGCTGAAACGTCGCATCTTTTGACGGACTGGTTTGGCTGACTCTGAAAGCACAATACTATGCATGATTGTGGCCATGGGAACTCCTTGAAGCTGGTTGTAGTCCCAAGCAAACACATCCTTGAAACAATAGAGGAGTTGCAAGAGCTTTGCTGTGTTTGTTGAAGTAAGTGATGTGGCAATAAAGACTAGGTCCTTGTCATCACCTAGGAAAATAGCATGAACCCTGGAGTCTAGAGAAACCTTGGGCTCATGGGGCTCATCTATCTTAGATTCCTCCCTAACTTTGGGAACTAAAGTGCAGGGAGTGCCTTTTGCCTCTCGCATCATGGTGATTGCTTGATATGATAACCTGTCTGCCCAAAAGTTTTCTTCACGAGGGACACTTTGAAAAATCACCTGAGAGAACTTATCTTTTAGGTTGACCATCCGCTGCCATAGCTCTTTCAAGTTCTCTTTGCGGACTTGGTATTCTCCAATAAGTTGGCATATGATGAGTTGTGCATCTCCAACGAAAGTGACTTGCCTAAATTTGAGATCTGTGGCCAACTTCATGGCACTGATAGCTGCCAAGTACTTTGCTTCATTAGCTAATGTTGCTGGCAAAGTGATAGAGAGGTCGGCTACTTTGTTCTCTACAGAATCAATCATCCAAACTCCAATGCCGGCAACCTGGTTTTGGGGTAGAAAGCACCGTCAAAATAAGCTGTAATCATAGGAGTGTCCTCTTCTTCAAATAAAGATGTTGGGGACACCACATCTGGCAAAACCGTCTTTAGCAAGTCTAGCAAGAACATTGTTGTTGGATCTAGAGTCTTCATCTGTTGTTCTCTTTGCTTCTGATGCTCTGAGAGCTCAATGTCCAATGCAAGGACTATAGCCAAGTACTCTGCAAGTGAAGGAAGATCCTCCACCGAAGTCAAGTCCAAGTTTTGTGCTAAAGTTTCAGTGTAATACACTTGGGCCTACCGGGAGCTCCACAGTAGGAAATTTTGAACTCAAAGAGCTATAACTTGCATGCAGCACGTTTGACTGGCTTGATTCTTTCTGCCAATTGTGTGTCTGGATGTCATCTTCTATCTCCAAGAAACAGCATGACAAAATATGCTCGGAGTCATCAGCTACCGCAATTTTAGTAGGAAAATGCTTGCTGTGTGACACCTCAGATAGTTGCTAAGGAGGATTGAGCTCGGCTGTGTCCTGTGAAAGATGGGTCTGGTCTAGAGTGACTATGTCCTTAAGCTCCATAAGAGAGAGTTAGTCCCATGCAATCGAGAAGCCCTTCCTCTATCAAGAAACACTCCAAAAAGCTAGATATGGGAGCCCATACTCTATAAGCCCTGCCATCAAATAAAGAGGGCATGGCTAGAAGCTCGGCTTTACTCTCAAATAAAGAGAGTGAAGCTAAGAGATGTCTCAAGTTATCTGACTCACCTCCAACCATGTCAATCGCATTGTATGAGAAAGCATCTATCATATAGATGGTCGACTCCACCGCCAACTCAGGAAAAACCTCTATGAGCTCAAAAGGGAAGTGTGGTGTGGAGGCCATCTTAGTCTGAGCCTATTAGACTTGCTGAGAAAGAGCTCTGCCGTGGTTGTTGAGAAAGGTGGTGCTATGGGTTCCATTGCTAATTTCCATCTTGCCTTGTGGACTGTCAATGGTGCAATGGGCTGTGACTTGCCATGAGCGGCCAAGGATGATAGAGTCCTTCAAAGGGGATGTTCCAAGACGTTGGTAGTCAACCATGAGGAAATCTATCTCAGAAATAACACCCTGCACTGAGACCTTGACACCACAGCAAATGCCTGCGGAGGAACGGTGTGGTTGGTGAAGGTTTTGAGCACGATGGAGGAGCTTTCAATGATCTGTAGCTGTGTTGAAAGGGCAGCTTTGAGAGAGATAATGTTGTTTCCAGAACCGGAGTCAACCAAAGCATCCATTCTACAAGAGGAAGTACCGATCTGCATCGGGATGAAGAATGGACCAGGATGTCGACAATGTGCACCTCTTGAGGAGTCCTCTTGAGAGTGCTCTCTAGTGTTCCTGACCATGCAAACTCCTCTAAACGCTGGCCGAATCCTGGGACAAGACACAACATGTCTCGGAGCGAAAAGGTGACGGGAGTGTCAACTAGCTGTTGAAGAACCAGCTCCAGAACAGAAATAGTTGTTGGTGAGATCTCAAGAGGAGAAGAGAATAGTGACTTGAAGGGGAGCTTACAAGCCACCATCTTTGTCAGTGGATCTGGTGCCAATAGAGATTCACTCTCAACCGACGCTGGGGGATCCATGGGAGGTTGAGTGGTTGCCTTCTTCTTTGCTTGGGCTCGAGTGGCTGCGGTTTGCTGCTATTGCTTATAGAGTTCCTCAGCTACCAAAATCATGTTGACGGATGAGGCGGGTGCCTTGCCTTTGCTTGACGAAGGGGCTACCTCAATTGCTTGTCGCTCCAACTACTCCTAATATGTCTCTAGACCTTGAGACGATGTGGAATTATCAGTGAAGGGATGTTGGACACATTGAGAAGATGGAGGCCGAAGCTTTGGGTGAAGCTTGAAGCAGTGCTGCGTGTTGTGTGTATTCGTCTCGCAGTGAGTGCACCGACGGGACTTAAATCTACGTTCCCAAGTTGTAGCGGCCACTTTCCTGGACTCCACCAGCTCCTGGAGCAGTTTGTCATGGTGTGATTGTTGATGAAGAATGATCTCCTTCAGCTGCCACATCTCATTAGCAAAGTTCTCAATATCTGGAGGTGTATGCTCAATAGCGACAAGCTTTGGTGTGGACAAGTGAACAATTGCACAAGGTGACTCTGACGGGGTGATGGCTTGGTCGAAATCAACTCTAGCAATCCTCAGGTTGACAAGAAGCTCTCTTTCCAACTTTGTAGCAGATAAAAAGGCCTCATGGCAAGACTTGAATGTCTTTTTAAGAAGTTTCCGCTGCAAGTTCCCCACACATTCACAACCACTCTCACCTCAAATGCTTCATCTGGTGAGGTGTTCCACTTCTCTTCTTTTTCTTTTTCTTTTTCTTCTTTTCTTTCACTTTACTTTCATGGCTTTTTTTTTTCTTACTTTCAGGGGGTGTTGCTCCATTGGACCATGGCCCATGCCTTGAATTTCATGCTCAAGCTGCATTGCCGTTTGTATGGAGGTTTCTCGCTTGCCTCAATCTATGTTCTAGGTTCTTTGGCCCTTCCCTTACCATTACTACACCCCACACATTCCCCCCCCACCCATTCCATATCATCTACGTTCACAGTTCCATCACCAATCACTTCTACCAGTGTTGCCCACACTTATCTCTAGATGCCCGTCTTGCATCTTTCATTCTTTCACCATCATTCACATCTCTATTTGAGGTCACATTTACACCATACCACAGACACACATACATGCACCAGTAGCAAAAGACACTACGTCATTTGGTCTTGCCATTTCCGAGATATCCTTACGACCATTTGTTGACGAGGCACTAGCTTTTCTGGAGCAACTTTCTCCCAACCGGGTGAACCTATTCACTCAAGGCACCTAGGTGAATCTTTAGGCAAGGCCACAAAAGCTGAAGCCACTTTCTTTTGCTCCAGCACTTAGTGACCACATGCCACCTTCTTTTACTGGCAACCTAGTGACCACGCTGTCCTTTTCAACTACTGCCTTCTTTAGTTACTCTTATTTCAAAGATGGCCACCTTCTCAGAGTGCCACCACCATCTCAGCACTCCACCATATCGGTGCTAGAGCAGGCACAGGAGTAGGAGCGAGAGTAAGTGGTTACCGGTTACAAGTCCCTAGTTACTGGTTATTAGTTACTAGTTACTGGTTACTGACTACTCCGAGAGGTCAGCGCTTACTCTACAGGCCAACAGTTATAAATGGCCACCTTTTTAGAGTGCTACCACCATCTCGGCACTCCAACATACCACTTCATCTTTCATCATTTCCAAACTTACCACCCTTGGGCAACGCATCCCCTGTTCTACCTCTCTTTCTTTCTCGATTTTGGCCAATCCTTGGAGTATACCGAAAGTCTTCTAGAGGCTGCATTTTCATATTACACTTTCCTGAGCTAAAATCTAGGTACGGGTTAAGTTCTTTGGGTACTCACTCTTTTTCCTCTATTTTCCTCCTCTTTTCAGACTTTTTTTGCACTTTTTCTTGAACTTCAGGGTCCAGTTTGACTACAAGGTTTCCCACCGGGTTTTCCTCCCTATCTCCAAACTTCACATCTACCTCTTTTCTTTCTTTTCCACTTTGTTTTCTAGAGTTTCTACTATTTCACGCAGCTACCAGCACTTGGCATCAGTAGTAGAGGTGCACTCTACACTCTTCGGAGGGTTCTCGCGCATCTAGAGCCAGCATGATCCATTGTGGTCGCATGTTAGGGCATGGCCACCGAGAGAGTGAGAGAGACAAAAGGAATATTCTAGTCCTTAGAATATTCTTCATCTTCCTTGTATAAAAATCCTTGCCCCACAAAGGGAGGGGGGGGGGGGGGGGGGGGGGGGGGGCATTTTGCAGTGAGCATTGAAGCATTTCTCGTGTTTGAGCAAGCGTTGAGGGAGGCGCCCCTCCTTCCCCCAACAGGGGTTGGACCCCAATGGAGCTAATTTGGCCAGGAAAGATTAGTTTGGCTCAGGAAGGTTATACCCAGCTGTTGGGTGATGAAATAACCACTAGGAAGTCCAAAGTTAGAGTGAATACAGATCGATAAGCAGAGTAACTTAGTGAAGTGTTTAAGAGCCTACTCTAGTTCCTCTAAGAGATCAAATGGTCGATGCTCCCAGTCCAAGTGTGGGTGGCACTACCTACTTGGATACCTGGTGTGGCTCAATGGAACCTCGCTCTAAGCCCATGGCTAAAGCACCCAAAGGTAGAAGGTGGGGAGAGTACCTATGAGGCTCACGTATGGCCATAGTGTTCCGAAATGTTGTCCCAAAGTCCCGGACTGTGGAAAGGAAGAGGAGTAGTCCTTTGGTGTGGCAACCAAGGATACGGTCACGCGGTGAGGAAGTCCTAGAAAATAGTGGGACTTGGTGGTCAGGCTTGTGGGCTTTGATCCAATGGCAATACTGGCGAACACAGCCATGAACAGAAAGGGACTTGGTGGGGACCAAAAAAGGGATATTGGGGAAAGTTGTTCCCCATGTCTGTAGGCATCCTAAGGATGCTAAAGAGTGGATATAGAATGATCACTCATGGACAGACAAACTAGTCTTTAAGAGATGGGACTGTGATGTAGGTGGTGTTGGACCACTGGTGTGACCAAGGTGAGTGGGCATGGCCTTAGCATAACAGGCTGATATGTCAGTGGTACCTTGGGGTGTCAGTCATGGGATTGGACATGTGGAGCACTTGGACCAAGTGCAAAGGTTGAGTGGCATGGATGCCATTCTCGAGGTTAGCAAGCCTAAGGTCCTGAATAGGATTAACACAATCTTATGTATTGGTATTTGTATTGCTATGTTGTACTCAGCTAAGTAAATTTGACCAGTCTTTAACAAGGTCATTGCTCGCCAACTTTAGGATTGAACATGAGTGCATACTATGGCTACTCTTTTTACGAGTCCTTACTGTGTTAAATTGTTGTAAAGTAATTGTGGCCTACCTCTAATTATGTTGTATAAAGTTGTGTGCATCCTCACTATGAACGTCTGCGTTCTCTAGTCGATGGTGATGTTCAAAAAGTCTGAGCTGAGTAGTGGTTGTATTCTAAGTGTTGTCCTCAAGGTTATTGTTGATACAGGTTTCTAGATTCTTGATTCTTGTATTTTTTATCTTTGATCACTGTCCATGCTTTGATTAACTATTGTTTTTATTCCCCATTGTCCCCAAAAGACCTCCACTTATTAAATCCTTAGTATTTGATTTCTATTTGCTTGGTTGCTTCTTAATAGTTTATCTAATAAATGTATATTTTCATTTTCAATAATGTGAAGAAGAAATGCAAGTGCTCATTAGTATGGTAGATGGTATACTATTACCAAAAAGAGTTTGGGATAGTTTCCATTGAACTAGACTACCTATTTCCAACTTACTTGAAACATCAACAAAAGAAGAGATTGAGATTCTAATATAATCCCACCCTAAAGTTATGTTGTGTAGAGCATCTTGAGGGTCTACAACAATAACTAGTTCCTCAGCCACAACTGCATGTATAGCATCCACTATCTTCACAAGAGCTTTATACCATATACTGCAAGCATTTATATCTATAAAAGAACAACTAGAATTAGGGATATTCTTGCCTTTGGAAATATTTTTACTCTATCTTCTATGGAATAACATCTTCACCATTATTCCTCTATGTTCCAATTATATTTCCCTAAAAGATTTTGCTAGGACATATCTCTATTGGAAACATCAGTTGATTCTACTTCTATATAGAAAACCCACTAACATCCAGAGTAATTCGAGTTAAACATCTTAATAATGCAAAGTAAAACACATCTAACTCTTAAAGAAGCACAGTGACAAATGGAAGTAGCATCTAAAGATTCTATTCTTCCCTTTGCAATTTATTCTCCATTATCCCAAACAATCTCTATTACATCTCCTTTAACAACTTGAGAAAAACAAAGAAAATTACAAATATCAAAACACAAATAGAAGGAAAAAAGTACAAAAAAAATACAAGCAAATAGGAAATTAAAAAACAAAGCTCCTTTTGTGAATATGAGAAAACAAAACGTGAAAATATGTAGCAAAAATAATTAAAAATGCATAAAATAAGCACACACATGCACTTGCACACTAAAGACCCAATTTAATGTATTGATGAAAGAATATGAGCTCACAATAAACCAAAGTCAAATTAAGAGAGAAACAGATTGGTAAGTGCAAGTTTGTAAAATGACCAGAGAAATGGGGATTACTTAACTCTAAACAAGCATGGTCTCACACTCATTCTTCAAAAATGTAAGGATTTCTAACACTCTCTCTCTCATGGTCTCTTGTTTTTTTAAGCTAGTGTGTGGGCTCATGCCTAGCCAAACTCAAATTTGAGTTTCTCCAAAGAAGCTTGAGATTTCTTGGCATGCACTTGTACACCTATAGACTAGTTTTGGATGACTCTTTTGAAAATCTTTGTTCTTTTGTTTTGAGATTTCTAGGCATGCGCTCTCATGCCTATACACAAGTATGGGATGACTCTCTTGTAAATACACTACACTATCATATAGTCTCACGCCAGGCAATACTAAAATATGAATGTATATTCTTTATAATAATGGAAACCATATGTTTTGAGGAAAGAAGAACATACCATGGCCATAAACAAACCAAAACAGTGTGGGAGAGATATGTGCTTAGGATGTGCTAGAGAGGAAGGAAAAATGCCTCCTAAGATGAACCAGTAGTGGCGAACCCTAGAGAACCCAAATAATAAAACCTAAGAAAAAACCATAAGGCTAAGAGGGGAAAAATTTGAAATGCAAGCTTGACAAAGAATTTGAAATGCAAGGGTAGTGTTATGATACTAATAGCTTGTATCATTATTAAATAATGTAGTACAGATATTTAATGTTGTCATATAGTTCAAGAAGAGACTCCATAAAAAGTTTTTTCAAAAAATGAGATAACTAGAATTGTTTTAGTATTTATCAAAATTTTGTTTACAAGATTATATAATGGGCTTGGCATTTTCATTAAAGAGTATATGTTGCATATGTTGTAGTTTATTGCTCTATTTTATTCTATTTATATTCTATGTTATATTTTACTGTTTTCATTGGTGGGATTCCAATCACAACCGGTTGCGGCCTTTCTGGAGTTGACTGTGGTCTCTCTGCAGACATGGAAATAAGAGCGCTGTTCTCCTCCACGCGCGAGATGAGCTTGTTTGCCGTGGGAGGAGCCAACAAACTCTGGTGCTTGTGCCTCGGCTCCTTCTTCAACCCTATCTAAACTTGTTGCTGTCGCCAAGCTTTGCCTGCATCATATACCAACCATCAATCAGCTAGCGTTCTTTCCAAAGCTTCTACAAACCTCCTTTGAAGGTGTTTTTATGAAGCCCATCGCTCTTTGCACGAAAGAAGTAAAGATGCCTCTGTTTGGCGTTCCTTTCGCTGGACTAACGATCTGATGAAAGAATACAAGTCTTAATCAAAGGTACACAAGAGCAAGTCGAGTTACCTATCCAGGCCTAAAGTCAGGCTCAGAAATGCTTCTCGCTGGCATGTTGGATCTTCTCATATTATCACTTATGGGGTTCTATTGATGCCGATGAGGCAAGTGCTACATTGCTTCTGCTAGAAGCTGTTGCGGGACGGTTATTAATATCAGCATTATCAGAAGCTTTCGGGGGCGAAGGGCCTATCATCTTGTGAAATACACTTTGAATGCCTGAATACACTTACTTTAAGCCAACTTTTCACTATAACACTTTACTTTAGAGCTACATTGCTCAAAGAGCTCTCACTTAAGAAGGAAGAAATTTTAATCCTATCTATGGCCATTGTAATTGAGCTAGGAGATTGTGATAATAAAGTTCTTACAATCGATATAAAGATTGGTAAGACCCAAGCTAGATGCAAAACAAGGAGCAACACAGCCCAATGGGAGCCAAACTAATGTCTTAGGTGGTCGGATATGCATTTTAACCACTATCCCTACTATACATTTGGAACCCCCCACAGCTGCTCCCCCCCCCCCTGAGGAACACATGCTTTGGGCTTTCACCCCACGCCTCCATTAGTACTAGGAGTTAGTCTCTGGGACAAGCTTGAAACTTACTAAATATGGAATGGTGCTAGATTGCGAATTTGGACACGAGATGAACACCATTGTGTTCAGGCTGATCTCTACATTCCGTAGATATGCCAAACGAGCTAATCTAGACACTTACCATAAATAGCATTTGGGACAAAAATGAGACCAACACAAAAGGTGTGATAGCGAGGGTGTTTGGCAGACACAGTAAGCTATCATTTAGTGAATATTGAAGGACTAGTCTCAATATCACGGGGGTTCCCAATACTAGCAAGTGCAAGTCAGCATCATGAGTTTCTTATCACTGTGTCAAGTATGCTTGACTTAATGACAACATAGGATTTCCTTCCTTAGTGCCCTTCCGGTCTAAGTGCACATGTGCTGATCAGTTTCTCAACTAACTTGGGTGGAGACCATAATGAGAACCAGCAATACTGATCTGTTGCTATCGTGGCAATGAGGAGAGAGTGTCCGTAAGGACTAGCTGACAAGTATCTTTTGATACCCGAAGTCACATTCGTGACACTCTTACCCCCTTGGGGAATATCGACGTCCTCGTTGATACATACCCGAGTCTAGCAAACCGTCAAGGAAACAACTCCAAAAGTTAACGGAAAGCACATTATGTGGGAAACACACCGACTTAAATGAGTTATGGAACAACCTCTCATTTACATCCAAAGACGCTAAAACTCAGACACCCTCCGGCCGTCACTGACAAGGAAATGACTAACGGAGTTAGCCACCCTTGCTGCTCCGAGTACCACTCGGCTTACAAAGGAATGATACATCCCTGCCCATAGGGACATAGGGAGAAAGTCAGAGGCCCAACTTCCCCTGAGCAAGAAATCAACCCCATCGGGAAGATTTAGACAACTATTACAAACTGGCAGATTAAGTTGTTTATACAACCACGCCCCTTTGCAAAAGTGAGTCATCAAGAGAGAGGCGGGGACTTGTGATCAGTCTATAATAGTTATCCCCATGGTTATGGATTGGACCCATGAACTGAAGTGCCGAAGTCAGCCTACCAAAACTGACCCAAGTACTAATGAACGAGAGATACGACACTGTGATTTATAGAAATATATTACTTTATTGATTTGCAAGATTTATTACAAGATTTTTACAAAAGCTAGTCTTTATTACTATTCTCATACTCCGTGACAAGCTCACGAGCATGTGTAAGATTCCTAAGAGGTTCCCAAGTTGATTCACAAGATGGGTAACCTTTCCACTTAATTAGATATTCCTTCACACGACCACCACATGCCTTACGAGATAAAAGGATAGCCTCAACCTCATACTCTGGTTCACTATCAATAACATCTGGAGCTGGATGAACATCCCTAGAGCAGCCAGGATCCTCATGATATGGGGCCAGTAAACTAACATGAAACACATCATGAAGGCTAGACATCTCTTGTGGAATATCCAACTGATAGGATACATCACCAAGTCGTTTCAACACCCGATAGGGTTCAACATACCTCGGTAACAGCTTCCGAGACAAAGATTCCTTAATATTCAAGTTCCGGGAAGATAGCCACACCTAATCTCCCACTTGATAAGATACATCCCAGCGATGCTAATCCTTATCACGTCGATACCTATCCTGAGCTTTGCCCATCACCTCAGTAGCTCTAGACCAACCTTGGCGTAGCTGCTCCGTATAAGTCTTAATGGCTGGGACCAACACTTCGGTCAATGGTTTCTGTACAACGATCTGTTGAGGAACCCCACGAGCATTCCTTTGCAGCATCTTCCATGGAGAACAGCCTATAGTGCTGTGAAATGTGTTGTTATAACAGATTTTTGTTGTGTCTAAATGCTCAACCCAGTCGCATTGGTCCGCCGCGACATAGTACCATAGATAATTCTCAACATGAGCATTCACACGTTCGGTCTACCCATTAGTTTGAGGATGTTAAGCCATACTAAACTCAAAACAGTAGGAACAGTGTGCCCCAAAACTTTCCGGTAAACCTTGAATCTCTATCCGAGATCATCTCTTCGGGAAGACCACAAACCCACACTACTTCATGGAAAAAGAGCTTTGCTGCTTGCTTCACATTCACTGTTTCCATAGTTGGAATGAAGTGTGCAATCTTCGACAACCAATTCACAACCACCATCAAAGTATCATAACCCTTAGACTTCGGCAAACAAGTGACGAAATCAAGTGTCACACTCTGAAATGGCCATGCCAGTGCTGGAATGCACTGCAACTTTCCAGCCTACTTCTCAATTTTGCGCTTACATTGCTAGCATATAGGGCAGGAACGGACATAGTCCATTACATCACCTTCCATACAAGACCAGAAAAATCCCTTTTTCAATGAAGCCAGAGTCTTTTGCTTTCCACCATGTCCTGCTGCCGGAACATCATGATGTTCCTGCAGAAACAACTGCTACAAATCCTTAGAGACAAGATACAATCTTTCTTGCTTATAGAATATAAGCCCATCCCAAACTGAGAAGTGAAGCTTCTCATTAGTGTGACTAGCAACTTTTGCTGCTTCACTACCAGGGCTCTGCTTCAACAACCCCGCACGGCATATGATTGCCTTTGCCAATGGATCACTTCCATATGAAGCCCGAACGTCTTCTAACCAGTCCAAACTAATTGCCGATATCACCCGGAACTGAGCCTTATGACTTAATGCATCCGGAACAATATTGTCTTTACCAGGTTTATATATGATTTCAATATCATATTTAGCAAGCTTCTCTTGCCAACGAGCCTGCTTCGGCGTAAGCTTAGGCTGCATAGCAAAGTAGCTCAATGTGTTACTATCTATATAAAACTTGGTATGTCCAACCAGGTAGTGTGTCCAGTGTTCCAGGACTGACACTATAGCAAACATCTCTTTCTCATGCTTTGGCCATCTTTGTTGAGTTTCATCCAATTTCTTGGAATAGAATGCAATGGGACAACCATGTTGCCTTAGCATAACACCAACTGCTTTGTCACAATTTTGCTGCAACACGGCACTAATAGCATAGCCAAACGTATCACAATGCATTTTGAAGGGTTTATCAAGATCTGGGATCCTAAGAACAGGAACCGTAGTCAAGATCTCCTTCAACTGTACAAAGGCACGCTGACAAGCTGGTGTCCAGTGAAATGGAATATTACTCTTTGTCAACTCAGTCAACGGAAGAGCAATTCTTGCAAAATTGCGAACAAACTTGCGATAGTATCCCGCCAAACCAAGAAAGAAATGAACATATGATACAGTGGTCGGGACTTCCCAGGACTTCACCACTTCCACCTTCTTTGGATTGACCTCAATCACGCTATCACCAACTATATATCTGAGAAAGTTTACGCGCAATTGTCCAAAAGTACATTTACTTTCTTTAGCATATAGTTTGTGTTCATGCAACTTTTGAAACACCAGCTCCAAGTGTTTCAAATGATCCTCCAACTTTTCACTAAAGACTAGAACATCATCGATATACAGGACAACAAATGCATCCAAATAATCTCCGAATATTCTATCCATCATAGTGTTGAACGTTGTTGGAGCATTGCATAACCCGAATGGCATGACAAGGAACTCATAAGATCCATACCGAGTCTTAAAAGCTGTCTTCTACACATCCTGATCTGCCACCCTTATCTGATGATACTTGAACCAAGCTCTATTTCGTTAAAGTGGGAATTGTCATTATCCCATTTGTAAAATAAGGTTTCCAAACCTTTATATAGTATATAAATATAACAAAATTCAACTGCATTGAGGCACATGCCATTTTATTTTAAACAAGGAAATGTCTACTCAATCACTTCTCACTGCTTCACCTCTCTCTTCTCCTTGTCATCGTCGTTCAATTTCTTTCCATCCTTTTAATATTGGCTCAATTGCTCCGAGTCTAGGTGGAGCCCAAGTCCCCATTCAATCTTTACTTTCCCCTTATTAATAAAACAACTTCGTAGACTTCCAATAACATGCTGTAAATGCAAATCCTCTCAAAGAATTGTCTTTTAATATTAATACAATGGCATGGAACCCCATGCCATAATAAGTTACATTTTTAAATAAATACATGCCATCTCAGACTGTTATTTTTTGCCTCCAACGCCTATACAATAATCTTGGAATTTCATCACTCTCCACACTATCAGGATTTAAACCCAATAGTAATGCCATCTCTTCTCTAATACGTCCACGCTCATGTTCAATGGTCGAAGAACCCATCCGGTTGAGCAGATTATGGAGATGCGGATAGTGCTTGGCTAGACAATATACATGCCATAAATGATGACTGGTGTCTGTCCGATCAAATGGCTTCTGATATACCGTTCCATCTGCCATTTGGTTGATTTCTGCAGCCACCTCCTGGACTGGCCGGTTCTCTATCACCATCGCTTCAAGCCGTTTTGCAAGGTCCCCCAGAACATACGGTTTCTTCTCCCTAGTTTCCATACTGCAAGAGATGGGGTGCACTGCATATGTGTGCGTGTTCACTGCAGTTTTAATTGGTGAGTCATCGATAATGAGGATTTCACTTGACCTAGCAGTCCGGTTCATCACTACAGCCTCTGCCTTAACGAAGATGGGCTTGCTACCCCTCACATGGACCATAGTCAAGCAATCCTCCTACGTTAGGAGAAAGTCAAATGGTAATATTACTCGCGTCTGATCGTGCATCATCTGTAGCAACGTTAATGCATTGTGGCGCATCATGGATGTCCAAACTCCCAATTGCAAATTGAACCCGGCCCTCTGTTTTAAGTGTCGCATGGTCATTATTAGATCCCGCAGTTTCTCCCGTGTGATTAATGTGAATCTGTCTCTTTTGACCAACTTGCGACCGCAGGCTTTGGAGGGTGCAGTGACATTCGAGGACGAGCCACGCTCATGGGAGAAAAGGACACCGTTCAGATAAAAAACGATACAGTACTTTCGCCGTGACTCTGAAATGAAATGCGTCAGCATAAAAAATGGTACAAGTCAATTTTACCATCTACAATATTAGCGAATGGTGCTCCCAATGGTCGTTCAGAGGGTTTTGGTCGAGGAAACGTGAAGGGCGGAAATACTCTCCTCTGCAATGTGGGGTCAATTGCATCCGATGGCGTGTGGGCACATGCCATTTCAGCTGTAGACTCTGGTACAACTGGCTCAACAGTGGCATGGGGTGGTTCCGATGGCGTGTGATCACACGCCATTTCAGCTGGTGCCTCCGTTGGCAAAGTGGACATGACCGAACAGGCAGCAGGGGCGGTGTAGGGAGGTTCCAACGGCGCGTAGTCAGACGATTGGGCACACGTTGGAAATGAGGATACGACCGGCTCGGCGGCTGGGGCGGCCTCATGCGGGTCCAATGGCGCCTGGTCACCGTCAGTTGGATACGTGGACAAGATTGACTCAGTGGTATGGGCAGCATCAAGTGGAGCGTGGTCAGCTTGCTTGGCGTTGATATGGATAGTAGCCTCCACCAGCTTTGATGACTCTTGCAGGCAAGTAGAGTCCACTGGCGGATCCATATGCATGTCCAAATATCTCCCTTCGATTGAGATGGTATCCTCCCGTGCTACTAAAAACAAACTCATTAGCACATTGAATCGACTATACTGTATTTACCATCAACTGCTATTGAGGAACTAGGACCGATATCACTTGGGCGCACTGCTGATTCTGAAGGATTGGACATACGTTTCGACCCTTGCTTGGCACTATCCTTCCTCGACACTAAAGGCTAGAGTTTGTATCTTAATTCAACTGAATAATCTCTACTTACCATTTCTTCTGCGACCTACATGGACAATGTTAGAAATGGTAAAAGGTTAGGAATGGATGTACTATTATTTACCTGATGGTTTGTCTTGTATGACCTTCCTCCGCTGCTCTTTGGCCACCTCAGGCTGGCCATCGTCGTCATCATCGTCATCGTCGTTATTGTGATCGTCACCATTGTGAGGACCATCCAAGTCCTCTTCGTCCTCCTCTTCTTTATCCTCCTCTTCTTCGTCCTCCTCTTCTTTGTCCTCCTCTTCGTCCTTCTGCTCTTCCTGCTCATTATCTTTCTCTGGCTCCTCATCCCCCTCTTGCATTTCTTCCATAGGCTGCTCAGGCTGGATTGCTTGTTTTTCCAGGACCATCTTGGAAAAATCATCTGGCCGAGTCTCCATCTCAAAATACAAGACATCCATAGCCTGTTTTAGTGCGTGACCTAGGACCGTATCCTCACCCGACTGTCTTAACATGGTTTCTGCACGTTCTTGCACCCTTCGAAGACGACGAGATGAGAAAAACGTGGCCCTGACTTGAAAAGCATCCCTCATCCATTGTACCTCTCCATTGAGATTGGGGAAGGGGAGTCCGCCATAGGAATTTGAGTCAGAAGGTGGTGACTGGCTCCTTTCACTCAGCCCTTGATCTGCAATGAATGGCATGAGCACACACGCCATAACCGCGAGGCATTACCTATCATCTTTTCGTTGCCCTTCTTCCTTTTCGAATCAAACGCCTCTGATCCCGACGACTGTCCAACGTGCTTTCGCTTTTTATGACCACTGTCAGTTTGAGCTTGGCTGGTGCTTGCCTGTTTTGCCTTTGAAGAAGTGTCTCCTGCAAGGAATGGCATGAGACCACACGCCATTGCAAATATAATTTGTACCTCCTTTTTTCCTATTGCTTGTCTGTTTGTCCTTCTTCGACGCGCCACCAGTGCGCTTTTCAGTCCTCGTGTCTGAATATTCACAACGATCTATAATCAAAATGGCGTGAGGCCTCACGTGACCTTACCTTGTGCAGGTTGTGACCTCGGCCTAACATCAGTAGCTGTTAACGCCGTTTCAGCATCTGGGGGTGGCCACGCTCCTGCATACAGAGCTTGTGAGATAACATTGAAACTTAAAGTGCGTACTCACCAGGTTCGTAGAGAAGATACTGTTTTTCTTTGGCAACTGTAATTATATGCTCCATTGAAGTCACCTCTTCAATGGAGTTTGTCACCGCAACACACGGGACACCCTTGAGTAGTGCGGCTCGAAAGAATAGTCCGCCGCAGTTGTACTCGACAACGCATTTGCCCTTGGAGTCACCCGCTATTGCGTTGAAGACCCAGCTGAGCATTTCCCATGCTGCACCTGGAGCTTTCTTTGGATTCGAAAGCTCCATAGCCGTCTTCAGTTCCTCAGGCACGGGTAAATTGACCTCCCTCAGATCAATTCGATCGGCTTTGTTGAACGAAGCTGGGAAGTCACTCCAGTCCCACTCTGCTGCAGGACCAATAACAAGGGCGACTGTGAAGATGCGGACATTCGTCGGTATCTTCTTCTTAGCCATTATCCCATGGATCTCCCGCATCTCCTTGCCTTTCAACCGAGCTTTCACCTCGTTCAAGGCCTTCCAGAACTTGTGATAGGATTCGGAGTCGTAGATCATATAGTGGACTGAAGATTCCACCTCCGCAAGTCCCACCATTAAGTCAATGATGGAGCTGACTTTGTCTGCACGAGTGATCTCCTCGTTTGTGAAGTCCATCACACAAAAGATGTTCTTGACCTGCTCATCTCCGCGGGAAACGATGCTCCTCCACCTTTGATCCTCATCCGAATTCACGTATACCCGGTAAGGTTCTCGATAGGCCTCTGCTGCGGGGTCGAGCTGTTTCTGAAGCCGGCGGTCGACATCCCTCTTAATGAAATTTGGATACTGATCCAACTTCTCAGCTTTACTTTTCGTGGCATCCCGCAGCAGATCGATGTACTTGGGGGCCCCCTTCACGTACTCGTCGATCTCTTCATTTGACAAGTCCAGCTCTTCCATCATCTCTTGCGTGGTGTCGATGCTCACCCTCGCCACGGCCACTTGCTTGAAGATCCAATCCTTCAATAGCGCACGAGCTCTCAGAGTCGTGCACAAGTCCTCGTATGTCACAATATGGCCGGGAGTCATTTTGGTCTTGTTGAAGACTACCTCACCACGTAGAAGAGCATTAGCCACTGTCAGAAGGTCGTCGTCGTCTAGAGACCGCGAGAAACGCAAGGCGTTGAGCTTCAAATCATTGGGCTTCCGGCCGTCCTCCACACCCATTGAGTTTAGCAACTCCCCGTCATGGTACCTCCTTAGCACATCTACCCATTTGTCAAAAACAACTTTTGTCGCAAGTAGAATGTTATGGATGCTGAGTGTGTCATTGACCCCCAGTGTTTTCGAGAGAAGACTCGAGAATTCCTGCAATGGAAATGGCGTGAGGCCACATGCTATGCCACATGCAACGAGGCTTACCTGCCAGGCGCTAGTTGCTAGTGCACGTCCTTGTCCTGGTTTTTGTAGCTTCTTCAGTTGAACCCAGAGCTTCCGTGTTCGTGCCAATATCTCGTGCAGACCCGATTTGTAGCACGTTTCTTGCTTGACATTCTGCGCGTGGGAGATGTATATGATAGATCGGAGGGGCGAGTTGCCTTTTATCAGGCGGACAACTCTTGTCTTGAAGACTTTCTTCACCTCCTCGCCCACCATAATATCCACAACTATCTGTTGCATCGCCAAGCTAGAATGCTGCCCGGAGACGGCATAGAACCGGATGTTCTGATCGTCCAACACCTTCCTATTGATCAAGTCTGGAAACCTCGTCTCGCCCTTCATTGTTCGGTAGTAGGGGATCACGTCTGCGATGTCGGGTGTTACTGGACTTGCCAGCATCTTCTGCTTCAGTTTCTCCACCCACTCATCAGATACTAGCCTGTGGTTGTATTTGCTTTGGATCTCGATACGGCTCACGTCGATTGTATATACTTTGTTGGAATAGTAACAAGTACTATTATCTGCGACAATTTTTGCTGCCTCTTCTTGCTCTTTCTGCTCTTTGCGGCTCTTCTTTTTGGTGGGTGTAGTGTTCGAACCTGAGGCAATGGCATCACCGAGTAGCTTCTTTTTTGGAGCAGCAGAGTCGGACGTCGGCTTGAGCTTGACCACCCTTTTCTGCTTCGGGGTAGTTTCCAGATCGACCCCCTTCCCCTTCGCTTCGCAAACTGGAGGCACTCTCAACGGCTCAATGTTGGAATATAGTTTTTGAACATCGCCGTAGGTGAGGTCCGTGGATTCCATGTGATCTTCATAGACCCGCAGCGTCTTTGAAATTGTGGGCCTCCTGGACAACCTCTCCCTAGCTCCCTCTAGGAATTCCTCATAGCCGCTGCCCCCCTCCGGGAAGCCGCTAGGATGTGCAAGGTGGATCTTGAAGGCGGACGCTGTCTCTACCACAAGTGCCAGTCCATATTCTTGCATGGAACTGCATGGAGTGTCTGTCACTTGGATGAGGATCCCCATGCATTCTTTTCTCCCACCATTTGTGTTGTACAGCATCAGATCCTCGCCTTCCATCCCGAAAGTCCAACTGGTGAGCTCCTCCCCCTTCTCTGCATCCACATTGACAGTGGCTGGAAGAAGAACGCAATTCCTCGCCTGTTCAGAAATGCACAACAATTAGAGCTGACAGATGAAAAGCTAGCAGCTGGAAATAACGTGAGGCCACACGCCATTCACCACTGCATCAGATGTCTTGAGGCTGCATCCTAAGATGGCGTGAGGCTACACGCCATCTGTAACCGGACTGCACTCGAGAGCCCAATCGGTGCATGCCAATGTTGCTACTGAATGGCATGTGGCCTCATGCCATTTTCTACTTGGTTTAAAAGACTTACCATTTGAAGCCGAATGGAGGCCGTGACAATCGAGGCCGGACTCGCTGGCGAATGTGCACTGTGTGTGCAGCGGATCGTAGCAGCAAGGCTACTCTGCCACTTACAGTTGGAGAGTGGTGCTGAAATCTCCCGGGACGCCAAGTGGGCTGCGTGTGGGTGGTGGAGTGGGCGGCGGAGTTGGCGGCGAAGTTACAAACTGGGTGTGTCTTGAAGTGGACGCCGATGCACACGAGCGCGATGCGAGCGCGAGTGTGATGCAAGCGCGAGTGGATGCCGATGCACACGAGAAACCTGTAGAGAAGTGAGCGTGATCGCGAGTGGGAGCGCGATGCGAGCGGGAGCGCGAGTGTGATGCGAGCGCGAGCGCGAGTGTGCGAGCGCGAGTATAAAGCAAAATGCAAAACCTAACCTCACACGCGCGAAATGTCACAACGGTTGGTAATCCCGCCACGTCATCATTCCTCGGACTTGGGCGCCACCATTAATTTCTGGATTGCCGCGCGCATGCAAGCACGCAAAATCCAAAAGAAATCCGCAACGTCATCATTCCTCGGACTGCATGCACGCGAAATCCAAAAGAAAGATCATGATTGGGATATCATTTAATACCCTCGCTATATTTATACCATGCATGATTGGATATTCCAAAGCATCTTGTATTTCCAAAAATGGCAGATGTTCAGCTAAATAAAGAAATTCTATCTGTTTCTATTTTTCTCTCAAATCAATATTATAGCGTGTGGGCTCATGCAATTTTGAACCAAAGAAACCCAAAAAACGTTGGACCCAAAATATTTTGAAAAAACCCAAAAAACCCTAAACATTTTAAACCCAAAAATCCAGGCGTCCTGTGGCGTTATTCCTTCAATGGCGTGTGGGCGCATGCCATTTTCAGGGCCAAATGCTGAATGGAGAAAAATTCCCTTTCAGTGCAAATGCTGCAAGAGGCAGATGCCGAGCACAAAGGACTGTAACTACCTCACATGACACAGATAAACTTTTCTCTATTTGGCAAAGATAAACTTTATAGCGTGTGGGCTCCTGCAATTTTGAACCCAAAAAATGCACCAAAAAATTCTCGGCGTCATCTGGCATTATCTCTTGAATGGCATGGGGCCGCATGCCATTTTCAGGGGCACATAGGAGTATATTCCTAGGATATTCTGACACACGCGAGATTTTTTTGAGTTTTCTGGAGATCCAACCGTTAGATCGCAACTAAATTTTACAGAATGGTATACAATGTCTTTCTTGATGACCCTGCAAAGAAGCATCTCGATCGGACACCACATGAGACCACACGAGCCTTACAATGTTTCAGGGGCATTTGCCATAGATCCGACCGTTATTTTGCTCCAAGATTTTACAGTTTGGTGTGCATTGACCTTTCCATCGAAAATGCAAAGGGACATCACAATCAGATGCGGGATCACAAGAAACTAACTTCACTAACTCTGGTTTCACCAAGATCTACGTAAGGAGTTATGAAATGAAAGGACCCTCTCTATTGAAATGTGTTTATGGTCCTAGGGGCATTGTGACATATCAAAGGATTTTGCATCAAGTTCTGTATTTGCATGTTTATCAAGCTACTGAATTGCTAAACCCTAAACCCTAAACCCTAAACATGTGGCAAATGCTGCGTGAAGAAAGATGCCCTTTCTGGGCAAATGCTGTAAGAGGCAGATGCCGAGCAGATGTATCTCAGGCTAGCGAAGGGGACAAACGAAAGCTAGCTATAAACATGACGGGATGCAAATAGATTACTAGGCTGGTCCTACGAAAATCAAAAACCATAATTGAAAACATTGAAAATGCAAAAAGAAAGGTTTATAATATTTTTGAATTTTAGGCAACCAAAGGAATGTAAGTAGGGCATGTGTTTGTAAGTTTAAAAATGCCTCAACCACTTAAATTCCCAAGTAAATAAAGCTGTTTCTATTTTTGGTACAGGTAAACTTTATAGCGTGTGGGCTCATGCAATTTTGAACCCAAAAATGCACCAAAAAATGCTCGACTAGCATTATTCTTTGAATGGCGTGTGGCCTTATGTCGAGCATTATTCTTTGAATGGCATGTGGCCTTATATTGCCATAAATGGACGTACACACACAGCATAATTATTCCTTTACACGGCGAATAATCTTGGCGCGAATCGCTGACATGGCATGGCAAAGTTCGAATCACTGACATGGCACAGCTGGATCGAGGCAAGGACATGATGTGACAAAGTTCAACCTCCGACAGCAAAGTCTAGAAGCTACTCAGTTTGAAATTTGTCAGAGGAATCATAAGATCTGGTTTGTCAGAGGATTTGATGTGACGTTCAAGCGTGTGTTATTTTTGAATTCTCGAACTCATTCCTAGGTCTATCATTTTTGTGTGCCGTGTTCTTGGTTCCGCTGAGCGCAGTGAGCGCTGCTTGTGTAAGCGGCGTTGTGGGCTGTGGTTTATGCGTCTACGAGCGGTTGCGGCATTGCGAGCGCCATTGCGAGCGGCAGTTTATGCGAGTGGCAGTTTGTGCGAGCGGCGCTACGAGCAGTTGCGGTGTTGCGAGCGGCGCTACGAGCAGTTGCGGTGTTGCGAGCGGCGCTACGAGTAGTTGCGGTGTTGCGAGCGGCACTGTCTTTGGTGTGGCTACCGCTTCCTCTTGATATTCGGCACTTGTGCTTCCTGGTATGTTCACCATGGAATGGCTTAGGACCACATTTAGAAATGGCATGAGGCCACATGCCATCTTGGGCCCTTGCAATTTCATGGCTAGCGTATTGTCATGTATGTTTTTACTTGCCTGCAGCTGTGTGTATATCAAGATGGCATGAGGCCTCATGCCAATTTTGTGAATGCGAAATTTCACGTGGGTGTCAATAGCATGTTTGAATAATGGCATGTGGCCTCATGCTATTGAGGTTGTTTGGTATGTTATGATTTAGGCCATTCTCCAATCATTTTTTGTATGGTCTTAACTTCTTTTCTGCACTTTCAGAATGGCCTTCAGGGTTGGGGAAAAGGTTTACATTTTGAATGGTGGGAAGAGAGTTGCAAAAGGGACCCTTGTGTCTATGGATCGGAACTTTGTTGTACACTGTCAAAGGCTTGGGGAAGGCAATGCTGCTGTATCAGTAGAGACTGTCTTCGATGGGAATGTGGTCGCTATTGAACGAGGAGAGATGGTCGTCGGGGTAAATGTTGTTGTTGCCTTGAAAAATCTTCAGAAGAAAGCAGATGTTGGGGACAGCGCAAGTGCGACGCATGTTCCCTCCGTGGATCTTAAGAACCGTGCTACATGGATTCAGGAAAAAGTGTTTCTAAACAACCCCGAGGGGGAGGTGGTAGCTGAGGGCTTAGCCACAGTTGTCGATCCAAGAGATGCGGTTGCTAATCAAGAATTGGGCTGGGATGATATTGGAGTTGCGATTTTAGAGGTTGTTGACACAGAAGAAAACAGTCTGACTATTAGAAGCATTGTGCGGTGGAAATTGAGGCACTTAGTGTTTGAGAATGTGAAGGATTCACAATCAAACACCACTACAACTGATGACAGAACATCTCTTCATGGGAAAAGAAAGTACACCTTCCTAAAGCGCAGCTAAAGGGATCTGAGCAACGAACCGAAAAGGCAGAAAATGGCGATGGAGGTTCGAATGGTCTCGACAGTTGCTTGTTGCAAGAGGAGGTGCTGTCAACATGCTGATTGGGATGCTATTGAAGAGGAGAGAGCAAGATACAAGACATTGTCCTGGAAGGCAGCTCGCAATTTTGTGTATGAGGCATTACGGTCATCTGTTGATGCTTCAGAACATCAGGTGGGGGGCATGGTCTTCCAGAGGGGTTTGGTCTGCATGAAGGCATGGAGAATCATTTATGGAGTCCCTCGAACCACATTCTACAGAATCAAAACTGAGTTCGAGGAACAAAGGGTTCAACAGGCAGTCCATGGGAACGACGGTACGCACAAAACCAGGGGTCATGTTGTATATGGAGAGGCAATCTTCAAGAGGTTTGTCGAGACATGTAGCGAGCAGCAACCACATAAAACCCGCCTCTTGGAAGATGGAACACGAGACACCCAACGAGTTCTCCCTTCCATGTATACCAAGGGGGCCATATTGGAAGATGTGAATCGGGAACTCCAGAGTAATGGCTACAGGAAGCTGAGCCAATCTAGATTTAGTAGATTGTGGAGCAACAGGTTCAGGGATGTGAGTATAGGAAAGTACTCCAGCTTTTCAAAGTGTGACGAGTGCACTGCTATCAAAATGGCTTTGTCGAAGAATTCTTGCAGCGCTCAAGAGCGAGAGACGTTGGTTAGAAGGCGGCTCGACCACAACATCGAGCAGAGAAGCTGCAGGACTGCATATTATCATAACAGGATTCTCTCCATGGAGAGACCTGACTCTTACCTCTGCATCATCCACGACAAAATGGACCAGAAAAAGACGTGCTTACCTCGACTCAATCCTGGCCCCAAGGCAATCTCTTCATCCATGCAGCTGCCTGTGTCTCTGTTTGGCATAATCGCTCATGGGCATGGTGCCCAGAACTATGGGAACTTCTTTGTACCTCTATGGGGTGGCGGGGGTGCAAACATGATGATTGCGTCCCTAGCAAAACACTTAAGGTCTCTGCAAAGTGCGCAGACTGAGCTGAACGGCCAACCCTTGCATAAGGCCCTTGTCGATCGAACCCCATACAGGGTTCAGCTGGAGGAGGAGCAAAGGCTTGCAGTATCGCGTGGGGCCCCATGCCATCCCAGTGAATATGTTGGCCGTCAGATTGTAGGGTTATCACGTGAGGCCTCATGCCATTCCGACGAGGCTGGTCGCCCGGTGAATGCACAGCCTCATCCAAACGAAGCAGAATCTCAAGGAAGTTCTTGCGGCCGATGTGGCCTTCCACCCCATCTTCTGCTCCAAATAGACAATGCTGGCAGTGAGAACAAAAACATGTACGTCTTCGCGTACTTGGCAATGCTTGTTGCCAAAGGCATATTTGAAACGGTTACACTTGGCTTTCTCATGGTTGGGCACACTCATGAAGACGTCGATGCCATGTTCAGTCACCTGGCAGAGTCCCTCCGGCGATCCAATGTCCTCACCCTCCCACAACTCTACGATGAATTCCAAAATTGCATCAAAGGTACTGTTGAAGCTGCACTTCTGACAGAGGTTCCAGACTTTAAGGGGTTTGTAAGAGGCTACATCAGGGACGGATCCGAAACGCTGATTGGCCACTCCAAGCCTCTTCAGTTTCATTTCAGCATGTGTGACGGTGCTCCAGTGATGAGGTACAAGATGAGAGAATGGGACACAGTGTGGCTGCCAGTGGATGGCATTGAACTCTTCAAGAGAGATCCCATAACTGGGGAACCTATGATTCCTCAGGGTTCCCCACGGCCGATGCACCCGGATGGACTCAAAGACCAAGAAAGTATAGTGGCCGGGATTAGACAGCATATTGCCTTCTGGAAGAGGGGGTTGGTGTTTGGTGGAGAATCCTATTTTCAGAGGTGCAAGCCTTTGCTCGAATACTGGGAGAAGATTATATCTGCTATCCAAAATGGGCCGGTTGTATATGAAGAATTGGAAGAGTCCTTTTGGCCAGAACCCAGAGCACCAGATAGTAGCGGAACAATGTCCTCTGGAAATGCAGTGACAGATAACGATGTTGAGGATCACTATTGTGGGCCGAGGAACAAGAAGCCGGATTCAGCATTCAATCCAGTACAGGTCTGCAAAGGAACAGTCTGCTTGTCAGACCCAGTAATAAAAAACAAATGATATGGGTGGGGCGCTGCATCACTGATGCAGAGGAGGACGCGAAAACTAACTCCTTCAATGTAACTGTGGAGTGGTTCAAGCCAAGTTCCGGATATACGAACAATTGCCTAGAAAAGAGATGGGTGCTGAATCCAAGGGATCCCAGCATGAGCATATCGGTGGATAATGTTGTGCATGGTTGGATGCGGAAGCAGAGTGCCACCATCACCTTGCCAGACCATGCAAGAGATGCAGCAAGAGCATTCATAACCCGGGTTCAAGGTGAGATTCATTAATATTCCTTTACTAAGTTTCTAATGTATTTTATTTCAAGGTGAACAATCCGAATCTGAATCAGAGGAGGCGTGATGGCATGTGGCCTTACGCCATTCCTAGGTGAGATGATACAAATAACAAGTATAAATTCTTAGTTGTTCTAGCAAATCTTACTTAAATGTCAAGGTGAACAACCGGAATATGAATTCATCGGATTGTTATAACAAATTGCGAGGTGATGGCATGAGGCGATACGCCATTTGAGAGTGGTAGACTTACCTATATGAGGTGAGTGAAGTATTTATTAGAAATACCTCATTCAATTGTGCACTTCTAAGTCTTTGCCCACTTAGTACTGTTTGCATGTTTTTATTTTAATTCTTTCTCTAAAATGTTATTTAGCATGTGGCTTCATGCCATTGCTCTCCACAATCATGCATTGAATTTCTATCCTTGCATAATACTTCTCCATATATATAGCATGTGCGCACATGTGATATGGTTCATTAGGCCTGATATAGTTCGTGAGGTAAAAACTTGACAATGAGATTTATTATACAACTAGATGGACTCAGTCTGGACATAAGGTCACCGCGCTAGTCACCATGCCCCAGATATGTCTAGCCCCTGGACAAAAAACATATAATTTCACGTCATTTTCAAATACTTGAAAATTTGTACCTAGTCCCATTTTACTGAATAAATCCCACTTTAACGAAATAGAGCATAACTGCAAATCAAGTCACGAAAAATACTTAGCCTTTAAGAGTTGGTCAAACAAGTCATCAACACGAGGCAAAGGATAACTATTCTTGACTGTGATCTTGTTGAGTGCCCGATAGTCGATACACATCCTCATGGTTCCATCCTTTTTTATAACAAAAATGACGGATGCTCCATAAGGTGATTTGTTTAGTCGGATATGACCTTTGTCAAGAAGCTCCGTGAGTTGCTTTTTGAGTTCAGCCATCTTCTTGATGTTCAACCAATATGGAGCTTTCGTAGGTGGTTTAGAACCCGGAATAACCTCAATCCGATAATCAACCTCACGGCTAGGAGGTAGCCCTGGTGGCAAATCCTTCAGGAAGATATCCTGATTCCTCGCCAACAACTCCAATATCTTTTTTGGTATAGGATCAACCTCATCATTGATTCGAATTGAGTCACCAACACCCTCAGCTTCTATCACTTAAACCCAAAAGGTCCGACATCCCCTCTTAGCTGTTTTTTGAGCGGCCCTCACAGTCAGGAATTTTGCATCCCAATCCTTTGAGGAACGCTTTTGCAACTAGAAGGACACATCAGGACATCCTTCGGACTTCAACGTGATACGACTTTGTCCAACACCATAAATCCCTTTTATATATTTGTTAAAGAAGTCCATACCAAACACCATCTGAAAATCTAGAATCTTCAACACTACCAAGTCCACTCTTTCTTTCCACTTGGATATTTTTATTGGAACATCACTCACAAACTTTCTAGCTACTTGCCCACCTTCCGCAAACTAAAAGTGCATAGGTGACATTTGCTCAGCATTCAATCCTAATAACTTAACTAAGTCTTCGAATATCATGCTATGCATAGCTCCCGTGTCAATCATCACTTAGATTCAGTGTCCACGGACAAAGCCTACCAAATACATCAACGGATCAGTGTTTGCATTGATTGCAAGAAAAGCTTGAGGAAAGCAATGAAAGTTACTCACCTCCTCTTCCTCATAGTCTGCATTGACCAACTCGTCAACCCCTTTAGCTTCACCACCACCGTCTTCCCTCATGACATTAACCCGAGACCTTGTTTTATGCTTGTTGGGACATTCCGAGGACCTATGTCCCGACTCTCCACAATGGAAGCAATGACCCACACTACCCGTTCCGCTAGGAGCATATTTTGCAGATTGCTGCTGCTTGTACCCACTAGGAGGAGGAACAGAGGGCCTAGGACCAGAAGAAGTTGTTGATGGTCTCCAACTACCACCACCTTTGTTAACCATTTCTTATGAGCCTCCAGAGCAGAACCTGCTTTCCACCCTCTGTTTCCGATCACCTTGTTTATTCCCAGAATTTTTATTCTTATCCAAGTTACCAGTATACGATTACTGATATTGTTCCATGAGTGAGTGACTAAAGGCAACTTGCTACACTGCCTCCTTACACTCCAAGTACGTCTTCAGCTTAAACTTCAAAATCTCATTACAAGAAAGTGAACTTAAACCCTTCAGGAAATAACTCCGAACATCTTCGTCACTCATATTTGCAATCATAATGCACTTCTGAGCAAGCATTAATGTAATGTATGAGATCCCCTCGCTGCTTTAACCGCTGCAGCTCCGCGCGAAGTCTTAGACCAAGATCATCCAGCAAGTATTCCTTACGGATACAAAACCACATCTTAGTCCAACTTCTAGTCTGCCCTTTTTCAGCACACACTTGGTGCCACCAAGTTTTGGCATGATTGGTGAGAAAGGATTGCGCGCACACAACTTTGTACAATCATCTACGTCTGCCGCTATGAAATATTTTTCCATATCGTAGACCCAGTCTTCCAAAACTTGATAGTGCCGCATGCTTTTGAAGATGGGTGGTTTCAGAGGCTTGAACTTTGAAACTCATACAACCGGGGGCGACTGCAAAACTTTATCATCCTTAGAACTTGAGGAGGAGTTCGGTTGCTTAGGCTTAACTGATTTAGCTGTCTCAGCTTCTTTCTTCCTCTTCTTGTTCTCCTTCTTCAATTTGTGAATTTCCCTTCGCAAATTCTTGATGTCGACTTCCTGAGCCGTACGCTGCAATGCCACAGCATTTAGCTCTTCCTCTTCTGACTTGGCCTCAACCTCTTCCACAGCATCTCTAGTAGGAGTTTCTTCCTCTTGATTCGCCCGTCTAGAGGTTTCAGCATCATCAGCACAGTTCCTCTTCACCATCCTACTAGCTGCACGCATGCCTCTATTAGTAACTGAACATGCATACAACGTTCTTACCAAATGGTGCAATCCAATTAATCCTACACAGGTCGCTTCAGATCTACTAGAAAAGTCTGCATATGCAACTTGAGTCAGAAAATCCGACAGAAGTTGAATAGGAATCGCTGAGACAATTCCTCTAATACCAAATGTAGTGCACTTGAATTTGGAGCCGAACTCCAAGCCTGTTGCACTACGAATGAGGGTCCGGTACAATCCCACAAGCACCAGCTCCCCGTATCTAGCACCTACACGCAAAATGGTGTCAGATAGAGTCTGCCACAATTTTGGTATACCAATGGCCTAACGCGAGGAGGAGGGTACTCCACTGACTAGAGCAGCGTAGAGCTTGGGCTTAGACCCAAGCCGGACGCAGAACAAGGAGCGACACAGCCCAGTAGGAGCCAAACTAATATCTCAGGTGGTCGGACATGCATTCCAACCACTATCCTTACTATACATTTGGAACCCCCCCCCCTTCCCCTTGAGGAACACACACTTTGGACTTTCACCCCAAGCCTCCCTTAGTACTAGGAGTTAGTCTCTGGGACAAACTTGAAACTTACTAAATATGGAATTGCAAATTTGGACACGGGACGAACACCATTGTGTTTAGGCTGATCTCTACATTCCGTAGATATGCCAAATGAGCTAATCTAGACACTTTCCATAAATAGCATTTGGGACCGAAATGAGACCAACACAAAAGGCGTGATAGCGAGGGTGTTTAGCAGACACGGTAAGCTATCATTTAGTGAATATTGAAGAACTAGTCTCAATATCACAGGGGTTCCCAACACTAGCAAGTGCAAGTCAGCATCATGAGTTTCTCGTCACTATGTCAAGTATGCTTGACTTGATGACAACATAGGATTTCCTTCTTTACTGCCCTTCCGGTCTAAGTGCACTTGTGCTAACCAGTTTCTCAACTAGCTTGGGTGGAGACCATAATGGGAACTAGCAATATCAACCTCCTGCCGTCGTGGCAGTAAGAAGAGAGTGTCCATAAGGACTAGTCGACAAGTATATTTCAATACCCGAAGTCACATTCGCGACAATCTAGTACACCAAATCCCTTATTTGAGATTGGTTTGTAATTTGAGGCTCCTTAAATGACTAGTTTTCTTGTTTATAAAAAGTTGTCTTTTTGTCTGACTTCATCATATCTACCATGTCATATTATTTTATAAGATCTTAGTAGGCAATCATGACTTTTTTCAAATCATCAAAATCTGCATAAACTCTATTTATCTTATGTTCATAATAAATTTTCTTGAGGCTTTATATGTATATGCATAGACGCATTTTGTCTAACACTAATACTTATAATGCTTGTTAAATCAAGTTGTATATTCCTTGATTGTCTCAAATTTTCCTTAATGAAGTTTTTGCAACTCATCATAGTTTTCTCCTGGGTTTGTTTCCATGGAAAAAGCTTTTAGGAAAAACTTTGTTTGCTCATTAAATGTGCCAAGATTTTTAACATCATTATCATAGTACTAGTCTTTGACTTTTTTTTAAATGTATAGAAGAAAAAATTCTTTTTTTTCTTATTTGCTTGATTTAACTTAATTGCTTCTATGTATTGCTTAATATGTAGTTGTGGGTCATCTCCTTTAATTTCAGAAAAGAATGGATATGTAATGATGCTGCCTATTGTTGTTCCTACAATTGCTATTTATAGCGCATGTGGTTTTTACCCTTTATCCTATAGAGATTTACCATAGGATAACACCACGAAGCACAAGAAAAGTCATCTATGATCGATATATTCCAACTCAAATCCAACAAGCATTCAAACATTCTAATATCAATCACTAACTCCTCCGCTTGTAGAGTTAGCATGGTTCACGACTAAATCACTTTTCAAGGAAAAGTTCAAAGCTCAACCTTTACTAAATCATCTTGTCTAGAACATAACTAACTCAAACTTGCCACTCAGTTCGTTTGAATGTCGACACAACTGTTAACTAGCAAATGCACAAATTCCAATAACACAAAGCCATAGCCAAATCATCAACACTATCTTCATTGAGACTAATGAAACTCGATATCAATCTTTTGAAGAGACATTTCATTTCACTCAAATCTCAACATCAACAATGTCAACGACAAGGCATCATTTCAATGCCATCAACACCACAACAAAGCTAGAAGAAAACACGAGTGAATCACCACCCAAAACTCTCTAGCAACTAAGTTAACCAAAGTCAAAGATACTATACTAAATATTCGAGACCAATCGTTTAGCAAAACTCAATTATAGATAACACTTCCTCAAGGAGTGAATCATCACATCCAAGACTCCATAAAATCCAACACTACAAACTATATGTATCCAAATGATATCGATAGAGATAGAGTTGACATGCCAACATGGAAAACCCATGTAAATTTAATGACATGATCCTCTACAACACCATCCGGTAAAGCAAGTCTATCACTGCTAAATCATCATTGAGTGAAGCAAGTGTTATAGTCCTTGATGGAGTCTACAAGCAAACACTAATCGCAAAGCAACTAACAATCATTCTTCAACTTGTCTTCACAAGACCTAACACTAAACTCATATCATCGAGTCATACACTTGTTCAACATGAATGTAATACCCCAGGTCATGATAAAGGTTCATGGACAAGCACGAACTAAATGACCACTCGAATCCAACTCAACTGTGATATGCTCACCAACACATTTAGTCAATAACTCTAAACATGCCTTGAAGAGGCTAGCTATGCATGATCAACACTCAGTCGAAACTAAAGTGATCATAAGATGGACTCATATCAGTACACAACCTCCTCATAGACAAAGCTATAATACAGGTATTAATATCTCAAACTCAAACAACTAAATTGGACATCACTATCCTCAGCTAAAGGCGCATGGCTACCAAAACTAAGTCAAGATCAATGAAAGCTCATTACTCTCATAGAGTCTACCAAAATGCAAGGTGCAACTTGCCACCAAGCACAATGCTATAAAAGAAAAGCACAAATGTCACCCTTCTTAGAAAAGTGCAATGGCCACTTTTCTACACCAACTCCAGACTTTACCCAACTCAATTGCCTTAGTTAGCATCCCTTTCGGGTCGCATCATACAAATTACCTATTGAGGTCTAAGCCAACCTAAGTTAACTCTAACCTCTTCACTAGTTTGTATTGGCTTGCGAAAACAGAATGGTTTTTGAACAAAGTGATTAACAGATCAGCTATTGGAAAAGTTTAAGAAAATTTATGGAAAATTTCCATCCTAAAGAAAGAATGACTCTCAGTCTAGGAATACAAACTTTCAAGACTCAACCAACTTCCTCCTACTAACAACTTCACATAGATTCACTTCAACACCAATTCTCATAACCCATAGTATGTTTAAGCATCGAACATCTTTTGCCCATACTTCTGATATCCAACACTGACATCTGCAAAGTGCAAAATGAATATCCAAAGCTTGATCACGAAAACCACATCTTTGGATATCCACATTGCACTAACACTCTTCTTCAATCACCTTCAAGATCCAATGTGAAGCCAAAACACTAATAAGAAAAATGACATGGAAAATCAAGCTCTAAGGAAAATTCCTCATCACTCAAACAATAACATTCAGTCCAATCCAAGAAAAGTTTATGAGAGAGCATGGCAATGAATACTTGAATCAATAGATTCATCCCTATAATCTTGATTGATCCACTTGTAATCATGCCTAAGAAGGATCCACTAGTGTCATGCTAAACAGCTATCGACCAGTTTATTTGCCACTCATAGCAAACCTAGGGAAGGTTTACTTTCACCCACGGTACATGAAACAACTCATGGAACCACCGATAGGCTAACATTAATCCTGCCAACTCAAAGTGTAACCTTGAGTTGCTAATGTGCCTCACTCACGAGCCAAAGTGCAAACTCATGCAAACGGAATAACTCACTCCCTCTTATGAGCCCAAGAGCAAGCTCACATTATTACGGTACAAAAAGGTAACCGAATCCATACCCAAGGAACGATTGCGAAGTCTTTGCACCCAAACGTGTACTCACTCGGATCATTGTTTTTATCTCTACGTATGCAACTTTGCCCAATCTCATTGGATAATACTCACTGAGACGTATTCTCTAATACCAAATGTAGCACACGTGGCTTTTACCCTTTATCCTATAGTGATTTACCATAGGATAACACTACGAAGTGGAACCTAAACCCTCTTTATGCCACGTGACACATGTCACGTGTCATATGCCATGTGTCCAAAGACAGTGGTGCGGAACCCGAGGTTCAGGGCTTTGGGCCACTGAACAAAGGAACAGTGCTAAACTCCCAAACGTAAAGCCAAGAAGCATTAGCACTAGAGCACAGGACGACTTCTGAGCATATAGCCCAAGGAGCGAAAGGACAAGAGACCGGAGTGACTTAGAACAGTCCTAGAGTAACTAGCATCCCAATGCCAAGACCAACATGCAAAACAGAGCCAAATGGAGTTTGGCGCTATTTCGGCATACCAGTGGCCTAACACAAGGACATGGGTACTCCACCAGCTAGCATGGAATGGAACTTGGGCTTAAACCCAAGCTGGATGCAGAACAAGGACAGACAACTAGACTATGCCTCAGGTTGGTCAGCCATGCCTAACTTACCCACTATCCCTACTATACATTTGGAACCCCCCACAGCCCCCCCCCCCTGACCTTGAAGAACACATGCATTGGGCTTTCACCCCACACCTCCATTAGTATCAGGAGTTAGTCTCTGGGGCAAACTTGAAATTTACTAAATATAGAATGGTGTTAGATTGCGAATTTGGACATAGGATGAACACTATTGTGTTCAGGCCAATCTCTACATTCTGTAGCAATATTGAAGGACTAGTCTCAATATGTGAGGGTTTTTGTCAAGCCAGTGCAAGACAGAGCAAAAGAAAACTAAAAAGTCAGGCCAAGTATGCTTGGTTGAATAGACACTTAGGAATTCCATCCTTATGCTCATCTAGCTAAGTACAGATGCAAAGTCTAGTTTACTAACACTTGAACAAGAGGGGCTAATAAAGGGTCTAGCAATACCGACTTTCTGCAATTGTGGTAGTAAGGAAAGAGTGTTTGTAAGGACTGGCCGACAGGTAACTTTCGATACCCGAAGTCATATTCGCAATATATTGTGCTGAATGCAATTTAATAGGAAATGCTCTATTTTGTAAATAGTATAGACAAAATAAGTGTTTGGTTTGTAAGGGAACTTAGATCATTGTCAAAGGGTAAGAGTTGTAAATTTAGCGTTTCTTTCTCTTGTAGGGAATCATTTTAGTTGTTTTGTGTTCCACTACTCTCAATTGAAGTAAAGACATTTTCTATGTACCGATGTTGCCAAAGAGGAGTAGTGTATGAATTCATATATTCTAGATAACCATCAAAGTTGTATTTAGATTTTTAATCTCCTCTTCGTTAAGGTGTACTTAATATGCTTTTAGTTCACTCTCTTTCAAGTTTTTCTCTAGCTTGATTGAGCAATGATTTAAATTTTTCTGAAGGGAAGTTAATATCACAAATATCACAAGTAAATGCCTTGTAATTTCATTCTCAATTTTGTAAATACTTCTTTTCAAACTACCTTTTGTTCATTTGATTGTGAGAGAAATATTATATATCTATTACTCTGTTTGGTATAGATAATGACAATTTTATACATAGAGATTATGCCATTTAAAGCTTTATAGGTATGATCAATTATTGGTTTATGCCTATATATTTTGAAACCTGTTGGTGTTGCTATTATGACAATTTTAGTTATTATGCCTCGTTTGTGAAGTGAGTGGTACGAGGCTTTGGTATGCAATATATCCCTTTTGTAAATTGGCCTATTAGTCACTCTTAGGAGTAAGTATTTAGCTTTCCAATGAATTTTGAAATAGGATAGCTTTCCTTTAGAGGGCAAATGTCTAGAACATTTTTTATATAAAAGTTCCAAAAATTTCTTAAGTAACAAATATTATTTTTCAAAGTATATCTATCTTGCTCCAATGTAATCCACCTTAAAAGATTTTTACTCCACAAAATTTTATTGCCTACCAATTCAAATTTAGAATTGATCTAACATCTATTAACCCAATTCACCAAGTGTATTTCTGCTTATGGGTATCCAAGCTTTATTATGAACCATTAAAGTTCCCACAATATTTTTTTACTTAAAAATTACATAAAATATAGCAATTGTCTAGTAGGTAGAATTTTATAAATCCTTTGCAAGTTATAATATTCAGGATTTGCATCTAACTCAAATAGGCAAACTATCTCTCTATTTAGGAAGAATTCTAGTCCTATTTTCTTTTTGTATAGGTAACTCCACAAATATAAGTCTCATTTATTCTGTGTACCTATAAAGTATTATCACAATTTATTTGAGAATAGTAAAGATACAAGGACTCAAACTTTTGTATACCTTGAGTAGAATATTGTTAAGTATTTTTCTCGGTAATTCGTCGAGCTATTTAAGCAATTTTGTTAAATCTATCATTCACTGGCCTAATTAGGCATATAAGATAGTTTAGTTTTTGCTTTCTTATACTTTTACAGTGGGGATCAACCAACTTTTGTCAGAGTCTATAAGAAAAATGTATCTTCTGATAGATATGATGGATTGCTAATAAATATTTTTATTTTGTCTACCCTAATTCCTTTATTCAACTTCTATCATGAATATGGAGGGTTGTCAATCCTTAATTTCTCCACTTAAGTATGCAAGAGGATCTTCCCTTTCTACCCATGCTTAGTATAGTTAAGATTAATTTAATGCAAAGGCTCTAGCGTGTGATAGTTAATTCTAGAGTAGCTTGTCTACTTTACAATGGGTCTTACCCTTTAGCTTATAGCCAACCTTGCCTTTATAATTGTGGAATTAAAAAGAGTGGTTTATTGCTCTTGGTAAATTTTAGGTAAACTAGATCAACACTAAAGACTAATTTGAATAGGGCGTGGAGACCATTCTGTGAAATTGCTCTGAATCAACACAAAAGTCAACTTGTCTAGCACATGATAGCTTATTATAGATCAATTTTCTTATGGAATGACATTAAGTAGCTTTTCAAACATATGATAACTAATTTGTGGAAGACTTTACTTATGATCTAGACAAAAATTGCTTTTCAAAGCAAATTGATTAGAAAAGGATCAAGTATGTGCTGTTTGCCTTGTTCGACTGATGATTGACGCATCGCGGGGAGATCCATTAATCTGCTTCTTTGGTTTGTACTTTGATTTGTACAACCTCAGGCACTCATCTTCTATTTAGAATAGAAACCACAAGAGGATATATATATTTCATGGATACACTTTTTAGGTATGAGAAACACAGCTTTGGGTTGGAAATCCTTGGCCTGATCAATAACAGTCTCTTTGCATCACTCCTAACAGATTGGGCCTAGAGAACAACAAAAAAAAAATCAAAAGCTAGCCCTCTACACTTTGAGCTCGTGGAAAGTACCCTTGCATGGAGGTGGCAGCTGGTTAAACTTGAGAAGTTAGCTTGTCTTGAGGACCTCCTGTTGCTCTTGCTTCCTTGCCACAAAATCACACTTGCAAACACAAGATTAGTCTAAATAAATATCAACAATTAGATTATAGAATATTCAAGAATACCTAGGTATATCCTATGTTGGTTTGCTTAGAGACTCTATGTGACCATCACTGCCATTTTCTGTGCAGTGACGGTGATAAAATGCTGTACATGTAACCATCATCCACATCAGATTATTCTAGAATATTCCAAAATCAAGTTACCATTGAGTCAGTGCTGATTTGTCATTGATTAATGCTACATCATTAGAGTTCATGTGGGATGAATAAGGCAACAGTTATGGTTTCTATGGTTGTTGTGGCTACTACTACAATTGATCAGTTGGTTGTTGCTTATAGAAGATCTAGAAGGTGTCTTAGAGAAGATCTTGAGGATGAGAGGCTTGAAGCTACTCTTTAACAACAATTAGTGCTAGTGTATCATCACATGTGTTTGGCAGTAGTTGGGAGTTGGTTGCAATTGAACTTCTTTCAGAAGGGAGATTTCTATATCAGACCAAGGTCTCTTCATTGGTTTCGTCATTAGGTGGATAAGGTTGAAATGCAAGATCCAACAAGGTGGAGAGAGTTCTTCAGAGTTTCTGAGGAGTAGTTCATGACAATCTATGAACTTGTTGCTTTGTCAATGCAAACAACACTGCCTTTAAATTTGAAAAACATTCTATCTAGATATGTTCTTATTGGTAAGCAAGTTGCCATTGTTTTATGGAGATTAGCTTTAGGTGATTCTTTTGCTAGTTTGACAGAGCATTTCTGTGTTTCTAAAGCAATTGTCCGGAAGTATTGTTAGAAGTTCTCTGACTCAACATTCCAACATCTAGGACAATTTCTTGTGTGGCCAGTAGATTTATCAGTAGTAAAAATAGGTTTTGAGAGTTTTGTGGCTTCTTGAATTGCTATGGTGCAATTGACTACACACATTTTGAAGTTGAACTTCCTGGAAACACTTTTGCAAGTAATTATTACAACAAGGACAAGGATAACTCAATTGTCATGCAAGCAATCATTGATAGTGAAGCAAGGTTCTTGAATATTTGAGTTGGAGATCTTGGGAGTTGCAATGACATAACTATTTTGAGGAAGAGTTCATTCTATAGAAGAGCTCAATCAGGTGAGATTTTTAACGGACCAATAGTCTCAAGAGGCCAATACCAGTTTCGGGAGTATATCATTGGAGACTCAGGATACTACAAGCTTCCGTGGTTGGACCATTTCCAAGTGCAAATGGAACTAAATTGAGGGAAGCATTCAACTTTTACTTGTTGTCTTTGAAGATAGTATGTGAGAGAAGTTTCAGATTACTTAAATGTTGGAGGATGTTTAGGAAGTTGGTTATAGTTGAGACCATCACTCAGCTAACAGTTGCCATAAAAACAGCTTGCATTCTGTATAACTTCATTATTGGTATAGGTGACATAGGGGAAATAGACATTGAGCTTGAGCCAGTGATTAATCAACCACAAGGCTGGCGACCAAAGCCTCATGTCACTGTTATGGAGCTTAGAAACATTCTCATTACTTATGTAGTAGACTTAAATAAATCCACTTGAAGCTCACTAATTTATTTATTTTAGCGTGCTCACAAACTCAAGTTTTGTTTTATTTTTCAAGGTTTTAATTTGGAGATTTCAGTACAGGGCTTGAACGCGGGCGCAGCAGGGAACCTGGCTGAGAGCAGAGAGAGGGGGGCTATGATGAGTTTAGACTCACAGCTGCTGCCAATGTTGGTCTGATTCTAACATTCAGGTTCGTTTCCGTTCTTCTCATAGGGAAGGTTTTAAAATGATTAAATGATTGTGTGTTGAGTCGTCTGGCGGCAAGAGGAAGAGGGAAGAAAATGATTTTGAATGGCACTGCAAAAGACGCTTGGAAATGCAGCTTGAGGCTTGTGATGCAAGGGAATGCAGCTTGAGGCCATTAAAGCTGTTCTATCACTAGAAGTTGGGATCCTACTTGGTTTCCCAACGAATTCTTCGAAATTCCCAATGAATTCGGTGGTAGGGTGGGTGGTAGAAGGCCTGGATGTTGTCTGGAAGATTGCAAGTACCAGGGTGGTCAAAGATAACACAAGCAATCTTTACTTCTAGTATGTATTTTCTTCTCTTCGTTCCTTGGGAAAAATTTCATCGTGAATCCCCACAGCATTGCCAAGCTTATAGGCGATACCCAAGCAGTGGTCACTGAGAGGGGATTCAATCAACCATACACAAATATTGTCATTTCGTAGTGTGGCATTCTTGGTACTTACTCTTGCAAAGTTCTTTCTTTCCTTTCAATCTAACTCTGATCCATTTGTGTTTCTATTGCCAGACAACTGATACAAACAGCTCTATGTGAACGCTCATGTTCTTCCAACAAGAATGCTCTATCTAAATTGATGGATTGATCCAAGGATATTGGTAGTGGCAATGCAAGGTGGGAATGCTTGGCCTAGAATTGTTGATCAGGTAAATCATCACATCTTCATTAGTTCATCATCTCTCTCGTCGCTTTAGAGATAGTAATCAATGACACTATAAACTACAAAAGTGAAGTTCGTGAATAAGAAAATGACTTGACTTACCAAAGAATCAGCAATTGCAAACAAGGGTTGAGCTACTTGATCCACACTCTTCACTATCTGGCTATCCACAGCTAAAGTACACTCCATGAATTCTTCCTTTTTCAGATTATGACAAGAAATTTCCTTCTAGCTATTTTCCATTGTATCAATGAGGTTCACATTGTTGTCACACAACACTCTTGCAAGTTGTTCTGCAAGTTGTGTGCAGGACTTCTTCCTCAGCCAGCTTGAACTATGCTTTTCAGGATTGTTATTGTTTCCTGTCATTGCCAAAAGTGATTATGAACAAAAACTACAAAACATACCTTTAAGCTCTGATTCTCCACATAGAGGTAATAATGATTATTGTTGTGAAGCTCTTGGTGTCGATAATGATGATTGTTGGGATGTAGGTGGTGAAGACATTAATTCCTAAGTCTACCTCTGTGAATTTACAGTTTAACAATCCTAAAGCTATTCATCCATCATTGCATAGAGTTGATTATTGAACTTTGGTGGTAAATCAGCTTCATGACGTTGCTCTATTGTCATGTTTCAGTATTGCTTTTGCCAATAGGAACATGATATTCATATGACTTGATTTTGTTGAACTCTTTATAGATATACTCCCAACAAGATTGGCATTGCCCAGGCAAATGGTTGACACCATGTGTCAAACAATAGCTGAAAACTTAGTGAATGACTGGAAGTCTAAAAAATCCAAAACTTACTCGGAAACTTGCTGCTAATGAACACTTGTAGTCTTGTGCCTCTTGAATACTACCTCGCTGCTGTAAGAAGAAATCATGCTTCTTTGCTTCATTCAAAGCTAACAATTCATTTAAAGACCAATGCCCCTGATTTCTAGTTGGTTTCAGAGGCTTTGGTGGAGTGGGAGCAGTAAAATTCCCTCTGCTGAATTGAAAACCATCATACAGAAACTCTTGCTAACGTTGAGTGGAGAACACAATCTCCAAATCGTTCAATTGTTGCTCTCCCATTCTACTCAAGACCCTAAAACCATGAATTGACATGTCAGCAATAGTGGTGGGAGGAAATAACTACCACATCAGCATTTTAACTTGCTATTGTGATTTCATGATGGTCAACCAGTTGCGCTAGTTTTGAAAAACATTCAAATTGATTTCATTGTCACAATGCCACTGTAAAAAAAATGATAGTGATGGTGACATGTACTAAGGCAATGTTACTTCAAATTGCTGATATGGCCATCACAATTTGACTGTGATAATCACATGTGCAATGTCTATTAAGCAAACCAAAAATATGAGTATTTCTTCAATGTAGGCACTAAAACTGAAGCTATAAAAGATAGGTATTGTGGAAAAATAAAGAATATAAAAATATGATATATGTGCCTTGTGAAAGAATCATTTGGAAACCATAATCTAATGTGACCATCATCTTCTATTTATGCAATCAGCTGTTTGGTGTTCTTTTGCAAATAGCCTGCAAAAAAAAAATCTATTAAAATAAATATTTGAATTGTAAAGAATACTTGGGGAATGCATAAAAAATATGATCTTATATAACACTTTTTCTCCATCTAGCATGTCATAGAGGACAAAGTAGCAATCTATTTAAATTATAACTCAATGTAGATTGAAATAACAACTAATTATCCTTGTCTCAAAAGGCTAGTGCAATATTCTAAATCTGAATACCAATCCTAGATTTGGAATGATGCTAGACTGAAAGATTAAAGGGAACTGAAGAGTTGAGTCTAGTATTCCTAAGAGTTTAAGAATGATTAAGATTGTACACCAACATGATAGTTTTGAAAATTTTCTTATACTTATGCTCCATGATATTGGAAGAGAAGGGAATAGTTGGTCACAAAACATTTTACAAAGTGCTAGTTGCCATTGAAGAAGCAATATTCTCTTATACTTGCTTTATAATTAATTGTGACAACAACATTATATGTAAAACTCCACCCTGCAGAATAGAAAGAAAGTTTTCGAAGGGAATGGATGAGTAGGAAATGGCACTTGTAATCTTTCTTATTTCCGAATGGGAGCTAGAACATAGATTTGGATGCCTTGAGAGGCGCACTCTGCTTGCACCATGTCAAACTTCTCATCATCAAATTACTTAACTATCCTTCATTATGCATCCCTATATATCCCTATACTAATTCCTAAAGCTCTCCAAGGATTTGGTTCTTGACAGGTATGGCATTGACTTTGCGGAAGATTTGATAAATTTCCTTGTAAAATCGCCTTGCATACATGCTTTGCAAAGAGCAATCCATTGCCTTTGTAAATATCAAGAATGGGCTGAGGCCCAGCGGAGAGAATAACATATGGAACTCAGAGAGGAGAACATATGAAGCATGTCGGGAGGCAACGAGGGAGATAGGATACAAGGAAGGCAATGGGAACGAGGTATCAATGAGCCCATCTCCACCCGCGCCTCAAACGCAAGCATTTCACACCACTACTTCAGGAGCTCATGATAGACTCTCACCGGCATGGTCTTGAGAATCTGGATTGCCACGCCTAGCATGGCTTAACACTCCAGATAGATTTCTGAAGACTCTCCTATGCCCAATCTCTGTGCGTCCCGCTCTCCATCCATGGGGGATGGGGCGGCTCACGGAATGGCTGGATATCAACGATCAATGTTTGGGTCAACACATCAAAACAGTGAAGAATCAAGTCTGAACTGCTCTGAAGATGTTCTCCAGCATCACATAAGGCAATGCATCACTCACAAGGCTGGACTGGCACGTAAATTCCGCAGCATGCATCCCTCGATTCATCTCCCCGTGGTTTTTGCACGCGTTAAGAAACGTTGCCCATGCAACTCAATCTGCTGGCAAAGGCATATTCTCCAGGACATCCTCGGCCTCTTTCAATCGCCCTAGTCGTCCGAGAGCATCAACAATGAAGGTGTAGTGGTCTTGTGAAGGATCCAATCCATTGTCAAAGCTCATTGTCGTGAAGTAGCTTACTGCTTTCTTGACGAGCCCCAGATGGCTACACGCCGTCAAAACGATGGCAAACGCTGCCTTGTCGGGGTTAAAGCCGTGAAGAAACATCGCCCAAAAGAGCTGGATCGCAGAATACGCATGCCGGGTCTGGGCATATGCTGCAAGAATCGTTGTTCCCGGAGACCAAGTTCCAAGTTGGCATCGAACGCTTTCTTAGCATGACGAATATTTGCATCTAGAGCATATACCACTAGAATTGTGTTCCATGAATAGGAATCCCAGCAGCAAACCAAAGAAAACGCCCGGAAACGACCTCTCTGGCCATAAACAGCGATTATCGCGTTCCATGAAACAAGATCTCTGTGTGGCATTTCTTCAAACAATTGTTTTCCTTGATCAGAATCACCGTTTTGCGCGTATGACTTGATCATAATCGTCCACGAAAGTACGCTGTGCTGAGGCATCCTATCAAACAAACTCTTGACTTGAATCAAATCCCCATTTTGGGCATAGCAGCAGTGCATCGCCCCCTAGAGGATCGCGTTTCGGTGGACAATCTCCTGGAAGACATCCTCCGCCTCCTCCACGAATCCATTCTCCGCAAACATGACGAGCATCACCGCGCGAGTGATGCTGTTCTTCTCGGGCATGGGATCAAACGCGGCCTTCGCATCGCCCACTCGCCCGCGCTGCGCGAAACCCTGCACGAGGATCGTCCACGCTACCACGTTCGTCTCGGGCATCCGATCCAGCACTTCTCTCGCTCGCCCAATCTCTCCGCCGCGAGCAAATCCCCGCAGCAGCGTCGCCCACGTCTTGCAGTTCCTCTCGGGCATCGCATCAAACACCGCCTTGCTCGATCCAATCCGCCCGCAATCGCCCAGCGCCTTGACCATCGCAGTGGAGGAAACTACGTCCCACACCGCCATTCGATCGAACGCTGCCTTGGCCTTCCCCGGATGCCCACTCTCGGCATACGCGGTCGCGAGCGCCGTCCACGACGCGATGTTCTTGGCCGGCAATGCATCAAAGATCCTTCTTGATTCCTCCAAATGCCCACACCGCGCGTAGACAACCAGCGTTTCATCCCACCAAGACGATGCCTTGTGAGCTACGCGCGCCATATGGGAGGTTATTCGAGGTATATTCATCACAAGGCCTTTGCTTTTATTTGTTACACTGTAAAGAGTTTCCTTTCTCTAGCAACTTTAAGGAGCTTCGTCGCTTCGCTCGTGGCTCCAAAGAATCACCCAGCCAAAAAAAAATTCCTCCTTCCACGACTACTACTTCGCTACACTGCTCTACCAAAATCCACCCAGCAACACTACTTACTTGTGGAGTGTGATTTACAATTCCACCTCTTGCAAGTCGTCTCCAAACACTCCGGAGGAACTGGCAGCTTCGAATCCCACTGTGCCGGACTGTTGATGGTGGTGCCGATGAATCGAACTTTCCTGGTGTTGGTTTTGCTGCTGCTGCTCGACCATCACTGGCGGAGTGACTTCCAGAGCTGGAGGTGGCAGCAACGAGATGGTCGACGGTGCTGCTGGATAGTGATTCGAATAGAACATTGCTGGCGAAGAGCCGCTCGAGAGATGATCAGGCGTTGGCCCCAGATCGTTTCTCATATCCTGTACAACCGGCTGAGCGAATGCCGCCGCTGCAAACGGTCCATTCCCGTTTGAGAATGCCGTGTCGGGGACAAAGGCCGGTGCCGAGGAAGGATCCACCGAATGGTTGCTGTTGATATCTGGAGCAGCGGCAGCAGCGGCCGCAGGCACGAAAAATCTCGCTGGAGCCAAAGGCTTTGCGCTTGCCTTTGGCACCACGCCAAACAGTGGAGGAGAGTCCGATGATGTCTTGGATGGTGTTACGCTACCTTTGTTGAATGTATCGACATATCTGCAAAAACCTCGTGAGATTGGAGTGCTGGGAATGCCCAAAACGGTACCTTGATCTAACGTTTTGACGTGCACGAGCTGCGTACTGGTTACTGCTCGGAGGCATTGGTGGGATTCCACTCACAACCGGTTGCGGCCTTTCCGGAGTTGGCTGTGGTCTCTCCGGAGACATGGAAATAGGAGCGCCGTTCTCCTCCACGCGCGAGACGAGCTTGTTTGCCGTGGGAGGAGGAGCCAACGGAAGGTCTGGCGCTTGTGCCTCGGCTCCTTCTTCAACCCAGCGCTTCAGTGTCTCGTCGTATCTAAACTTGTTGCTGTCGCCAAGCTTTGCCTGCATCACGTACCAACCATCAATCAGCTAGCGCTCTTTCCAAAGCTTATACAAACCTCCTTCGAAGGTGTTTTTATGAAGCCCATCGCTCTTTGCACGAAAGAAGTAAAGACGCCTCTGTTTGGCGTTCCTTTCGCTGGACTAACGACCTGATGAAAGAATACAAGTCTTAATCGAAGGTACACAAGAGCAAGTCGAGTTACCTGTGCAGGCCTAAAGTCAGGCTCAGAAATGCTTCTCGCTGGCATGTTGGATCTTCTCGTAATATCATTTATGGGTTCCATTGATGCCGACGAGGCAAGTGATACATTGCTTCTGCTAGAAGCTGTTGCGGGACGGTTATTAATACCAGCATTATCAGAAGCTTTCAGGGGCGAAGGGCCTATCATCTTATGTAGACCAATATTGCCAAAAAACCGTTGCACAATTGACGTTGAGCCTCCCTGGATAACAGGAAAGTGAGTATAAAAGCCGAGTGTCCACTTAGAAACCTGAGAGTGGATATGAAGACGCTCTTCCAAGGCTACAGCCGCTTCTTTGCACACATCAGCTGCATGGCTCGCTGTTTTCAATGTTTTCAACACCGCTAGGCAATACCTTCGAAGAGAAACCTTAAGGATACAGTTAAAAATCACTACCAACCTTAAAGCTTCGTTTATCTTTCCAGCTTCAGCAAGCATCAATGCATAAATAAGCTTGTATGGCTGAAAAGGAAGTAAAATAAACTGGGAATTGCCGGTCACTCTTGCAAATTCGTACACTTCCATTCGCTGATGAAGAAAAGGTTAACAATTGTTATTGAGGACAAACACGGCTTACCTGGATAGCTTCTGGACTAGCGTACGTGCGTGGATACTTACAATGGTCGGCACCTATAAGACAAAGTCTGGCAGAAGGGGAGAAAGGCTCAAAACTAGCATTTGCAACAAGATAGCAAATATGGGCTCCACATATCTGCAAGTTAAAACTATGAGAAACATCAACGTGTGACCATGTATATACCTCATCTCGATGTCTCCAGAGACAATCACCAAGATGCATAATCACTCTCTCGTCCCCATTAGTTCGGTTAGCTGCCATTATAGCCAGGTTTTCCTGCCATTCTTCAAGCATTCCTTCTACTGCGTCCTGCAAGTCAACATGCACTCCTTAAAGCAAGAGAGTAGCTTGATAAAAGTATTTCACCTGTGTTGCACCATCTACAGCGGACGCTGGAACCGGTTGAGGTTGAAGCGCTGTTACGTTCGACAAATTAGTGTTCCCTACGAACACTCCGGCATGTTGACCAGCATAAAGAAGAGTTAGAGTCCGGAGGGGAAACCCTGGTTGAAACTGACGTTGAGCCATCTCCGCTATAGTGTCGGTGTAGAACTATTAAAAACCACAAGACCATCACTAACGGTCTATACATCAAAGCTACAAGACAAGGTACCTTCTCTCCCAGCTGCCGGGCCATAAGAAGAGCACATCCCCAAAGTTGCCCGTCTTGAGCAGCCTTCTGCTTTCCGGCAATCAGTAGCCTTTTCACCTCAAATGCAGTTGCCTGTCGCCAGAAAGTCTTCGTTTGTATCAACTCAAGAGAAAAAGACTGCCCAACCTGCATTTGCTGTTCGGTTGGAGTTGTCTGTAGACAGCGAGAGCCAAGACATCGCGCTCCTCCTTTATGTTCTCAAACAAAGCCTCAGCTTCTTCCAAATGCCCTTTCCTGGCAAATTCTGTGACGAGGACAGTCTGCGCAACGATCGTCTTCACGGGCATCCGATCAAACAAATCCTTGACAGAAGCTATCTTTCCACTGCGGATGCAAACCGTGATCATCACATTCCAAGAGATCTCGTTCTTCTCTGGAGCCAATTCGAAAATCTCTCGCGATTTATCAAGATGCCCGTTGTCGGCATATGCCGTGACGATCGAGTTCCACGTTGAGGCATCTCGCCGGAGCATCCCATCGAACGTTCTGCGCGCTCGATTTAGATCTTTCGCCTGTGCGTAGGCATGGATCATGATGTTGGAGGAGAAGAGCTTAGGATTCTCTATGGATTCCAAGATTGCACGGGCGTCATCGACGCTGCCGCATTTGCCATACATCTGGACGAGCAGATTCGCGAGGTATTTGTTGCGGCGGTGCTCGCTCTGCGCAATGCGGGCGTGGATTTGCCTCCCCTGTGACAGATCCCGGCAGTTCTTGAGCAGTGCTCCCCAGGAGAGCAAGGAAATCACGAAATTGGGGAAGAGCAATGCCATAAACTTTGCTGGATCTCACACACATTCGCGATTCGCGAGGTATTCCTTGCGAGAATCCGAGAATCCTGGACGGAGAAAGAACATTCCAATCTAGCTTAAGAAGAAGAAGATAATCCATCTTGCCTTGCAAGAACAAGGACACCCTGGAAGAAGCAAAGATTTTACTCTCTGGTGACAATTCCTCTACTCCACTGGGCTTATAAGATTGGCTCTCTCCTCCATTCTCTATAGCAATGAATTTCCATCTCTCTTTCTTGCTCCTCGAGATACTAGTGTTCTTGAGAGCTGTCGCCCTAAATTCGCCCCCACCGCTCCGCCCAATTCCCTCATGGCGCCAGCTCCAGTTCAACTCGCGCCGCCTCTCGATGTTCTTCCACTTCGGCGTCAACACATTCACGGACTCGGAGCGTGGATCCGGCCACGAATCGCCCTCCATCTTCAACCCGGAGCGATCTAATGCGTCGCAGTGGATGGACGCGGCTCAATCCGCGGGCGCGCAGCTCGTGATCCTCACGGTCAATCACCACGACGGGTTCTGCCTGTGGCCCTCGGCCTACACCAATTTCTCCGTGGCTGGCAGCTCTTGGCGAGGAGGGAAGGGGGATGTGGTGGCCGAGTTCGTGGCCGCCGCCAGGGAGCGTGGATTGGACGTGGATGTGGCTTTTACCTCTCGCCATGGGATTTGCACGAGAGCTGCTATGGCGACACTCTTCTCTACAACGAGTTCTACTTGGCTCAGCTCCGAGAGCTTCTTACTGGGTGAGTGAGACATTATTTGCTTCTTCTTCACGCATTTTTCTTGGTGGCATGATCACTGTGTGATATGTTTGCATTTCCTCCAGCCCATCAAACGGTTTTAGCATTAGGAGCTCGCGAGCTTGTGGGCCTTTGTAGTTTTCATCTCTGGCAGCAGATGCCTTGATGCGGCATTTTGTTTTGGCGTGCAGATATGGGCCGATCTCCGAGGTGTGGCTGGATGGTGCGAAATCACCCACTGCAGTGAACATGAGCTACGATTTTGAGCTCTGGTTTGACACGATTCATCCCTGGTGCCAACATCTTTTCCGACGCTGGCCCGACATCCGATGGGTTGGGAACGAGTATGGCGAGGCCGGACAACCATGCTGGGCGATGGCGAACAGATCTTCCTTTACGATCGGCAGGAGCGATGGCCAGTACGTAAAATCCATCCTTCCATGAAAGCACAGCGTGCCGGGAGCTCCAACTGCTTTGAGAACCAGAGATGGCGGTGAGTTTACATTTCTTAGGTTGCATGCATGCATGAGTGATTGAGAGCTCCCGGCAGGGTCATGAAGAAGAGGGAGATGACAGCGTCCCCGATCTGGAACAAGACCCGGATGCTCACATGGAGGAGCTCGACCACGAGGCTGTCTAGTTTGTGCATACCTCGGGTTTTGCTGCACCTGCTGCTGCGAAGAGAACCGGGAAAGAACTGGAACCATGCTGAGACCATGCTCCTGATTGATCTCGTTCGTTTAAATGCACATTGCGGATGACAAGAGCCCCGGTCTCCAAGTGCTGCCTGAGAAGAAGACCGTGAACTTGAGGTTCATCGGGCTGTGATTGGGAGGAGGTTTTGCATCGGCCTGTGGAAGTTTTCTTTGGAGTATTAGGTGGAAGAGGAAACTTCAGATGGAGAAGAGGACCTTCTTCACCATTTGTGGCATGCTGGAGAGCGAGATCCGGAAGCAAGATACCGGTTGGAGGAGTGTGGTGCTGGTGGATGTTCGACTGGGGGTGACTTTGTACAAGCTTTTCAAGAACACAAATTACTTGGATCTGGTGGACAAGTTCGGCATTGGGGAGTCCACAGCTCATGAGATTGTCATGGACACTACTGCGGCGATTGTCAAGTGTCTCAGGTACAAGATTCATTTTCCTTCAACTGCCAAGGAGGTTCGAGCTGTTGCTGCTGGCTTTCGACAAGTGACAGGTACATTTTCTTATGTTTTTTGGATTGTTATAAGTTTTGATGACCAATAGGAACCCGACTTCCTAATGTTGCTCGAGCGATCGACTGTACTCCGAGATCATCCGACCTACTAGACTGGACGGCAAGAGCTACTACGATCGGAAGCAGCGTTACTCGGTCATCTTGCAAGGGGTTTGTGATGCCCAGAAGAGGTTCCTCAGTGTCTACGCTGGGTGGCCAGGTATGTTTCTTTGTGTGTTGTGGATGGTTCTAAAATGTTCTTTTTGCTTTCAGGACGCGTCCATGACATGAGGGTTTTTCGTAATTCAACCCTTAGGAACAAGATTGTAGCAAGGGAGCTGCTGACATCACCCGCGGTGTTAGCATATGACGATAGGATCAAGCCATACCTAGTGGGGGACAAAGGGTACCAACTCCAGCAGCATCTGATTATTCCACACACAAGTAAGTCTTCTTCATTCTACTTTCTTTTGTTCACTTGTTTTGGTTGTTGCTCAGCTCCAAACCCGACACCATCCAAGGCAGCTTTAAACCTTCATCACCACCTTGCTCGGATTGTTATTGACTTCTTAAAATGAAGTTCAGATGCTTGGATCAAAAACAAAGGATCCAGCCAAAGTACCTTCCCAACATCATCAAGAGTTGTTCTTGATTGATGTTGGGGAGACTGATCTTTGGGCGGAGATCCAAGCTTGGAGGAAAGAGGTGAAAAGGCTCAAGGACCAGGACCTCTTTGTTGATTATGGTGATCCCGAGCAAGCGGAAGGGGAGCCTCGTGAGATCTTCATCAGCCTTGCTGAGAGCGATGTGGTAAGCTCTCTCTCTCTCTTGGTTTCAAGTTCTTAGTCTGTGCTCCAGGTTGCTTGTGTCATGTCTCTGAAGTGTCTTACGATTTTATTCAAGACTTGTCAACATTTTACAAAATCGGCCAATGGGTTCAAGTAAAAATTCTAAAGGTGACAACGAAAGCTTTAGTAAAACCACAGGGTTATGATTTCCCTCTACAGGTTGATGCGGAAACCAAACGTATATCTCTTGGAATGAAAGCGTCATATCTGACCCCTGAGGATGGCATCAAGCCGATGGAGGAAGAAGCTATAAATGAAGAGCCTTCGAGCACAAATGTGATCATGGATAATGATGAGAGGGAGGAGGAGGACTACTTGGATCTGGCATCAAAACGATTCCCACAGCTGTGCATGTCGATCCACTCTCAACAAAGACGTTGAGGATACAGTGCCAATTGACCTGAAAGAGCAGAGTTACTTCTTGTTTATATTTACTCTTCTCATGTCCTGCTTCTCAACAGGGAGGCTGCAGCAAAAGAGAAGTTATTACAGAAGGACCAAGGACGACTTTGAAAGGCTTGTAGCAGCGTCACCAAATAGTAGCTACATGTGAATCAAATGCATGGCTTATTGGTTGTGTCTTGCAGACCTGAACAAGGTGCGAGCAGTGGCTGAAAGGTAACACTCTACTCGCATTTGATTCTATTTTTCTTTAGGTGTTACAATCCAAGCTTTTTTTTTATAGGGCATTGGAAAAGATAATTTATCGAGAAGAAATGGAAAAGATGAACATATGGATGGCTTATCTCAACCTAGAGAATTCTCTTCTAGCATTTGAAGAGCAAATGGCAATTACTTTAGGTGGTTATAATGATCATGGAAACTACTATAGTAAGCATGCTTGTGTTTGGGGATGGAGATCAAGGGTATGGTAGAAGACCTCAATGTTTTGAGTGCTAATGTTGGGGATAAATTACAACAAAGTGTGGCAGCTTTGACCACGTGGTCAAGGTCGGTCAAAGGGAGCCTCAAGGGTTTATGAAGGTAAGGAATTTAAGACTGATGGTGCAGAGCAGCTTTTGAGGTAGTTTCACAGTGGTTGGGTAGTTATGAACCTCAAGAGGAGCATAGTCTAGTCTAGGAAAGCTAGATTGTTGATTTTTTGTGCTAAGTTATAACATTGGTATTAAAAGTGTTAATTGTGATGGCCAATTAAGCTGAATGCTGGAATCTTATTGTCAATAGTGGTGCTGATGATGGTGCTAATAGAGTTGTGGAGGTTTAGACCATGGAAGATGTGGTTCATAAGTTGCAAGCCTTTAATAAAAATCAACAAGAGATGCAAAACAAGATATATGGCATGATGGGTACCTTGTGTGAGTATGTTAAGGCACTTAAGGTTGGTCGTGGTGGCACTCCAAGTAAACCTTCCTTGGTGGATCGACTCAAGATTCTAACCTTTTTCGGTGATGGTGGTGTGGATGAGTGTCTAGCTTGGTTAGTTAATATGGAGAAGTTTTTGGCTACTAAAGGAATTCCGGATGCAAAGGCTTTAGTGGTTATTTCAATGGTTTTGTGTGATGCAGGTCTTCAGTGGTGGAATTAGCTTGAGGAGTCTTGTGTTACAGATAAGAAACCACTAGTGTCTACAATGGATGAGTTTGAGGCTGTTTTCCATTTATATTTTGCTCACACTGAACTTTAACATTTTCAACAAGGGAAAATGAAGCTTGGGGACTATATTAAGAAGCTAACTCGCTTGATTAGCCATGTTCTAATGAAGGATTCAAATCAAAACAAGTCCTACTTCATTGATGGCCTTTATAGTGAGAGCATGCAGCAACACTTGCGTCATTCTCAGCCTACAAAGAGTTGGGAGGAGCTCTTTGATGCTGCTTGTCAATTTGACAATGACAAGTATAAGTCTCACAAGCGTTCGAGGAGTCCTTATGTTGAGAATTGTCGTGATGATCATTGTGGACACAAGGATGGGAATAAACATCACAAGCTGAAGTCTATGGTGGCTACTTCGGGTACATAGGGGTCAAAGAAGCAGAAATTCTTTGTGAAGAATTATAGACAAGGTTATCATCATTGCGGCAAGCTGGGATATTACAAGGCTGATTGTCCGCAGTGAAAAGCAAATAACATGGCAACAAGAATGGCCAATCTTCTATTAACGGTAAGTCAGATATTAAGAAGTTGTAAACTTTGTAGCGTAAAGATGACAGGGACGACCATTCCGGTTGGAGGATAAAGCTTTCGATTGTTGCTCGTCAACTTAACTATGTGTGGAACAAGATGAAGGTCGAAGACACTCATGCATCAGCTTTAATGCTGGAGGGCGTGTTCTGTGGCAGTCTAGTGTAGATTTTACTGGACAGTGGGAGTGATGACAACTTTGTTTCCATAAAGTTTGTTGAGAAACATGGCCTAGTGACACGAGAAGTTCTTCCATATATGGTAGAAAGTGCAGCTACCTTTACTCGGCATTTGGATACTTGTGTAGAAAGGCTGAAAGTGTTGGTTGGCAAAACCATACTTGTGGAGACTTTTTATCTCATGGATCTTTATTGTGTGAATCTCATTCTTGGGATGTCATAGTTGGTGAAGGTGGATCCGGAGATAAAGTGGAGTATTAAGTGTGTCTCATTGGAGTACAGTAGCATTAAAGATGTGTGGTTTGAAGAGGGAGTTTAACCTCTAATTGTTATGCTCTCTATTACATCTTTGAAACGGGCTTATCGTAATGGAAAAACACTTTTGAGTTATTTGCTGTTTGTTCATGACTTAGGGGACCAAGCCACATGTGGAGGAGAGGCAATAGTGCGGACTATACTTGAAGAGTTCTCTGATGTTTTTCCCTCTAAACTTCCTTATGGATTGCCTTCATTACGAGGTGTGGAGCATAGGATTACGTTGGAGCTAGGGACACAGCCAATTTACCAGCGTCCATTTCAGCAAGAATATGGAAGAGCATAAAGCGCATTTGTGCAAGGTTCTTTTGTTACTCCATAACAACAAACTTTATGTGAAGAAGAACAAATATGAATTTGCAAAGTCGGAGGTGGAATATTTAGGCTATATTATGACATCCAAGGGTGTTAAGACGGATCCAAAGAAGGTGGCTGTGGTGGAAAACTAACTTACACCAACTTCAGTGGCTGAGTTATGCAATTTCCTTAGTATAGCTAGTTACTACCAACATCTTCAACATAAGTTTGCAGAGGTGGCTATTCCTTTAACACAATTGTTGCACAAGAACATGCTATTCGAGTGGAACCACATGAGGATAGTTTTGTGGCATTGAAACGGTTATTGAGCGAGCCTCCAGTGCTTCACATTGCTAATCTATCAAAACCTTATGAAATGATATATAATGTGAGTGGTTATGCACTGGGAGGAGTTCTTATGCAAAAGGGACAGCATATTGCATATGAGAGTCGAATTTTGAATCCCGTGGAGCAACGCTATTCCACATATGAGCAAGAGTTACTCTTCATTGTTCATACTTTACAGACGTGGCAACACTATCTTTATGGTGCAGTATTCACAGTGTTGACGGATCACAAACCCTTTGTATATCTTTTCACACAGAAGGAATAAAACACTAGGCAAGCTCGTTGGATGGTCAAACTTATAGAATTTGGGGAGTTTATTATTGAGCATCGTTTGGGAAAATCAAATGTGGTGGCAAATGCTTTATCTCATGTTTGCCATGTGATGGCATTATAAACATAGTTTTGTCATCATTTGAGTAAGGTGGTTAGTGAGTTTGGGCAGTTGGTTGAGCATGCTCAGACTCAGAATGCTAAGGTGGTTTTGTTGCAAGCTCAGATGGAAGCACCTTTCTCATTAGTGGATGGGATTCTTTACTACAATGGCCATGTGTATTTGCCATGGGTGGATACATTAATTACTTAGGTTTTATTCTACTATCATGATCATCCAAAGGTTAGTCATTTTGGGGGCAAGAAGACATATGAGTTGATTAAGCACAATTTCTATTGGAGGAATATGAAAGTTGATATCCTTGAGTACTATAAGTCATGTGAGCTTTGTCAGCAGATAAAGGTGCTACAGGAGAAGTTGGGGGGACTTTTGCAACCTTTACCTATTTCTCAGAGCCGTTGGTGTAGTATTTCTATAGACTTCATCACTTATTTGCCACGAACACAGAGGCAAAAGGAGCAAATATGGGTCATAGTGGATCGTTTGACGAAATATGTGTGGTTGTTGGTTCTTCGGAAGAGTGTCACTGCCTTAGACTTGGTTGTAGTCTACTTAGAAAAGGTTTTTCCTGATTTTAGTTTATTGGAGGATATCGTTAACAATCAAGATTCAAAGTTCACTAGTAGATTTTGAAAAAGCTTTGCAAAGGCTATACAAGTGACTTTGAAACTCTCAAGTGGAGATCATCTTTAGACAGATGGGCAAATCAAGCATGTGAATCAGGTGGTGGAGGATATATTACGCTATAGCATTAGTTAAAGGCAAGGACAATGGGATCTATATCTTTCATTAGTGCAATTTGCCTATAACAATAGCCAACATAGTGGAACCAAGTTAAGTCCTTACTTTACCATGTTTGGAAGGCATCCTCAAACAGCGGTGGAGTTGGAATTAGAATGTTCAAGGAAAACATGATTCAAAGGTGATTGATTTGGCCATAGAACTTGATGAGATTCTGGTGGCGTGCAAATGGAATTTGCAAGCAACCCAAGATAAAACGGAGAAGTTTGTTAATGAGTATTGCCAATTCCAGAAATATAAAGTGAGTGATCTCGTCTTTGTATGAGTGATTTTTCCGTCAAGTGAGTAATGGAACACTTTAATGCCTTTGCGGAATGGGAAAAGTGATAAACTTTCTCATCAGTATGCTGGTCTATATGAAATGTTGGAGTGCATCAGTAAGGTGGCTTATCGAGTGCGACTGCCAATTGGGGTGAAAATTCATTTGGTATTTTATGTTAGCCAGTTGAAAGGTATACTATTTCAGAGTGATGGGGCCTCCTTGATATATACAGCTGTGGAAGATGGATCAAGAGCTTGAGCAACATTCCCCAAAAAAGGTGATCATTGGTACAACTCATCCTTAGGACAGAGGAAGAATTGTTAGGCACTAGCTTTGACCACGTGGTCAACATTAGTCCAAGGAAGGCTCAAGGGTTTATGAAGGCATGTTAGGGTAAAGAACTTTGCAGAGGACCTTTTGAGGTAGTTTAGGGGTGGTTAGGCGGTGAGGAACTTCAAAAGTAGGCGTAATCTAGTTTAGGAAGACTAGATTGTTGACTTTTCGTGCCGAGTCATAACACAATTCTTGTTCATGATGTGAGGAATGTCATGGATGGGGACATAACACTGGAACTTGTGCCAAATGTCAAAAATATGCTAACAAATATTCTTATGCTCTTTTGACATTTATGGATAATAGGAGTTCTATTTCTTGTGCTTCTTCTCTATCACCAACAAATAACAAAAGTCCTCATATTCTCTCTCTTTCATAACATGCAATATAGAATTAGTGGAGGATGAGTAGTTTATGTTTGTTTTTGCTGGAGTCGTAAATAGTATAAATGTGATGATCTTGGTGGACTTTGGCTTAGCAATTTCCTCTGTTCAGTGTTTAATTGTTTGAAGTTTCATTATAGCAAATCTCTTGTACTTGTGTTTACTAATCATAAGTCATCAGCATAGATATTATGTATGGAAACGCTGGTTGTCTACGCACGGTGTGGGCATTTGGAGGAATTGAGAAGGATCTTTGATGCATTGCCGGCCAAGACGTCGTGGATGGAGCTCACGACCACGTATGCCGAGAGTGGGCATCCGGGCGAGGCCAAGGCAGCGTTCAATCGAATGGCGGTGCGGGACGTAGTTTCCTCCACTGCGATGGTCAAGGCGCTGGGCGATTGCGGGCGGATTGGATCGAGCAAGGCGGTGTTTGATGCGATGCCCAAGAGGAACTGCAAGACGTGGGTGACGCTGCTGCGGGGATTTGCTCGCGGTGGAGAGATTGGGCGAGTGAGAGAGGTGCTGGATCGGATGCCCAAGACAAATGTGGTAGCGTGGACGATCCTCGTGCAGGGTTTTGCGCAGCGCGGGTTTGTGGGCGATGCGAAGGCCGCGTTTGATTCCATGCCCGAGAAGAACAGCATCACTTGCGCGGTGATGCTCGTCATGTTTGCGGAGAATGGATTCGTGGAGGAGGCGGAGGATGTCTTCCAGGAGATTGTCCACCGAAATGCGATCCTCTGGGGGGCGATGCACTGCTGCTATGCCCAAAATGGGGATTTGATTCAAGCCAAGAGTTTGTTTGATAGGATGCCTCTGCACAGCATACTTTCGTGGACGATTATGATCAAGTCATACGCGCAAAAAGGTGATGCTGATCAAGGAAAACAATTGTTTGAAGCAATGCCACACAGAGATCTTGTTTCATGGAACTCGATAATCACTGTTTATGCCCAGAGAGGTCGTTTCAAAGATGCTATACGAGCGTTTTCTTTGTGTTGCTTCTGGGATTCCTATTCATGGAACACAATTCTCGTGGTATACGCTTTAGATGCAAATATTTGTGAGGCAAAGAAGACGTTTGATAGAATACCAACTTGGAATTTGGTCTCCTGGAACACGATGCTAGCAGCATATGCCCAGACCGGCCATGCGTATTCTGCGATCCAGCTCTTTTGGGCGATGTTTCTTCACGGCTTTGATCCCGACAAGGCAGCGTTTGCCATCGTTTTGACGGCGTGTAGCCATCTGGGGCTCGTCAAGGAAGCAGTAAGCTACTTCACAGCAATGAGCTTTGACAATGGATTGGACCCTTCGCAAGACCACTACACCTGCATTGTTGATGCTCTAGGACGGCTAGGGCGATTGGAAGAGGCCGATGATGTCCTGGAGAATATGCCTTTGCCAGCTGATGGAGTTGCATGGGCAATGTTTCTTACCGCATGTAAAAACCACGGGGAGACGAATCAAGGGATGCATGCTGCGGAATTTACGTGCCAGTCCAGCCTTGTGAGTGATGCATTGCTGACACGAACCACGGGAATATTCCAAGAATATTCCATGGCCTGTGGGATTTAAGGCCGTAACGCCTTAAGGGTTGGGAGGTTGGCCTAGGGTTCGCTCTCTTGTTCGTTTCATTGGTATCGGAGCAGCATGTTCTTTTGGGGATGGCGGGAGAGCAAGATATTGATCCTGATGAGGAGTATGGCATTAGTGATGATAGCCATGACGATGCGGAAGAGACTCTTGATGATGTTGTTCTGTGGCAAGGACGCCAGATTTCTGCGGTTCAGAACGACATAAAGGAGGTTAAGGATTCTGTCAATTTAATTAAGGATTTCTTGCTTCGCATGGACCCTCAAGGATTGAATCGATCTCATGTCCGTGATTACCATTGGTACGTCAAGCATGCCAAGGATTATGGTATTATGGAATGGAAATCATCACCAGATGTTTGTGATAGTCAAGAGGTTGATTCTTGGTTGGAATTGTGGGAAAGTTGTTGGTCTCACAAACCTTATGAGGATAAGGTGAAGATAGATTTCTTTGTGACGAAGCTTACGGGCCATGCTTCTTTGTGGTGGAAGAACTACATCAAAGCTAATCCAAAGCCGACTTCTTGGACTGATTTGACAAAGGTTTTCCGCGCTTCGTTTGTCAAGAAGTTTGAAGAGGTTGATCTCGTGAATCAATTGTTAGAGATCCGTCAGGGGACTTTGTCTTTGGATGTGTATGCTCGCAAGTTCCGTGATCTTTGCCTTAGTCTCACGGGCACTTACAATGAGCTACTAAAGGTGCAATGTTTTATCAAAGGATTGAGCTCGGTGGATGTGCAACAGAAGGTCAAGAAGGATTTTCCAGCAACATTGACTGATGCTATCACTAAGGCTCCAATCTTTTCGCCCAAACCGTCGGTCAACTCGGTCAACGCTGGTCAAAAGGATGGTCTCCGGGGTGGTCAACGTGATGACCAACCCACCAATACTTCATTTTCAGGGAAGAAACGGCCATTGCTTCGTCGTAGCTCGAAGAGTGGAGATGGCAATGAGGCAAAAAGACATCGGTTAGACCAACGAGAGAAGGACAAGGTGGAGGGCAATTGTTTTCGTTGTCACAAGGCTGGACATCATGGCAAGGATTGTCCTCTTGTGAAGGGATCAAAGAATGCTAAGGTGAATGTGGTGGAATCCATTGTGGATACAGCTCAGGCATCTACTGTGGTGGCTCTTCCACACCCTGTGGCAAAAGTTCAAGAATCTAAGTCTCGAGTTCATATCAACTCTATAGAGATTAATGGTTCTATGCGCAATCAACTTGTGAAGGCCAAGGGGGACATTCAAGGACATGCTGTTAGTATTCTTTTCGATCCAGGTGCTACACACAACTTTTTGAGCTCTAAGGTGGTGAAGAAACTTGGTTTGCCTGTGGAAAAAAGTTCAGTAATCTATGAGGTGGTTATGGCAAATGGACATAGCACTCGTGTTTACGGTGAATGGGCTCCGAGTGTTCCTTTGACGGTTCAAGGGATTCTCGACCATCCTTTGTTTCAGGTTATGGATCTTGGTCGCACAGACGTTATTCTTGGGAAGGAATGGTTTTATGACAGGAAGCCAGGGATTGATTGGGAGCGTAATGTTCTGCGTATCGAAGTTGGTGTCACTATAAAAGAGATTGTCGGGACAGACAATAGTGATACTCCATTGATTAACGCTTTGGAGTTGGTGACATGCATGCATGAGATAGCTAATTCTTTTGTGGTGTACCCGTTTTTTTCTAATATGATCATGTCTAATTTGGAGTACGTTCGTGGGCATGAGGCACAGGTGGATTCCATTCAGGAGGAGTTCCGTGACGTATTTCCGGATGAGTTACTTGATGGTTTGCCTCTAGAACGTGGAATTCAGCATGAGATTGATTTGGTTCCTGGAGCTACTCCTTTTCAGCGACAACCGACTCGTACTAGTTCTGCTGAAGATGAAAAGATTAATAGGCAGCTTGCTGAAATACCTTCGGAAAGGGTGGTTACGGATTAGCAAGTCTCCTTGGGCTGCTCTAGTGGTGATGGTCAAAAAGAAAGATGGTACATGGCGTCTTTGCATGAACTACAAGGGATTAAATGATAGGACAGTGAAGAATATGTTCCTGATCCCTCGTATCGATGATTTGCTTGATCGTCTTCGTGGAGCTCGATATTTTTCGAAGATTGATTTGAGGCAAGGATATCATCAGATTTGTGTCAAGCCAGAGGATGTTCCGAAAACTGTATTTCGGACAAGGACAGGTCACTACGAGTTTTTAGTGATGCCGTTTGGTTTGACAAATGCTCCTGCAACTTTTCAGAGATTGATGAATCATGTTCTACAACCTTACTTAGGAAAGTTTGCAATTGATTATTTTGATGATATCTTAGTATTCAGCTCTTCCATGGAGGAACATGAGATGCATGTGCGAAGTGTTTTACAACTTTTGAGGGACAACAAGCTCTACTCGAAGTTATCCAAGTGCGAGTTTTTTTTAGAGGAGATTGGATATCTCGGGCATTTGATTTCAGTACATGGAGTGAGAGCTGATCCCGCAAAGATTCAGGCCGTGGTTGATTGGCCTATACCTTCCACAGTGCATGATCTCCGTAGTTTCCTTGGTATGGCTGGAGTTTTTCGACGATTTGTGAAGGACTTTTCAGGGATAACAGCCCCTTTAACTGATCTTCTCCAGAATACGTCGAAACATGCTACTATTCATGGTTGGGATGAGAAGTGTGAAGTGGCATTTCAACGTTTGAAGCAATGTTGTATCTCTGCTCCGGTGTTGAAGATTTTTGATCCTGAAAAGCCTCTTGTGGTCGAGACAGATGCAAGTGACATTGCTATTGGAGCTATTTTGCTTCAAGTTGGGCATCCTCTTGCGTACATGAGCCATAAGTTTGATGCCACACAGCGGAATTGGCCTACTCGAGACAAGGAGTTGTATGCTGTGATTGCTGCTGTGAAGGAATGGCGACATTATCTCTATGGATCGGACTTCCATGTGGATTCAAACCATCAATCTCTCCAATATTTCAGTCGACAAAAGGATCTTCGAGGCCGCCTTGCTCGTTAGCAAGAG
>NW_003314278.1:1090090-1092271 GCF_000143415.4 Selaginella moellendorffii
TGAAGTCAGATGTTGAGAAGTACATACGTGGTTTCTTGACCTGCCAGGCGGTCAAAGTTGATCATCAGAAGCTCGCTGGCCTCTATCATCCTTTACGTGTACCCGAGAATAAGTGGGATAGCATCTCGATAGACTTTATCACTGGTTTGCCCAAAACCTTTCGAGGAAATGATGCTATTTGGGTTGTTGTGGATCGTTTCACGAAGATGGCTCACTTTTTCCCTGTGAAGACAACGATAAAAGCTTCTGAACTTGCTCAGTTGTTTGTAGACCGGTTATTCAGTCTCTATGGTTTGCCTGGTGACATTGTGAGTGATCGGGATCCTAAGTTCACATCCAAGTTTTGGCAAACAGTCTTTGAAAAACTAGAGACTAAACTGAGCATGAGTAGTGGTGAGCATCCACAATCTGATGGGCAGACAGAGCGCATGAATCAGCTATTAGAAGATATGCTACGGTCTTTTGTGGGAAACTTGATTCGACAGGGAGTATGGGAAAAATACTTGCCTTTGCTTCAGTTTGCTCACAATAGCGCTCATCAATCGGCTATTGGCATGTCTCCTTTTATGGCGATGTATGGCTATGAGCCTAGGTCTTCTGTGAGTTTGAATTTGGCTTTGGTTCGAGTTCCTCATGCTTGTGATTTTCTGGAGGATATGCAAGACAAGCTTGAGTTGGCAAAATTGAACATGAGGCAAGCTCAAGAACGAGACAAAAGATTGGCTGATGAGCATCATCGTCATCAAGAGTACAAAGTTGGTGACAAGGTTTTCCTTAAGCTGTCGGATGCACAACGATCTCTAAAAGGAAGTGGTAGTGCTAAGTTGTCCCCACGGTATTGTGGGCCTTGGACAATTTTACAGCGTGTGGGGGATCTTGCATACACTTTGGATTTGCTAGTTAGTTCGAAGATTCATCCAACGTTCCATGTGAGCAAGCTTAAAGTGTGTTTGCACTCTGGTGATATCGTGGATCAGTCCATCATCCAGGTTCCAGAGATTGATGCAGAGAAGGCTGGTCCGGCCAATATTCTTGCTCAAAGATTAGTGAAAACACGCCAGAAAACAACTAGGGAGTTGTTAGTTCAGTGGAATGGTTATTCCATGGACGAAGCTACATGGGAAACTGAGGATGATGTGAAGAGAGTGTTTCCGAGTTTTGGTTATGACTTGGATGATATTCCTGAGGAAGGGGAGAATTGAGTTCTATAGCCGTATTGCTATATGATTTGAGCCGTTTGTTCTATTCTCATTCTCTTGTTTTCCATGACCGTATTGTCATGTGAGAAAGCCGTATTGCTTTCTTTCTTTCGTGGCCGTTTGTCGCGATGTTGGTGTTGCCATTTGCACATCTTTTCTCCATGGCCGTATTGCCTTGAACTCCCTTCATGTGAGGCTCGTTTAGCTTCTCGAGGCTGCCGTATGTGGCTGGGTCATGAGGGAGGGGAGAATGACACGAACCACGGGAATATTCCAAGAATATTCCATGGCCTGTGGGATTTAAGGCCGTAACGCCTTAAGGGTTGGGAGGTTGGCCTAGGGTTCGCTCTCTTGTTCGTTTCATGCTGGGTATTGATCCATGCCTCTCTCCTGCTAAGTGAGTTCTCTAGCTACATCATCTTAAGGCAAAGATGAAATTGCAAAGTTTCACGCATCTCTTGAGCATTTCAGCGATGGAAACTGCTATATGAGAATCACATGAATCAGACTGAGCAGCACTAGGGCATCAATCTCAATGCGAGCAGCTTTCTAGTGGAGATCTTTAAGAGAATGAAAATAACAATATCAGATTCTTATTTGCCTATAAGGTTTAGAAAATAAATATAAAGAGATATTTTAAAGAATAATGTGTAAGTGCATAGAATATGGAAATGGAATATAGAAATGTGCATATCAATTAATCCAAAATCCTTAATTTATATACAAGAGCAAATGGTCTAAATTGAAACCAATTTAGCAACTATCAAAATCCCATTATGTTAATTATTAATATATAACATTATAGTTGTACACTTAGAGCTCACATCAACCCCTCTTTTCAGAATGATGGAAGATAATTAAAAATTTTTAGTTGATAGATTAGGATCTAAAAAAACATTAAAAAGAGGCATTGGTGGATCTATAAATGGTGCCAATTATTATTAATCCTTTTGTATAATGCATTTTAGCCTTTGTGCATACA
>NW_003314278.1:1098121-1148914 GCF_000143415.4 Selaginella moellendorffii
AAGCAAAAGTAATCCAACTAACTGGACACTTTTCAAGATGTTTTCACCTGATCCTAGAGTAATTTATGAGGAATTCTATTTGAAACTCTACACATATTGGATTGAACTTCTATCACAAGCGGTACCAACAAAGCAATTAGCCTATTGAATGAATCCCAACATACAAACCAAAGTCAAGGAAGAACTTAACAAACTTGAAAATGTTAAATTCATTTTCCCAATTCAAAATCCAAAATAGCTATTACCACTAGTTATTGTTCTCTGTAAGTGACTAATTTTTCCATTCTACTTTAGTTACTTAACCACACTTCCGACCACTTGGAGGAGTTTCATTCACAACCTCCATAAGTCCAATTTAGGACTTGGGGCTTGTTAGCCCCAAGAATGGCATCCATGCCACTCAACCTTTGCATTTGGTCCAAGTGCTTCACATGTTCGATCCCATGATTGACACCCCAAGGTACCATTGACATATTGGCCCATTACACTAAAGCCATGCCCCTTCACCTTGGTCACACTAGTGGTCTACCACCACTTGCATCACAATCCCGTCTCTTAAAAACTAGGCCATCCATCCATGAGTGATCATCCCAGATACTCCTTAGCATCCTTAGGATGCCTGCAGACATAGGGAATAATTTTCCCCAATGTCCCTTTTCTGGTCCCCACCAAGTCCCTTTTTGTCCATGGCCATGTTCGTCAACACTGCCACTGGATCAAGGCCCACAGGCCCGACCACTAAGTCCCACGGTCCTCTGGGACTTCCTCACCACATGACCGTATCCTTGGTCATTGCCCCAGAGGACTGCTCCTCTTCCTTTCCACAATCTAGGACTTTGGGACAACATTTCGAAACACCGTGGCCTTATGCGAGTCTCATGGGTACTCTCCCCACCTTTTGCCTTTGGGTGCTCTAGCCATGGGCTTAGAGTGAGGTTCCATTGAGCCACGCTAGGTATCTAAGTAGGTAGTGCCACCCATACTTGGATTGGGAGCATCAACCATTTGATCTCTCGGGGGAACTAGAGCCACCTCTTGAACACTTCACCAAGATGCCCCACTTGTCGGTCTGCATTCATTCTAGTCTTGGACTTCCCAATGGTCAACTCATCACCCAACACCTAGGTATAGCCTTCCTAGGCCAAACTGGCTCCACTGGGCTCCAACCCTCACACTCTCCCTACTATACTTTTGGAACCCCCTGTAGCGCCCCCCCCCCCCCCCCCGGGGGACAATTGTTTTGGGCTTTCACCCAATAGCCTGTATTAGTATTCGGACTCGGACTCAGACTTGATCTAAGTCTTGGTCTCGACCTTGGACTTGGACACGGGCTCGGTCTCGGTCTCGGGCTTTGGCTTGGTTTCATCTCGGACTCCATATCTTGGGTCCATCTCAGATTCCATCTCAAGTCCATCTCAGACTCCATCTCGGGTCCTTCCATGTGTCCTGTGTTGGTCCTCTTGTGTCCCTTTTCTAGAGACTCATTTATTGCTTGTTTTGTGCTTATTCTTCAAGCACTCTGTTGGGAGTTTACTCTTGACCTTTCAAGTTGGAGCTTTTAGTCCAAACGTGTTACACTCGTTTGGCTTTCACTTTGGGCACCACTATGTGGTGCTCCTTCGGGTCCACTTTGGGGTTTAGGGATTTGTGTCTCACATCCTCAAGAAAAACAACAAGCTTAGGATTTGTGTCAACTATAAAAAGCTCAACAATACAACTCAAAAGGAGACATTTTCAATTCCATTCTCTGATGAAATTCTTGATGTAGTTGCAGGATATGAGATGTACTCCTTTCTCAATGGCTTCAGTAGACACAATCAAGTACACATTGCGCCTGAAGATCAACACAAGATGGCTTTCATTAATCCATGGGGAGCATACGCCTACGTTCACATGCCTTTCAGTCTCTCCAATGCACCATTCATGTTTCAATGGATCATCATTGACACTTTTCGAGAATACTTCACCGAATTTATGCAAGTATTTATGGATGACTTCAGAGTCTTCAGCAACAAAAAAGATCATCTCCAATGCTTAGAGAAATGCTTCATCAAATGCCATGAACACAATATCACATTGAACCTTGACAGGTGCATTTTCTTTGTCAAATCAGGAATTCTACTTGAACATGTAGTATCCAAAGAAGGAATCCTCATTGACAAGGACAAGACTTTCACAATCACCAACATACAACATCCATTCAACATTTCAAGCCTTCGATCATTCCTTGGTAAGATGGGATACCATTGAAGATTCATCAAAGATTACGCCAAGATTGCAAAACTTATCACCGAACTCCTCAAGAAGAATTACGCTTACAACTGGACTCAAGATTGTCAAAATGCCTTCATCAACCTCAAGAATTCCCTCACCCAAGCTCCAATACTTGCTCAACCAAACTAAAACAAAGAATTCAACATCTAAATCGACACCTCCAACTACACCCTCAAAGCAATCCTTTTACAACAACAAGAAGATCATAAAGACTAACTAATCTACTATGCAAGTTGAAGACTCAACTTAGCCAAAATGAACTACACTACAACTGAAAAAGAAGCTCAAACAATGATCTATGCACTCCAAAAGTTTCAATACTACCTACTCGGTAACTTCCTCCACCTTCTCAACAAAACAATCCTCATCGGCAAAATTGCACGATGGTTTTTACTACTTCAAGAATACAACTTTGAGATCATCTACAAGCTTGGGAGAGAACATGAACACCTAAGCCGCATTACAACCGATGAACAACTGAAACACAACATGGATGATTTTCTTGACTCCAATATCCATTGAATCCACACATCACCAACCTAGATGGACAACATCTACTACTACCTCACAACAGCAACAATACCAAGTTGATATTTAACCTACGACAAGTGCAAGCAATTTGTCTTGAGGACAAGACCATACTCAGTTATGGGAAGAAAACTGTACAAACAAGGAAGAAACAACATTTTCCGAAGATGTGCAAGCCTAGAAGAAACACAAGATCTACTTGAAGAAGCCTATTGTGGACAACTAGAAGGACTTTTTGCTGAAGAAATCACAGCTCAAAAAATTTTACAAACAAGACTTTGGTGGCTAACACTTTGGCACAACTAAGCCAAGTTTTGTAAAAAATGCAACACCTACCAATGAACCAAGTATGCACTAAAGAAATAAACTCAAGAATTTCATCCAAAAACTCAATTTGAACCTTTTCAATGATGAGGACTCGACTTTGTTGGTCCACTTATGACAAGCTCCAAGCAAAACTAGTACATTCTAATTGCAATAAATTATATCACAAAATGGGCTGAAGCTCAACCAATAAAGACTATTACAACAAAAAACACAATAAAGTTCATCTATGAAAACATCATCACAAGATATAGTTTACTTTGAAAACTCATCACTGATCAAGGAACACACTTTATCAATAAAACCATCAAGATTCTAATTCATGAATTCACTATCCAGCACAAGGTTTCAACACTGTACTACCCTCAAAGCAACGATCAAGCAGAGTCTACAAACAAGACATTAAAAAACATTCTCATGAAAATCGTGAAAATAAATCAGAAAGACTAGGACAATCACATCTACGATGCCCTGTTATCGAACCACATATAAGGTTTCAACAAATTTGACACCATTCATGCTCACCTACGGCCTTGAAGCTTTGACACCACTTAAGTATATCGTTCCATCACTATGAATGGCAATATAATATGAAATCAACCAAGAAGAATTGATCAAAAGAAGACTAGCCATGCTAGAACAACTTATTGCTAGCTAAGATCCTTTGACTATCTCATTTTGAAGCTTTGGAATGCTCAAGGAGTCTTTTCTAACTCGGCAAAGATGTTGCTTCATATGATGGCCGAGGCTAACTATTATCAAACAGTTCTTTTGATAGAGTTATGCAATCTCATGTGCAAGGCACTACTTTGATGATGTCCTATGACTAAGGAGGAACATGAGATGTATGTGAGGCAAATGTTGCCACTATTGAGGGAGAACAAGCTGTATTCTAAACTGTCAAAGCATGAGTTCTTCTTGGAGGAGATCAACTATCTCAGACATGTGGTGCCACAAGATGGTGTGCGGGAAGATCCTCAAAAGACTCAGATAGTCGTTGACTAGCTTGTTCCCCCTACTGTGCATGGGTTTCCTTGGTATGGTGGGAGTCTTTTGCCGGTTTGTGAAGGACTTCTCCTTGGTTGCTGCTCCTTTGATGGATATGCTTTGAAACACCACCAAGCATGCTAAGTTGGTGTGGGGTGAAAGTGTCAAGAAGCATTTGAGCGGTTAAAGCAATCATGTATATTCTACAGAGATTTGCTTGTGATAAGCCACTTGTGGTAGAAGGCTAAGGCTCACGCTATGGAGTCTATGCATTCAGAGGGTATGGCTCATAAGTCCTTTTCTCTTTCTGATCCTAGTGAGGCCATGGGTGTCAGTGTGGACCAAGGAGAGAATGTATCTACTCGTGTTCTAGCTGACACTGCTGTCACTAAGCTTTCTGAAGGAGTGAAGAAGAATTGTATCAACTCATCTAAGCTGTACAGTTGTTTGTGCAATGAGTTGTGCATAGCCAAGTGCTCAGTGTCCTCTGCTATGCATACTTTCATTAACAAGGCTAGTGATGAGGGTATAGGAGCTGTTTTGGTGCAAGACTGCTGTCCTATTGCGTACATAAGCCACAAGTTTGACGCAACTTAATTGAACTGCCAATTCGGGATAGGAAGTTGTATGTTGTAGTTGTTGCGGTCAAAGAGTGGAGCCATTATCTGTATGGTTTGGATTTTTCATGTGGATAACTTTACCACTTGTCATTCTTTTCACTCGCCAGATGGAGCTTCAAGGCTGGCTAGCTCATTGACTGGAGTTTTTGCAGGAAATGGATGTGCAGATTCCAAACCACCAGAGGAGTTTAGCTCTGGGGTTTAAGGTGACAAAAACCAATTTCCCCGAGGATTCCCGAGTAAAAGTCAAAGGGTAATTTTGACCGCAGATTACTCGTGAATACGGAAGATTGATGTTTAAAGCAAAGTTGCTAGGTTTTCCAAGATCTACAACTTTTCTTTAAGACAATTTTCCTGTTTCTGAAAGGAGTAGACAGTAAAGGTGGTTGTTTCTCCATTGTCTAGGATGGTGAACTCTATCTCGTTTGGGAAGCTCTCCAGTGGTTTGCTGGATGAAATTAAGGAGCTTGCTGACTTTGACTCTTTGTAGTGAAGGCATGTGCAGTTGTTTTGAAGGGGGACGCCTCTTCCAATGCGATTGTGCTTCCTTTGATGTACAAGATGGTTTCCTAGTCAAGATAAATTGGGCTATGGTTCCTAGAGATGATGTTCTTTTACAGTGGATTCTGTAAGAGTGTCCGTTGCACCAAGTGCAGGACATCGAGGACGTGTGTTCTGGTAGAGACGCATTTATTTTGGCCTGGAATGAAGTCAGGTGTTGATAAGTATGTGCACAGTTGTTAGACTGGCCAGACGGTCACAATGGATTGTCAGAAGCATGAAGGTCTCTACCATAGTTAACCTCAGCGGAAGTGGGATAGCATTTTCTATGAGTTTCATAGTAGGCATTTCAAGGCAATGATGCTATCTGGGTTGTTGTGGATTGTGTGATGATGTTGGCTCACTTCTTTCTTGTGAAGACAAATGCTAACGCTTTTGACCTTGCTCAGCTGTATTTCTCTATGGGCTGCCTAAGGATGCTGTAAGTGATCGGGATCCCACGTTCACTTTGGAGTTTTGGCAGACAGTGTTCCTGAAGCTTGAGACAAAGCTGAGCATGAGCATCCACAGTCAGATGGACAAACAAAACGAGTTAATTAGGTGCTGGAAGACATGCTGAGATCGTTTGTTGGTCATCTGAAGAGGCAAGGTATTTGGGAGAAGTACCTGCCTTTGTTAGAGTTTGCCCATAACTGTGCCTTCCATTTGGCTATTGCAATGGCTCTGTTTATGGCAATGTATGGCTTTCAACCTCGGTCCCCCTTGGTATGAACTTGGCTTCTCTTAAGGTGCACCAGGCAAAGGAGTTGGCTGATGAGCATCGTCAGCACAAGCAGTTTCAGGTTGGAGACAAGGTTTTCCTTCGGTTGTCTAAAGCTTAGTGAGCTCTTCAAGGTGGAGGTAGTTCTAAGTTGTTGCCATAGTACTATGGGCCTTGGATTATTCTCAAACGAGTTGGAGACCTTGCCTATCAACTAGACTTACCTAGTGGTGTGAAGGTTCATCCCATCTTCTATGTAGGAAGTTGAAGGCGTGTTTGCATTCTGGTAATATCTTGGACCAGTCTGCAATCAAGATTCCAGAGATAGATGTTTGAAGGTTGGCCCTACTTGTGTGTTATAGCAACGGCTAGCGCACACACATCATAAGACTTGGAGAGAGTTACTTGTTCAGTGGAATGGTTATTCTCCATATGATGCTACATGGGAAGTTGAGGATGATGTTGTTTCCTAATTTTGAGTATGACTTGGATGACATTCCAGAGGAAGAGGAGAAGTAGTCGCTTGCTCCTATCCTTTCTTTTCTGACCCCGTTGATGGCTGGAGGTGTTGTGTCACGTGAGACAGTGGTTTTGTTAGCAGGATGCTTTGCTAGCTTCTCTCTCCTCAGCTACTGTTCATCATAGTTGGAGCAGAGGGAAAAATGTCACCGTATTTCGTGATGAACCAGCTGATTCTGGACCTAGGTCTCTGATCAAAGAGCCAAATACCAACTGCAAATTTGCATGTGAAGAGGTGTTCAAGCATGTCCACGGGGTTTTCATTGCATAGAATACATAGAGTTTTGTGAACTGTGAGCCAATCACCAACAGGGATGCTGTCCTGCACAAGAAGCCAGCTTACCTTAGCTTCCACCAGTGTCTTCCACATGTTCACAATGTACTTCTGATTCTTCAACTTTCGCATAAGCTTGGTGTCAATTTTATCCATCAAAAGCTCTCTGCCATGCTTAAACCTGTACATAAAAAAAGACACACTGAACTCATTACCTTCCCAGGATAACTGAGCCGGATCCTATATAAGATCAGATATAGGTACTTCCCAAACTAGTGTATTGCAGAGCATTCTCCCAGTTCAGTTCAGTGTATTTCCCTCTCTGATGTATCGTCCTGATCCTTTTACCGAAGGCCATCCTGGGAACTGGGACCTCCTCAGGAACTATACATGGAAACAGTGCACCACTGTTATGGGATAAAAAACAATACCTTGAGGTGATGGGGTTGTTTCCATAACAAAGATGATTTGAGTCTCAGCACCATCAAGCATTATCCAATCACGAACCTCGATAACTTCAGTTTGTAAAGCAAGATGAAGGCGATCACAAGCGATGCTGCCTTAAGCTTTGATGTGGAGTTTTCATCCTGGGTTGTAATGGGTTGTCATGAGGCCATGTTTGCTCCAAGCGGACGTTAAACAAATACCTGACTTTACCTTTTTCATTGTATCATAGCTTGTCCACTGCTGAGGAAGAAAAACAAGATCCCAACAAGAACTTTGCTGTAAGTGATGGCTTGCTAGCTCTTTGTAGATCCAATAAGTCTTTGATCGAAGCCTATGCCACCTAGGCCAAAGATCTCCAGCTGAACAGTCACCTATATACTGTTGATTACTGTTCTTATGCGCTACGTTGAAGAACAAGCGATCAGCTAATGCCTCTGTCAGATGGTCTGGTTCTTTCTGACTTAACCTGGGTAGGAGTGACTTCCATATCTTCAACATCTCTTTTGCTATTCCATCCTGGACCTTCTTTGTGTTGAGAGGAGCAGTGCCAATCGATTCCTTGTTTCTAGTTACCACCTTGTCTAGGCAAGATCTTCTGTAGCTGAGCTCTGAAGAGGAGGTGCCAGGTTTTGTGGATATAAACCTGACACAAGCACTTTGAAGAGAAGAGCTTTGGATTAAATTTCTGGTGTGGCACATTCCGAATAACTGAATTCCACTCTACTTTTGCCCGGACTTTGCACCTGCTGGAGTTTCTAAAGTTTCTACATATGTCGTTGGTGATCAAGTGTTGGTGAGTTATCGGGTGTTGTGGATCCAAGGTTTTTGCTGTGTAGGTCCTTATCACGTCGTCCAACAAGTTGGTCCACAAATCTATGTGGTGACACTCAATGCACAACGTCAAGAGAAGATCCATGTGAAGCGGTTAGCTCGATCCATGTGAAGCGGTTAGCTCAATATTGTGTGTGAACAGATTGATGTAAGGATTCTACCATATATTCTATAGTAGATATAGATAAACTCAACAAGATTGGAATACACTAACTTTTTAATAATAATAAATTAACAAATTTTTAATGTGTATTTATGGAGCCCACAAGAGTAGGAGTGAGGTGTTATCATATTATGAATCCCACAAGATCAAGAGTGAGAGGTGTTAATCACATTATTTATATGCTCCATATGATCCTGAGGTTTAGGGGGCCCAGGTAAGTTAGAGGAAGGAAAAAAAAGAATTAATTAGAGTTATTGTGAAATTAGAGTATAAATGTGAGTTAAGAGTTAACACGAGCTAAGAGCAAAAACGTGACGTAGCAGCTTAAAAGAGGGAACTAGGAATGCTGGGATGGAGTTCCACCAGGTAGAAAAGACAAGTCATACCTCAAGCCTCGGATTGCTCCCAACCCCCGGTTGCCTACTTTAACCAAGCCCCGAACCACCCAGCCGTCTTCAGGGATGACATCAGCCCTAACCTCTTGCTCCACTGCTCCTACTTCTGAGCTGCTAGCAGCTTCTCCCCTCCTTAAAAAAAAGGTCTGTTGTTCTCTTGGAGTTCAAGAGGCATCCTCTTCACCGTCTCCTCTGTTTTTGCTAGCTAGTTAGCTCTTACAAGAAGGAGCACAAGCCAAGTTCAGCTCCATGCTCAGCTCTATCATCTCCTCTTTAAGACACCTCACCTCTTTGAAGCCATTCAGGAGAGCTAGCACGCTTCACGTCTAGACGTCCCCCCCTTTTTTTCTTTTTGCGATTGTCTCTTCAAACTCATCATACTTATTTAACTCACCAAACCTTACCAAGCCGAGTGCAGGTTTTGAAACCCCATGAGTCACCTTGGCCTTTTTCCATCTTCCAGTTGAGCTCTCCAACAATCTTGATGTGCGGATGCGTGCAAACTGCTCCTTGAGCCAGGACCATTTCTCCAGGAGATAACTTATGCTACAACACTCTCCACTCGATGATCTCAATGTGGAAAGATCCACAGAGCTGTCCCACTCATCATAGTTGTAGAAGAAATCATCCTCATACTGCATCTGCAACCTTGCTCGAGCCCAAGCCTCCACCATCGCAAGCTTCTCCCTCATCTTGATCAGCTCACACTTGAGGCGGCAAAACAAGTCCAGGTCCTGAGGAACAACAATGGAATACACCTTTCCCGGGTACCTGTCTCGAAACCTGTGAAAGTACAGTGGACGATGTGGTGTTTCAGATCACAGCGGAATGATAACTTGATGAAAGCAACAAAACCATTGAGCTCGCTCTTTGGGGATCAATTATCATCTCCTCCTTTGAAGCAATGAGCAGCAGGCCTTGATCGCATCCAGAAGTACTAGAGATAGTCTGCAAAAGCAAGTTTGACACCAGTTATTTTGGCAACACAGAAGAAAAAGGAGAAAAATAAACTCAAGTTTCAAAATTTATAGAGATCCATACAATCCAAAATCCTCCATGAACTTAATGCCGCTTTCAGCACCTCCAAGCTCTGCTGAAAAACGTAGCCACGGTATGCCACAATCGTTTGCTTGAAAATCTGAAGATGTCAATCGAAGCATGCAAGCAAAAACATGAAGTAAAGAAGCGCAGGTGGACAACAAAGGAGATAAACTGAGCAAGGCCAAGAACACATATAAGGACTGAATGTAAGCACGTGAGGCCTCGCGTGGTTTTTTCCTCCGTGTGTGGCTTCATGTGCGAAGAGTTTGGTGTGGTAAGGTATGTTGTGGAGCAGCCAGAAGCCCAGGGTGAATATAAGTACGTGAGGCCTTGTGAGGTTTTACCACCACCCGAGGACTCCTGTGCATGGGCCCCGGGCAAGAGTCATTTGCGAAAGTGTTCTGCATGAAACTGGTGCCCTGAGGCTTCTGGCCGTGTAGCCCCATGAAGAGCATTTTTTATTTAATTTGTGTAGAGTGTGGTTTATTTTTGCATATTGAGTGTATCGATATCTTTTAGTTAGCAGATTATATTGAAGAACTGACTACCTACAGTTAAGTGCATGCAGCAACAGATCATATAAAAAATGAATGCAGAGAATAACAAATCGGGATTCTAGGAAGTTCGTGTTGTTAGTAATAATAATAATAATCATAAAAACCTGATGTTCAGCCAGTTAGAAGATTGTCTGAAAATTATGCATGTACTGATTCTTCAGCTGTGACATTGTAAAGTTTAAAAAGGAAGAAAAAACAGAAAACACGAGCTTTTTACTACTACAGTTAAGTAATAACAAATCGGGATTTCTAGGGTATGCATGTGGTGCTAGGGTTTGTGTGGTGTGTGTGTATCTCAACAATCTCATGCAGTGGAAAACGTTTTTCAGGGATCCCACTTTCTGGTGGGACAACAGGTTGGGAGCTTCGATCAAAGACTTATTGGATCTACAAAGAGCTAGCAAGCCATCACTTACAAAGTTCTTGTTGGGATCTTGTTTTTCTTCCTCAACAGTGGATGTCTGCTTGGAGCAAACCTGATAGCCTCATGACAACCCTGACACGAACCACTGAAATATTTTAAGAATGTTCTATGGCCTGTGGGATTTAAGGCTGTAATGCCTCAAGGGTTGGGAGGTTGGCCTAGGGTTCACTCTCTTGTTCATTTCATTGGTATCGGAGCAACACATTCTTTTGGGGATGGCGGGTGAGCAAGGTATTGATCTTGATAAAGACTATGGTGTTAGTGATGATAGTCATGATGATGCGGAAAAGACTCTTGATGATGTCGTTGTGCAGCAAGGATGCCAGATTTCTAAGGTTCAGAGTGACATAAAGAAGGTTAAGGATTCTGTCAATCTCATTAAGGATTTCTTGTTTCACATGGACCCTCAAGGGTTGAATCGATCTCATGTCCGTGATTACCATTGGTACATCAAACATGTTAAGGATTATGGTATCGTGGAATGGAAATCATCACCAAATGTTTGTGATAGTTAAGAGGTTGATTCTTGGTTGGAATTGTTGGAAAATTGTTGGTTTTATAATCTTTGTCAGGATAAGGTGAAGATAAATTTTTTTGTGACGAAGCTTATGGGTCATGTTTTTTCGTGGTGGAAGAACTACATCAAAGCTAATCCAAAGCTAACTTCTTGGACTAATTTGACAAAGGTTTTCTGCACTTCATTTGTCAAGAAGTTTGAAGAGGTTGGTCTCATAAACCAACTGTTAGAGATCTAGTAAAGGACTTTGTCTTTGGATGCGTATGCCCGCAAGTTCTGCGATCTTTGCCTTAGTTTCACGGGCACTTATATGAATTGTTAAAGGTGCAATGTTTCATTAAAGGATTGAATTCTGTGGATGTGCAATAGAAGGTCAAGAAGGATTTTCTAGCAACATTGACTGATGCTATCACTAAGGCTTAGATCTTTTCGCCCGAACTGTCAGTAAACTTGGTCAACTCTGGTCAACGAGATGGTCTACGGAGTAGTCAATGTGATGACCAGCTCACCAATGCTTCATATTCGGGGAAGAAACTATCTTTATTTTGTTGTGGCTCGAAGCATGAAGATGGCAGTGAGGCTAAGAAACTTCATTTGGACTAGTGAGAGAAGGACAATGTGGAGGGCAATTGTTTTCGTTGCCGCAGGGCTACATATTAGAGCAAAGATTGTTTTGAAGGGGTTAATGAATGATAAGATGATTGTGGTGGAAATTATAGGCAATGATGTGAGTGATAGTGTTTTTGAGGCTGTATTGCTTCAAGTTAGGCATTCTCTCATAGTCATAAGCCATAAGTTTGATGCCACATAGTGGAATTGACCTACTCGAGAATGGCAATATTATCTATATGGATTGGACTTCCATATAGATTCAAATCATCAATCTCTCTAGATATGGATCTTCGAGGCCGTTTTGCTCGTTGGCAAGAGTTCCTGCAGGAAATGTTTATTAAGATCCAGTACAAGCATGAAGATGACAATAAAGTGGTTAATGCATTATCTAGGATGGTAAATTTTATCTCGTTCGTGAAGCTATCCAACAATCTCTTGGATGAGCTTAAGGAGTTTGCTGACTTTGACTCTTTTATCACTGATATTCGTGTGAAGGTTTTGTTGAAGGACGCCTCTACAGATTTGAAGGGTGACAAGTTTGCGTCATTCTAAATACAAGATAGAATCCTAGTGAAAAAGGGACGTGTAGTGGTTCTTCATGTTGCTAAACTCATTAAACAGATTTTAGTCACATAGAATGTTGGATGAATCTTTAAGCTAACTAGTAAGTCCAAAGGGTATATAAGATCCCCCACATGCTGTATAATTGTCCAAGGTCCACAATACCGTGGAAACAATTTAGCACTGCCACCTCCTTTTAGAGACCATTGTGCATCCAATAGCTTAAGGAAAACCTTGTCACCAACTTTGTATTCTTGATGATGATGATGCTTATCACCCAATCTTTTGTCTTGCTCTTGAGCTTGCCTTATGTTCAACTTTGCCAACTTAAGCTTGTCTTGCATATCCTCCAGGAAATCATAAGCATAAGGTACCCGAAACAAAGCCAAATTCAAACTCACAAAAGACTTAGGCTCATAGCCATACATCACCATAAAGGGAGAGCCAATAATTGATAGATAATAGCAAACTGAAGCAAAGGCAAGTACTTTTCCCATACTCTTTATTGAGTCAAATTTCCCACAAAAGACCTTAGCATATCTTTTAATAACTAATTCATACGCTCTATCTACCCATTAGATTGTGGATGCTCACCACTACTTATGCTTAGCTTAGTCTCTAGCTTCTCAAAGACCGTTTGCCAAAACTTAAACGTGAACTTGGGATCCTAATCACTTACAATGTCACTCGGCAAACCATAGAGACTGAATAACTGGTCTACAAATAACTAAGCAAGTTCAGAAGCATTTATCATCATCTTCATAGGGAAGAAGTAAGCCATCTTCGTCAAGTGATCCACAACAACCCAAATAGCATTATTTCCTCAAAAAGTTTTGGGCAAATCAACTTTGACCGCCTGGTAGGTCAAACAACCACATATGTACTTCTCAACATCTGATTTCATCCCAGGACAAAAGAAATGCCTCTTCACCAACATATACATTCTCAATAACCCCAGATGCCTAGCACTTGGCACATCATGACACTCAAGCAAGCTTAAAGCATGTTTGCACTCTAGTGATATCATGGATCAGTTCATCATCCAGGTCCCAGAGATTGATGCAGAGAAGGCTGGTCCAGCCAATATTCTTGCTCAAAGATTGGTGAAAACATACTAGAAGACAACTAAAGAGTTGTTAGTTCAGTGGAATGGTTATTCCATGGATAAAGTTATATGGGAAACTAAGGATGATGCGAAGAAAGTGTTTTCGAGTTTTGGTTATGACTTAGATAACATTCCTGAGGAAGGGGAGAATTGAGTTCTATAACCATATTGCTATATGATTTAAGCCATTTATTCTATTCTCATTCTTTTGTTTCCATGACCGTATTGTCATGTGAGAAAGTCGTATTGCTTTCTTTCTTTCGTGGCTGTTTATCACGATGTTGGTGTTGCCATTTGCACATTTTTTCTCCATGGCCGTATTGCCTTGGACTCCCTTCATATAAGGCTTGTTTAGCTTCTCGAAGCTGTCATATGTGGCTGGGTTATGAGGGAGGGGAGAATGACACGAACCACAAGAATATTCTAAAAATATTCTATGGCATGAGGGATTTAAGGCCATAACGCTTTAAGAGTTGGGAGGTTGGCCTAGGGTTCACTCTCTTATTCATTTCAAACATTATAACCCAGGATGAAAACTCCACATCAAAGATTAAGGCAGCATCGCTTGTGATTGCCTTCATCTTGCTTTACAAACTGAAGTTATCGAGGTTCGTGATTGGATAATGCTTGATGGTGCTGAGACTCAAATCATCTTTGTTATCGAAACAACCCCATCACCTCAAGGTATTGTTTTCTATCCCCATAACAGTGGTGCACTGTTTCCATGTATAGTTCCCGAGGAGGTCCCAGTTCCCAGGATGGCGTTCGGTAAAAGGATCAGGACAATACATCAGAGAGGGAAATACACTGAACTTGATCCTAAGGTTCAACTGGGAGAATGCTCTACAATACACTAGTTTGGGGAGTACCTATATCTGTGGAAAGGTAATGAGTTCAGTGTGTCTTTTTTTATGTACAGGTCTAAGTATGGCAGAGAGCTTTTGATGGATAAAATTGACACCAAGCTTATGCGGAAGTTGAAGAATCGGAAGTAGCATCCCTGTTGGTGATTGGCTCACAGTTCACAAAACTCTGTGTATTCTATGCAAGGAAAACCCTTGGAGATGCTTGAACACCTCTTCACATGCAAGTCGCCACGAATAGATCTACCTGTTTCTTCTCCTTGCTCAGCATTGAATGGATCTCCATCCCAATGTCTCTTCTTGTGGGTGAGAGTCATTTGCGAAAGTGTTCTGCATGAAACTGGTGCCCTGAGGCTTCTGGCCGTGTCGCCCCACGAAGTGTTAGTAATAATAATAATAATCATAAAAACCTGATGTTCAGCCAGTTCGAAGATTGTCTGAAAATTATGCATGTACTGATTCTTCAGCTGTTGAGCAACTGATTGCTGCTGGCTCACTTTCTATATATATCAAAGAGAATTTTTTTTAACAATAAACATCTAAGCTGCTGCAGTTAAGCTGTGTAAAGTTTAAAAAGAAAAAGAATTAAAAACAGAAAACACGAGCTTTTTACTACTACAGTTAAGTAATAACAAATTGGGATTTCTAGGGTATGCGTGCGGCGCTAGGGTTTGTGTGGTGTGTGTGTGTCATTTCTCAACAATCTCATGGAGTTCAGGGATCCCACTTTCTGGTGGGACAACAGGTACAAGAAGAAAAACAAGTTCTTCTCAGAGTCCTACCCGGATTTCAAACATGTTTCTACCGGAGACAGCCTGTGGATTGCCAACAGGAAAACACCAACCTTGGTCTCTGCAAAACTCGAGTCGCTCGCTGACCCAGCTGTAGGTAAGGCCACCACGGCCCGCTACAAATCTCCACATACCCCACCTGTAGCTGGTGATGAACCGGTGAGTTTAGGGAGGCTGATACGCCGTGTGAGAGACTCAGCTGAGAGCAGATCCCTTTCTTTGGGAAAACAAGCCCATGAAGCTGTGCTCAAGAGTGATGAGCACAAAAGCAACATCTACTTGTTGACGGGATTGATCGATATGTACTGCAAGTGTGGCGAGCTTGAGGAGGCTCGCAAGATTTTCCACTCCATGGGAACCCGGAGTGTTGTGTCCTACAACGCGATCATCCAGGGCTGCGGCTCGAACAGGCAACCTGAACTTGCTCTGGAGTACTACTCTGCCCTGAGAGCTTGTACCACCATTCAACCCAACGATTGGACACATGTCGCGGTGATCAGTGCCTGCTCCAGACTTGCTACCGAATCCAGCGAGAAGAGGGAGAGAGCTCTACGCATCGGGATGGAAGTCCATTCAGTACTGATCAAGGAGAAGAAACATCTAGGTCTGTACATGGCGACTTGCCTGGTAGACATGTACTGCAAGTGTGGCGAGCTTGAGGAGGCTCGCAAGATTTTCCACTCCATGGGAACCCGGAGTGTTGTGTCCTACACCGCGATCATCCAGGGCTGCAACACGAACGGGCGAGCTGAACTTGCTCTGGAGTACTACTCTGCCCTGAGAGCTTGTACCACCATTCAACCCAACGATCGGACTCATGTCGTGGTGATCAGCGCCTGCTCCACACTTGCTACCGAATCCAGCGAGAAGAGGGAGAGAGCTCTACGCATCGGGATGGACATCCATTCAATGCTGAGCAAGGAGAAGAAACAGCTAGATCTGTTCGTGGCGAATTGCCTGGTAGACATGTACTGCAAGTGTGGCGAGCTTGAGGAGGCTCGCAAGATTTTCCACTCCATGGGAACTCGGAGTGTTGTGTCCTACACCGCGATCATCCAGGGCTGCAACACGAACGGGCGAGCTGAACTTGCTCTGGAGTACTACTCTGCCTTGAGAGCTTGTACCACCATTCAACCCAACGATCGGACTCATGTCGCGGTGATCAGCGCCTGCTCCACACTTGCTACCGAATCCAGCGAGAAGAGGGAGAGAGCTCTATGCATCGGGATGGAGATCCATTCAATGCTGAGCAAGGAGAAGAAACAGCTAGATCTGTTCGTGGCGAATTGCCTGGTAGACATGTACTGCAAGTGTGGCGAGCTTGAGGAGGCTCGCAAGATTTTCCACTCCATGGGAACTCGGAGTGTTGTGTCCTACACCGCGATCATCCAGGGCTGCAACACGAACGGGCGAGCTGAACTTGCTCTGGAGTACTACTCTGCCCTGAGAGCTGATAACACCATTCAAGCTAATGCTTGCACCTACACCTGCGTCCTTGTTGCTTGCGGGAGTGTGATGGCGATCAAGCTCGGGAGGGAGATTCACCAGCTGGCGAAGCATAAAGGGCTGCTGAAAAACGATCCAGTTCTGGGCTCCAGCCTGGTGACCTTCTACGGCAAATGCGGCGATGTTGATTCTGCTCAGGAAGCGTTTGACGAGTGCCGAGCTCGAGACAACACGGGTCTCTGGAACTCTCTCATACAGGCTTACACTCTCCAGGGCCGATCGATCGAGGCCTTGGAGCGTTTCTATTCCATGACTCAGGAGGAGGGCTGTAAAGCTGACGATGTGAGTTTTGTCTCGGTGTTGAACGCTTGCAGCCATGGTGGTCTGGTGGGGAAAGGAAGGCAGCTTCTGGATGAAATGCCCAAGCAGTATGGAGTCAAGCCACGTCTGGAGCATTATGTGTGCCTGATCGATATGCTCGGGCGAGCTAACCTCCTCGACGAAGCTGTGAGAGTTCTCAGAGCCATGCCTTTTGAACCGGATGCAGTGGTTTGGACGTCCCTGCTCGGAGCCTGCCGGAAGTGGAAGAATTACACGATCGGCAAGCTCGCGTTTGAGTGTCTTGTGGAGATGGATCCCAAGAGCAGCATGCCCTACGCATTGATGGCCAATATATTTGGAAACCTGGGGATGCTCAATGAAATGGCTGCTGTTGTGGAGAGAATGAGAGGTGAAGGCAGCTTCAGGGAGCCTGGGAGAAGCTGGTGGACGGATGTTAGCTCAGGAAAAGTGCATTCTTTTTCTGTCAGGGATAGGAGTCACTCACAGAGCGAAGAGATTGTGGCCAAGCTCAAGCAATTGTTGCTGAGAATGAAAGAGGAGGGGTACGCAAGCGATGTGATCAATGTTCTAAAAGACATACCCTGAGGAAGAGAAAGAGGATCACCTGTGTTATGTGCCACGTGGTCAACGTTGGTCAAAGGGAGGCTCAAGGGTATATTAAGGCATGTTAGGGTAAGGGACTTAACCTACCCTAGGGTTCACAGTGGAGCGGCGGCACAGTGGAGCTTTTGAGGTAGTTCAGGGGTGGTTGGGTGGTGAGGAATTTCAAGAGGTGGTGTAGCATAGTCTAGGGCAACTAAATCTTTGTCTTTTTGCACTGGATCATAACAACCTGTGCAGCCACAATGAGAAGCTTGTGCTGGGGTATGCTCTGGTGAACTTGCACCAGAAGGAGACCATCAGAATTGTGAAAAATCTCCGAGTTTGTGACGATTGCCATGCGGCCACTACTCTCATCTCTAAGCTGGAAAAAAGGCTAATCATCTGCAAAGATGCCAGTCGGGTTCATGTATTCCAGGATGGCAGATGTTCCTGTGACAACTACTTTTGAAAACATGTCAGTGCTCTTTCTTGCAGTTATCCCTGGTTTTAAACCCTCCGTGAGTCAAGTAGAAACATGGGCCGCTGAGTGAGCATGCCTCGTCAAAGTACTGCCGTCAACCTGAACTTCACGGAGAAAAACTTAACATTTAAAAGTTAAAACTATGCAAAAGGAGGATGACACATTGTCTTAAATTTAAATTTCTTTTTGGTAGCAGAATCGGGGAATGCTGACTAAACCTGCCAACAGGTGCCCCAAAACGGAGTGCCCAGATTCAGATAATAAGCCTTAGTATGAAGACTTGCCAGTATCCAAACTCTTTGCTGATAGCAAATACCACCTCATGGTCCGGGAGCAAGGTGATGGCGGCTTGCAGCATGACAAACTTTGGGTTTGTGCTCCTAGAGCACGTTGAAGACATGGAAGCTGGTGACGACAGCATTTGTTTCTTGTGACGTACTCACCAGTTCCTCGGTGACGTCTTCCTTCCAGATTTTTTGAGCTTGTCGTGAGTGGTGACCTGCTTGCTCTCTCCTGTGACGACTTCTTCCAGCCTCTGGTGCCCAACCTCAAGGCTCTCTTGTGGATGGACACACCCTACACAGTGTGTGTGTGTGTATCAACCAGCAGATGCACAAATCGTTGAGAATTAGCAACAAGTGTGTATCATAGGCTTAGTATGTAGTGTACGTACATGTGTTTCAGCTAAATATAATGGGCCAAATACACCGAAGAAATGTGTATAAGAAGAGTAGAAACAAATTAAGAAATGTAAATTAAGAAGTGCAAAAGAAATGAAAATAAAAATTGTCCGTCCTTTCAGTTTGCTGAAATTAAGTTGGATTCAATTCTTCCAGCTCCAAATATTGTGTGATTGAGTTGTAAGTTAATTAATAGTAGAAAATAAGAAAATAAACAAACATTGAAAAAATAGTGTTTGATAATATCTTCTTTGCTTTTAGTTTTTTATTTTTGAAAGAAAATTAGTGGGGGGTTCGTTGGGGATTAATTAGCATGTTTAGAGATGTTTATAAGAGTTTAGCTCTGGACCAAGAGTTACCCGAAAATTAAAGTTCAAAATTAACGTTTTCCCTATTTGCACAATAACTTAAGCTAAAGTAATGTACTTACCCTTATTTTTTATGGGAAAATTATTAGTATTTTACGAAAAAGAAGGCGAATTTAGAGGATTCTTAAGTAATCTAAAGTGTTGGGGTCATTTTATTTTAAGGGAAGTTGTTAAAAATTATTCCGGAAATATTCGAGAAGATCTTAGGTAAGGCTTTGGCGTGCCTGCGAAGAAGATCTGTGGCAGCAGCCGCGGAGATTTATGAGGAGAGGCCTGAGGAGGTGGAGGAAGCAGGTAATCCGATTTAGGGTTGGAAGAGGAAACAGAGGGCCGATCGAGCTGGATGCTCGTGCTCTATCTTCACCAACAGGAGGAGGAAGAGGTGCCCATGGAGGGAGAGGTGGCCATGGAGTGGGAGGAGGGCGTGGGTGGCCGGGGTTGGCCGCGGATCTCTGAATCTGGCCCTGGGAGGATTAGGCCATGGTTCTGAGGTGGCTTGAGGAGGGGGTGCCCCGGGAGGAGGAGGCCATGGTTCTACTCTAGGAGGAGGATGCCGTGGTTCTTCTCTGGGAGGAAGAGGCCATGGACCATCGCCAGGAGGAGCCGAAGCCACAGTGGGAGGAGTCCAAGCCGCGCCCGGAGGAGCCCAAGCCACGTCCGGAGGAGTTCCCCTGGAGCACAGCGTGCCGGGAGCTCCAACTGCTTTGAGAACCAGAGATGGCTTTGAGTTTACATTTCTTAGGTTGCATGCATGCATGAGTGATTGAGAGCTCCCGGCGGGGTCATGAAGAAGAGGGAGATGACAGCATCCCTGATCTGGAACAAGACCCGGATGCTCACATGGAGGAGCTCGACGACGAGGCTGTCCAGTTTGTGGATACCTTGGGTTTTGCTGCACCTGCTGCTGCGAAGAGAACCCGGGGAAAGAACTGGAACCATGCTGAGACCATGCTCCTGATTGATCTCGTTCGGGAAAAACATCTTGCGAAGATTGCGGGGGAGGAGCAGCCAGCATGTTCTCATGACGAAGACACAGCGCTGGAATCTCATCTTTCACCCTTTTGCTTTAGGGTTTAAATGCACATTGCGGATGACAAGAGCCCCGGTCTCCAAGTGCTGCCTGAGGAAGAAGACTATGAACTTGAGGTTTGTCGGGCTGTGATTGGGAGGAGGTTTTACGGTCTTCGTGAATTGTTGGGGAGGTACCACATGTCCCGCGGGCGTGCTTTTTGGTGCCCAAAAAAGAACACCGGGATTGTGGAGGTACATTGCAGCTTTGGATCAGCTGCCCCACACTATAAGAGTAGGGGAGTGTGAAATATTTCAAAGGGGGTTCAAATTGTGACTATGGCATTGGATCCCATTAGACTTTCAAAGTTAAGCATCCTTGGGTTTGAATAGTATTAGGTTGGGTGACTACTTAGGAAGTCCAAGTGACCCCCTCTTTTTTTTTCCATACAAGTCATTTATTTTTGTAAGATCACTGTTTTAATATATAAGCTTTGAGTATTTTTCCATAGCATATAAGTGTATGGTCCTTAAATACTACTTACAATTGTCAATGTAAGGTGTATTTGCCAAATTATGTCATTAGTTAGTTATTAACTAGGATATAAGTCGCAAAGAATGTGTTATAACTGTCACCACGTGGTATGGCAAGCAAGTCCAAACATATGTATGTCACATGGCATACAAGGTCAAGGATACTAAACTCTAACTATGAGAACAAGCCAAAGGGCATGCCATGTGTCAATGTGACACATTGAAAAACAAACCAAAGCACATGCCATGTGTCAATGTGGCACACATTGAAAACCATAAAACTCTGAGCACAAACTAAAGTGCATGCCATGTGTCAATGTGGCACACATTGAAAACCATAAAACTCTATGAGATCAAATTAAAGGCCATGCCACATATCAAAATGAAACTCGGATATATCTAAAGCCAAACACATCCAGGGCCTGGAATATTGGGTGCCCGACATGTCCGGGGCCTGACATATCGGGTGCCCAACATATCCGGGGCCAGACATATCAGGTGCCCGACATGGACATATTTGGGGCCCGATATCTGGGGCTGGACATATCGGGTGCCCGACATGTCCGGGCCCGGACATATCCAATGCCTGACATGGACATATCCAGGGCCCGAACATGTCCGGGGCCGGACATATCGGGTGCCCAACATGGACATATTTAGGGCCCAACATGTCCGGGGCCCGATATATCTAGGGCCGGACATATCGGGTGCCCGACATGTCCGGGACCGGACATATCCAGGGCCTAATATATCTAAGGCCGGACATATTAGGTGCCTGACATATCCGGGGCCCGACATGTCCGGGGCCGGAGATATTAGGGCCCGGATATGTCCGGGGCTCGACATGTCCAGGGCTTGAGGTATGTCACATGGCATACAAGTGTAAGAGAGGTACCTTCCAATGTTATGTCATGTGGCATGCAACCTCAAAGATGCCACCTGTCCAAGAGTTTGTCACGTGGCATGCAACCTCCAAGATGCCACCCTTCCAAGGGTTTGCCATGTGGCATCCATAGGTACCACCTCTCCAAGGGTTTGTCATGTGGCATCAACCTCCAAGATGCCATCTTTCCAAGGGTTTGCCACGTGGCATGCTATAAGTACATAAAGTATGCCATGTGGCATGCTATAAGTACATAAAGTATGCCACGTGGCATGCTATAAGTACATAAAGTATGCCACATGGCATGCCACCTCATCCAAACCATCCATCTGAATGCCACCTTCTAAAAGGTATAGCTCATGGCATATAAATTGCTCAAAATGTATGCCACGTGGCAAACCCTACCCTACCCTAAACCCTAAACCCTACGCTTGCCATACATTGAGCCAGTGTGCCATCTTTAGAGCACGTGGAATAACACGTGGCGATATAAGTTACTAGGAAAAAAAACAACTCAAAAACATTCAACATTAGCCGAAATATGAGTTGGCAACACTACATTTACTACCATGACACCAAGCTCAAAATATGTCAAGTGACCCTTACCTTGAAAAACCACTAAAAACGACACATGTTACATGGCATGAACAGTGTGCCACGTGTCATCTGCTCCTAGAAGTCGTCTCGTGTGACTTGAAAAAAAAAAGTAAGAAAAAATCACCACTTTTTCATTGTTGATGTTGCAGGAGTCGCAGCACTTCCAGATTCTAAGCCCGAACACTAATACATGCTGTGGGGTGAAAGCCCAAAGTGTGTGTCTCCCAGGGGGGGGGGGTGGGTGGGTGTTGGGAAAGTATAGTAGGGATAGTGTGGGTGGGTGTTGGAGGAGTCAGGTAGCCGAGGTGGAGTCCGAGTCCAGGTCTGAATCCAGTAGAGCGAGTGCTCTTCACGTGGTATACTGCATGCAGGGCGAGCTCAAAGTGGGCTTTGGCTTTTGGCTTTGGCTCGTGGCTCTGCTTTTGCTACCTGCAACATCACACTCCTTGCTTGCCACCACAATGCGCATTGGGACGGGTCCTGGTGAAAGCCAGGAGACTCGGTCAGACTTGAGGTCGGGATCTTTGCGTGCGGTGGTGGTGGGCTGGCTGGCAGTTAATCCTCTTGATGGTGGTGGTGGTGTGTGTCTTTAGTAGAGGACTACACACCTATTGCTGTGGTGCAACACATGTGCTTGTGACGGGTCTTGGCTAATGCTTCGGTAGAACCGGGAGACTCGGACGACCAACCAGGTGTGGTGTGCCACAGCTCGGGCTAGCCTCTCGCTTTTGTGTGTGTTTTGGGGCAGTGGGGTGTTCGCACCCCCTCCCAAGCACACACCCCTTGCTGTGTTGTAACTGTTGAGTCTGGATCCGGGCAGGCAAAATTCCCTCGTGTTTGAACGTGGGTGAGCTCAGTTGCATGGGGGCTTAGTTGGTGCTTCACAGCCGGGGAAGTGACGCTCTAGACATCTACCCTTTTGTTAAAAATGCATGTGACGGGGGAGCAAGAAGTCACATGCTCTGTGCTATTGAGCAACCTTTTGGAATCTCAGGCAGGAGATGTATTTCTACCTGGCGAAAGGATCAGTCGCTCCATAGCACAAGAGCATGTAACTTCTTGCTCCTTCCCATCACATGTATTTTTAACAAAGGTTTTCTCCTCTTGTGTTATCCTTGGATGGGTGATGGCTCCACTTACTTGTGATGCTGAATGAACTGATGTTCCTGGTGTGACCACCAAGTCCGGATCCAGGTGGGCAATTCCCTTGTCTTGAACTTGGGTGAGCTCAGTCGCATGGGGGCTTGGTGGGGAGCTGGGTTCTGAGGTGACTGATGCAAAACATGTATGTGCTTGCATGCCCTTTGCACGCACACTAAGTAAGCATGTGGTGGAGGACATATGCTCCGTGCTATTCAATGGCCTTTTGGAATCTCGGGCAGGGGATACATTTCCCCCTGGCGAAAGGATCGGTTGCTGAATAGCATGGCAAAGTTTTCTCCTTGTGTGTGACTGATGGGTGATGGCTGCACTCACTTGTGATGCTGAACAAACTGGTGTTCCTAGTGTAACCACTAAGTCTGGATCCGGGCAGGCAATTCCCTTGTCTTGAACTTGGGTGAGAGCTCAGTCGCATGGGGGCTTAGTGTGGGAGCTGGGTTCTGAGGTGATTGATGCAGAGCATGTATGTGCTTGCATGCCCTTCGGGTGCACACTATCCCTGTCCTGTCGCTCCTTGGGGGTGCTCCTAGACCTCCTAGGTGGTGAGTAGCAAGTATGGGTGACAGCATCCACTGACTTGTGTGATGCTGATCCAGGAACTTCTGTTCCTGGATCATCTGAAGTGTGTTGAGCACGATAAGATTGTTGACATTTAGGACATCACAGACCCGTTGCTATATGTGATTGGTATGTGGTGTTTACTCTTAATGAAGGTGACCTTGTGCTCTTTTGCACATATGGTTCAGTTTGTCTCAATGTTACACTAGAAGAATCGAAGTCTTGTGGGTTTAGCAAGGGTGATGTGGGTGATGCCACAGCTAGCCTTGCTTGCCTACACTGTTACATTGTTTTCAAGGTTTGGACTTGTTCCTACCTTGATTTCATTGTAGCTCAGTTATTACCTTTGGACTGATGCTCAAGTAGGGGCTCATGCATTAGGTAGCCAAGGTCCAATCCAAGTTCGGCCAGGGCGGGTGAAGGCTACATGCATGTGTTCTCACCGTGCGTAGGCTTCACTCAGCTGCTGAGGGCTTTGGCTTGCCTTGGCACTTGAAGCATACCCTTGCAGCTGTGGCATCCTAGTTGATGTTGGCTGTGCATTGCCTTTGCTCCATCTCTGGGTGCTAGGACCTATGTGCCTTGCATCCTCAGACGGTAGTACCTGGTTGATCCTGCTAGTAGTCATATGCTTGTCTCAAAGATTAAGCCATGCATGTGTAAGTATAAACTACTTTATACTGTGAAACTGCGAATGGCTCATTAAATCAGAAATAGTTTATTTGATGGTACCTTACTACTCAGATAACTGTAGTAATTCTAGAGCTAATACGTGCAAAGAATCCTGACCTCTGGAAGGGATGCACTTACTAGATTCAAGGCCAATGTGGGCTTGCCTGTATTCTCGGTGATTCATGGTAACTTGTCGAATCACGTGGCCCTCGTGCCAGCAATGCTTCAATCAAATTTCTGCCCTATCAACTTTCGATGGTAAGATAGAGGCCTACCATGGTGGTGACGGGTAACAGCGATTCCGGAGAGGGAGCTTGAGACACAGCTACCACATCCAAGGAAGGCAGCAGGCATGCAAATTACCCAATCCCGATACGGGGAGGTAGTGACAATAAATAACAATGCCGGGCTTTCAAAGTCTGGTAATTGGAATGAGTACAATCTAAATCTCTTAATGAGGATCCATTGGAGGGCAAGTCTGGTGCCAGCAGCCGCAGTAATTCCAGCTCCAATAGCGTATATCAAAGTTGTTGCAGTTATGCGGCGATTGTTCAGAGACACTGGCGGGGGCCCCGGGAAGAGTTATCTTTTCTTTTTAACAGCCTGCCGACCCTAAAATCGGTTCAACCGGAGATAGGGTCTCACAGCTGGCAGAGCACCGCACGTCCTGTGGTGTCCGGTGCACCCTCGGCGGTCCTTGAAAATCTGGAGGAGCAAGTGCTGAGCTTGCCCAGTCGTACTCATAACCGTATCAGGTCTCCAAGGTGAGCAGACTCTAGTTGATGGAACAATGTAGGTAAGGGAAGTTGGCAAATGGATCCGTAACTTTGGGAAAAGGATTGGCTCTGAGGGTTGGGCTTAGGGGTGTGTGGCTTGACCTTGTAGGCTGCTGGCGGTCTGCCTGAGCTGCTTGTGTGGCAAGGGCAGGCCACGGCGTGCCGACCTGGTGATGGACACAGAACACCCCTCCCCGCAGGGGGCATTCCCTAGGCATCGAACAACTGACTCAGAACTGGAACGGACAAGGGGAATCTGACTATTTAATTAAAACAAAGCATTGTGATGGTCCCTGTAGATGTTGATGCAATGTGATTTCTGCCCAGTGCTCTAAATGTCAAAGTGAAAAAATTCAACCAAGCACGGGTAAACGGCGGGAGTAACTATGACTCTCTTAAAGTAGCCAAATGCCTCATCATCTAATTTGTGATGCGCATGAATGGATTAACAAGATTCCCACTGTCCCTATCTACTATCTAGTGAAACCACAGCCAAGGGAACGGGCTTGGAAGAATCAGCAGGGAAATAAGACCCTATTGAGCTTGACTCTAGTCCAACTTTGTTAAACGGGGCTTTTATTCACCAAAAAAACCAACTCTAGGCTGAGTTTCGTTAAGGCATGAAACCAGCAAAGAGCCGCGACAGAAAGTTTCATTGTGCACGAAACCAACAAAGAGCAAGAAGGGGGGTCTTCATGTGGAGGTACTTTGTAGAGAACTCGTCGCAGACTTTTATCTCAAGCCATGGTCTTGAGTAGAGCCAGCAGAAAGATGATGGGAGAAGCTCCAAGTACCAAGGAACCAACCTTTACGACTTGAGAGTGGAGTTGCTGAAGAACTTGTCTCTCTTGATCCCTTAAGGAGAAACTCCAGGTGCCAAGGGGTCAGTCTTAAGAGGGGAATTGCTCACAAGCTTAACAGCCCATGCTATCGCGATTGTGGAATCCAAAACCATCTGTCCAGCGGCGTCCACAATCACTTATGAGTACTTGCTTCTCTTGATCCCCTCAAAGGGCATGCCTTACACCGTCTTTGTGCCTCGTTGAGTCTCTGAACTGAAGTGTATCTAACCATAAGTATTTTTTGAAACCTTGGAGGTACCCCATGGACGTACACCGCTCTCCCTTGGTTTCTTCTTGTGCACTTTCATATCTGCCCCCCACTGTAAGCGTCTGATGATCGGACCCTATTGAGACTCAGTACCATCTTGTCGCTCATCGGTGTTGAGTGCTCTTGTTGGTGCCTTTGCTCTGGTCCATGTCTTTATCTTGAGTGTCTTCGTAGCTAGGGCCAAAAAACTCGTTCATCGTGACCACACTAAACACCCTCAATTGTCATAGAGAAGTTGGATGTTTGCCCAAGTGTTGGTGACGAAATCCTCCTCATGTGGGGAGCCTTGTTTCCAAACCTCCACTATTGTCGACCTTGAAGAAGCCCACAAAGAGAACCACCTCCTTGAGAAGTCATCAAGATCGACAAACTTGAAGCAAGATCGCGTACGACACCATCACTTCAAGCTCCCAATCCTTGGGAAGAATCTCCTTACAAGTCTTGGGGATGAAAAGGATCTCCTTCACCTTGCTTGAGTTCACCACTGTCCATGGAGCAGGCCTCCAGACCCCCAGAAAGAAAACCGTGGAGTAACGAAGGACAAGTCTAAGCAATAAGCCGAGGACTCAAATACTTAGATCTCCTTACTCCACCGTTTGATCTTCCTGAAATTCTGAAGGCCGACTCTCCATATCCAGCTCCAACTTCTTACCGACGTGATCTCGAAACGAGTGCATCAGCCAGGAGAACCAGCCGCTTGAACTTACACTGGACTTCACTTGAACCACGAAACTTGAGCAGACAGATCTTGCAGCCCAGCTGTTAGATCTTCGTGAAACCTTGTAGGCGCAATCTCCCTAGCGTCTTCTAGCTTCTTACCAGAGCGATTTTCAGTCCAATGGCACGTAAAGCAGCCACAGCTGACCCATTCTCGCCTCAAACCTTAGCCACCCAAGTGCCTAGGATCACTTGTATCTTCCTAGGTCTTTATCCAAACGGCCTGCTGCTAGTGACAGAGTGTCTTTGCCTTGTAGAACCCCAGCTGTGGAGAAGAAAAGAGAAGCACAGCCAGTGATGAGTGCCAGACGCTCAAACTTCCACTGGCCCATACTTGCTTGAACCGTGAACTTCAAGCAGATGGATCTCGCAACCCAGCCGTTATTTCTTCTTGAAATCTTGTAGGTGCAGTCTCCCTGATGTCTTCTAGCTTCTCACTGGAGCGATCTCAGATCGGATGGCGCATATAGCAGTTGCAGCCAACCCTTGCTCACCCCAAACCTTAGCCGCTGACATGACTAGCGCCACTTCGATCTTCTCAGATTTCAATCCAAATGGCCTGCAGATAGTGACAGAGTGTTTCCTTGCATTGTAGGAGCCCAGCCGTGGATAGAACAGAGAAGACCAGCCAGTGATGAAAGCAAAACAAAAGATCTTTCGATGAAGTGCCCAATATTGCTTGTGCCTTCGATTCTTGAGGGGGTGCCTTTATTTAGCAGCTCACATGACTCCTACATACTAGATCTGGCCACAGAAGTCGACTCTCAATGCACCATCTCCTCCTCTTCGTCTAGCTCTAGTCCAACTTTGTCAATGGGGTTTTAATTTATCCTCTATAAACCATAGAGTCCGATTTTGACCTACTCGAAACCGGGAAAGAGTTCTTCAAGATTTTTAGGGGGGGTGGGACGAGGGGGACAAAGTAGAACTGGTACTCGAGTCCTTGACATCCAATCTCCAAGCTTCCGAAGTTCCTGGTGTTGAACTCTGTCGACTCGGGGAGGTACACGTACCGTCGTTGCTGAACATGTGCTGCCAAATCCATATTGGTGGTTTCCACGTCCATTCTTCTTCTCCAGCCTCACTTCTTCCTCTAAAAAATGACCACAGCTCCTTCTCCTTTGCTATCTTCCCTTCCTCGCCTCGTTTGATCAGCGTGTCCAGGCGGGCCGCAAGTGAGATGATCAATCTGGACCAAACCTTTGAGATAGTTGCTCGAGCTGAGGGGTCCGTGTCATCGAATAGTTTGGCGCAGCGAGCCTTCCATATCTCTGCTAGTGTGCATCCCCGAAACGCATTGAAGAGCTCCTGGTGGAGATGCTTAATGTGTGTCCAAGTTTGGTTGAGTTGATCAAAGTGTGGGGCCTCGTTGTGTCTCCACTTCTATGCATCAAGATTCTTTATTTTTCCCTGGATGAAGCTACCCCAGAGCACTGATTCGTATGTGATTGCAGCTCCTCTGGTTGACGTTTGTTTGAGTACCGTTGCTGCACCTTCCCATACTTCTTGTGCTGCTGGACATTCCCATAAGATGTGTCACTGTGTTTCTATGGTGCCACAAGTCTTGCAGGCTGTGTTCGGGAGATGTATGGCCGCCAGAGAGGGAAGATGTTCTTGTTGGGCCAGCCACATGAAGTAGCGGTTCTTAGCTGACCAGTGTCCCTTCCAGATCTTGTTGATGCAATGTGAGTGGTTCCTGGAGTGGATCTGTTGGGCCTTTGCTTTCTGGATGAGGGAGGATTGAGTCAGCACCCTGATCAGTTTTCGGCCCAGCTTGGTCTTGTACTGGAAGAAGTCCTTGCACATGGTTCCTCTCCAATGCCACTCTGTGGGATCCCACTTGAGTTCATCCAGGGTTTGTTGGTGGAACCAGTAGAGGCGAGCATATTGTTTTTCTGGGATCAATGGATTAACGTTGGCAGTTTTTTTCTCCATTTGAATCACTCTGATCGGTTTAGCTCTGCTTATATCGGGGAGGTCCTAGTACTCAAGGGTGACAATGGGGTATAAGCATCCAGCCTGTCCTGCCTCAAAGATTAGTCCCAATGCCATATTGGGGAGGGCACATACAATCGACTTGTCCACCTTCCACCATTGATGGTATTGGTCTTCTTGCAGGTTTAGTCGTTTAAGGCATGTGTGTTTGGCTGCTAAAAAGGCTGTCTGGAATTTACGCATCCTGTGTTCCGAGATGGTTAATCTGTAGAAGGCACTGATTTGGTCATAGTTGTTGGCCGTCTGGTTGGGCTGGATCATGGTGTCTGCCTCTGCAAAGGTTCTCATCCTTGCTCTGTGTAGGTCTCTACATGTTTGGTCCAGGCCGCGATCCTCTGAAGCTCTGAGCATTTTACCTTTGACAGCGAAGAGTTTGCTCAAGAAAATTGGCTGCTGGTCCAGTTGTTCTTTGGTACGAGGTGGTTTACGTTCCAGCTTGCATTTGAATTGACTCCAGAGCTTGAACAGCTTTCCTGAGAACATGTGAGCCTTTGTCATTTTGAGTTTGGTGTCCAAGAAAAGCCATTGTTCATCTGTTGCCCAGTTTTTTCTGGTGTGCTCGTTCTTGTCTAGGAGGACTTTTAAAAGTTATGCTCACAGGAGTGTTCTCCAGGGTTGGTTGCCAGGCATGAGCATCCTCGTGAAAATCTTGAAGAGGAGAGCCTTGCATTGTTCTTCGATGTCAATAATATTGAGGCCCCCTTCGTGCTTCGGAAGTGTTCTTGACCGCCAGTTAACCTTTGCTCCACCACGTGAGATGCAGGAGGAGCCTTTCCAGACATAGGTTCAAATGAGTTGGTTCATTTCCTGGATCGTTCGCCTGTCCATGTTCCAGCATGCTGCCAGGAACCAGATTGCTCCAAGCAAGATGCTGTTTGCCACCACGCAGCATGCTGAGAATGATAGTTTTCTGCTCACCCAGAACTTGAGTTGATCCCTTAGTTTTGTAACTGCTTTTTGGTTCTGAGGTTCTGGATCATATTGGCGTCCGACTTGGAATCCAATGTAGCGGGTGGTCTCCTCCGTGTCAAGCCATTTGAAACCCAGCTCCGTGCCCCATGTTGGAGTCTAGTCTGACTTTGTCAATGGGGTTTTAATTAATTTATCCTCTATAAAAACATAGAGTCCGATTTCGACCTACTCAAAACCGGGAAAGAGCTCTTCAAGATTTTAGGGGGGGTGGGACGAGGGGGACAAAGTAGAACTGGTACTCGAGTCCATGACTTTCGATCTCCAAGCTTCCGAAGTTCCTGGTGTTGAACTCTGTCGACTCGGGGAGGTTCTAGTCCGACTTTGTCAATGGGGTTTTAATTAATTTATCCTCTATAAACCATAGAGTCCGATTTCGACCTGCTCGAAACCGGGAAAGAGCTCTTCAGGATTTTTAGGGGGGGTGGGACGAGGGGGACAAAGTAGAACTGGTACTCAAGTCCATGACGTCCGATTTCCAAGCTTCCGAAGTTCCTAGTGTTGAACTCTATCGACTCGGGGAGGTACACGTACCGTTGTTCCTAAACATGTGCTGCCAAATCCATATTGGAGGTTTCCACATCCATTCTTCTTCTCCAGCCTCGCTTCTTCCTCTAAAAAACGGCCACAGCTCCTTCTCCTTCGCTATCTTCCCTTCCTCGCCTCGTTTGATCAGTGTGTCCAGGCGGGCCGCAAGTGAGACGATCAATTTGGACCAAACCTTTGAGATAGTTGCTCGAGCCAAGGGGTCCATGTCATTGAACAGCTTGGCACAGCGAGCCTTCCATATCTCTGCTAGTGTGCATCCCCGAAGTGCATCGAAGAGCTCCTGGTGGAGATGCTTAATGTGTGTCCAGGTTTGGTTGAGTTGATCAAAGTGTGGGGCCTCGTTGTGTCTCCACTTCCATGCATCAGGATTCTTTATTTTTCCCTGGATGAAGCTACCCCAGAGCGCTGATTCATAGGTGATTGCAGCTCCTCCAGTTGATGTTCGTTTGAGTACCGCTACTACACCTTCCCATACTTCCTGTGCTGCCGGACATTCCCATAAGATGTGTCGCTGTGTTTCTGTGGCGCTACAGGTCTTGCAGGCTGTGTTCGGGAGATGTATGGCCACCATAGAGGGAAGACGTTCTTGTTGGGCCAGCCACACGAAGTAGCAGTTCTTAGCCGACTAGCGCCCCTTCCAGATCTTGTTGATGCAATGTGGGTGGTTCCTGGAGTGGATCTGTTGGGCCTTTGCTTTCCAGATGAGGGAGGTTCGAGTCGAGTTTTCGGCCCAGCTTGGTCTCGTACTAGAAGAAGTCCTTACACGTGGTTCCTCTCCAATGCCACTCTGCGGGATCCTACTTGAGTTCTTCCAGGGTTTGTTGGCGGAACCAGTAGAGGCGAGCATATTGTTTTTCCGGGATCAATGGATCAACATTGGTAGTTTTTTTCTCCATTTGAATCACTCTGATCGGTTTAGCTCTACTCATATCAGGGAGGTCCTCGTACTCAGGGGTGATGATGGGGTACAAACGTCCAGCCTGTCCTGCCTCAAGGATTAGTCCCGATGCCATGTTGGGGAGGGCGCAGACAATCGACTCATCCACCTTCCACCATCGATGGTATTGGTCTTCTTGCAGGTTTAGTCGTTCAAGGCATGCGTGTTTGGCTGCTAAAAATGCTGTCTGGAATTTACACATCCTGTGTTCCGAGATGGTTAATCCATAGAAGACCCTGATTCGGTCACAGTTGTTGGCCGTCTAGTTGGGCTGGATCATGGTGTTTGCCTTTGCGAAGGTTCTCATCCCCGCTCTGTGCAAGTCTCTGCATGTCTGGTCCAGGCCGTGATCCTCTGAAGCTTCGAGCATTTTACCTTTGACAGCGAAGAGTTTGCTCAGGAAAACTAGCTGCTGGTCCAGTTGTTCTTTGGTACAAGGTGGTTTACATTCCAGCTTGCATTTGAATTGCCTCCAGAGCTTGAACAGCTTTCTTGAGAATGTGTGAGCCTTTGTCATTTTGAGTTTGGTGTCTGAGAAGAGCCATTGTTCATTTGTTGCCCAGTTTTGTCTGGTGTGCTCATTCCTGTCCGGGAGGACTTTCAACAGTTGTGCTCGCAGCAGTATTCTTCATGGTTGGTTGCTAGGCATGAGCATCCTCGTGAAAATCTTAAAGAGGAGAGCCTTGCATTGTTCTTTGATGTCAATAATACTGAGGCCCCCTTCATGCTTCGGAAGTGTTACTGACTGCCAGTTGACCTTTGTTCCCCCTCGTGAGACACAGGAGGACCCTTTCCAGACGTAGGTTCAAATGAGTTGGTTCATTTCCTGGATCGTTTGCCTGTCCATGTTCCAGCATGCTGCCAGGAACCAGATTGCTCCAAGCAGGATGCTGTTTGCCACCACGCAACGTGCCGAGAATGATAGGTTTCTACTCGCCCAGAACTTGAGTTGATCCCTTAGTTTTGTAACTGCTTTTTGGTTCTGAGGTTCTGGATTATACTGGCATCCGACTTGGAGACCAAGGTAGCGGGTGGTCTCCTTTGTGTCCAGCCATTGGAAACCCAGCTCCGTGCCCCATGTAGGAGGTCTGCCAGGGGGGAGCCTTAGTCCTACCGTTTTGTGCCAGTTTATTTTTTATCCCATGGCCTCATTGAAGAAGTCCAGGTCCTTTTCGACGTTTGAGAGGTTCTCAGGTGATCCCTCCATGATCAGGCTTGTGTCATCTGCAAAGGCTGATGATAGGAGGTCCTCCTTTGAGGCTTCGTTCATGTCCCGGAGAGCGGAGCCACAGCCTGGAAGGGGCATACCTTTCGGGCCCTCTGGTCGGGCGAGGTAGTAGGCCAGAGCATCCGCAACGAACAGGAATAGGTATAGTGCGAGGGGGCAGCCTTGGTGGACCGATCTTTCAAGTTTGAAGGGCTGTCCCATGGTTTTGTTGATTGTAACCTTGCTCGATGGCGAGTGGTACAGGGACGCTGTCCATTCCACGAACTGCAGAAGGACTCCTTGCTTGATCATTATGGCCTAGAGAACTTTCCAATCCACCTGGTCGTAAGCTTTTTCAAAGTCCAGGAGAATGATTGCAATCTGCTCGGCCATGTCTTTGGTGTGTCCTTGTGCCAAAAGGACTGTTAGGAGGTTGTCCACAATTTGCCTGCCATCCACGAATCTGTTCTGTATCTCCTTGATCGTTTCGCAGGGGCTTGAGGCGTGATGCCAAGGCTTTTGCTACGATCTTGTACATGGTGTTCAGCATAGAGATGGGCCTCTAGTTCTTGAGGTGGGACATATCTCCTTTTTTTGGTATCAGCGCAATGATCCCATCCGTAGCTCCTTCCGGCCACTTCCTGGTTCACATGGTTTCTTGCCACATCTTGAGAACTTCTGGTCCAATCCATTCCCAGTTTTGTTTATAGAAAGCTGGTGGCATGCCATCCTCCCCTGGCATCTTGTCGTCCTTGAGGTCATCCAGGGCGTCCTTTAATTCTCGCAACGTGAAAGGTCTCATTAGTCTGGTGTTCATTGCCGGGGTGTACTTGGTCGGGATATGCTCTAGCACTTGTTCAAGTTTCTCTTGCCTGACCTTGTCCCATGGTTCCTCCTTGAAAAGCTGGGAGTAGTAGTGTTTTGCCATGTTGTGCATGTCGTTGATCTCTGTGTGCAGTTGCCCTTGTTCATCCTTCAATCCGAACATTGGTGGGGAGACCACTTTAGATCTTATGGATCAATAGAACTCCCTATTCAGCGCAAGCTCGCTTGCATGCCATCTGATGTGTCCTGCTTTTAGGAAGGGTTCCATCTTGTCAGCCTCTATCCTTTCCAGTTGGCGCTTAACTTGGATTTTTTGAGCTTGTAGCCACGGGTCATCTGGGTTATTGCAAAGGTCTGTGTTAATCGAGGTTAGGACTCTCCAGACCTTTTGGATTGTGTTAAAGACACCTCTCTTATCTTTCTGGATCTTGGTTCAAGCCTCCTGAGCGAGTTGAAGGGTGAAGGAGTGTAGGTCCCCCTTGTGTTTTTTCCATTTCTCATGCGCCCGGTTATTGTTGGCTTGCTCCTCAAAGAACTTCTTGGGTGTGGCAACTGGCTTCCTTGGGCCTCTCGATTTTTGAAAGGGAAGTGTGAGTCTAATTGGATGGTGGTCCGAGAAGTCCGTGTAGGTGTTGTTGATGTCCAACTTTCCCCCTTGCATGCACAGGTCCATGGTGAGGTAGAAGCGGTCCAGACGATGTTGTATGCCTCTGCGTTGACGTTCTTGCCATGTGAAGCACAGTTCATGTGTCACGAAACCTGGGATCTCATAAGTGTCGCAGGTTCCAATTTGTAAGAGGAACGAGTTCCATGCAAGGCGTTCCGCACGTGTACATCTATCCTGGATTATGCCTCCCCGTTTATCCTCCTCGTGGTCCACGAAGTTGAAATCACCGGCCAGGATCCAATCATCGATTCCAGTTGGAAGACGACGCTGCAGAATTCGGAAGAAGTGTGCTCGTGAGGTGGAGCGGGATGCTGGGGCGTAGATGTTCAGTAGGCCTATGGTTCGGGCATTTACTTTTATCACTATCATGTGAGCACGTCCAGTGATTAGGATGTGGTGCGAGGTGCCTAGGGATTGCCATGGTCCTTTAGCGATGATGAGGGTTCCTCCTCGCCGCAAATTGGTCCTTTCTCAACATAAAAGATAATGTTTTGCCAAGCTTACCACAACCACTGGCAACCTTGATTGCCAATGATGTTGTCCTTGGCTATGGTATCTATAACTATACATCTAGGGCCAAAGTTACACCACCAATGGCCCATAGCAAGCACAGCCATGGTGGCACAAGGTCTTGGCCATGGCTAGCACTACCTTGGCTGGCCTTAGCCGTGGCATAGCCATCTACTAGAGGAGCTAGAGGAGAGCTGTTGTAGGAGGAGTGCTAGAGGAGTTGGAGGAGAGCTGTTGCAGGAGAAGTGTTGGAGGAGCTGGAGAGCTGTTATAGGAGGAGTGCTGGAGGAGCTGGAGGAGACTCAATGCACAAGGGGTTTTGGAGGAGCTAAAGGGTGAGAAAGAATGATTTGATGAAAATAAAAAAGAAATTGAAAAATCCAAGAGTAGGATTGGCAAAAGTACAATGTGGAAGAGAGTTGTTGCAGGAAGAGCACTACAGGACATGGAGGAGAGTTGCTACAGGAAGAGTGTTGGAGGGAGGAGATATGTTGCATTGGAGGAAAGTAAGAGCCACTAGAGGAGTTGGGCACTAGAGGAAAATAAAAGTTGCTAGGTGGAGAGTTGGGCATTATACACAATACCATCTACACTAACTAACCTAACCGAACTCAAATAGATATAATTTTCTGTATTGCACTATGCAACAACGTTTGGTTTGCTTTGATATTGTCATTTTCTATATAAATAAAAAATTTATATAATGTACTCATTTTAATGCATTTTTTTATTCATATATAATTTAGAATTTTAGTACTTCTTGTTTATCTCTCAAAGAGTTCAACTAATGTTTTTGTATCAATTTTATTCTTCCTATATCAAGCTTAAAGCAAGAATATAAGGAAGAAGTCCTACACTCTTGCAATACTAAAATCTTGCAAACTTTCCTTTAAGAACATTATTACTAGTCAAAAAGTTCACTTTTTTTTAGTAGTCTGATGTGTTTGTCTTTATAGCATGTCCATAAAGAGAAAACAAAGAACTTTTTACTTGCTCCTCATAGTAGAGTATCACAGTGATAAAAGAAGTTTGAGCTTCTTCTCCATGCCATGGGCAACAATATAATCAAGTGGCTGTAGTGATTGATGCAAAAGTTCTCCTGGTTCTTGCTTGTTAGGCTGGCATGGCTAAGACACTGATAAAGGTAAGTTCTGCAAAGAAATAAGGTTTTGCTGGATTGTCCTTACTGGGCTTACAGTTAGATCATGGGTGATCAAGAGCTCACAGTTTTGCACAAGATTTGATCAAACATGTTTCTTGCTTGACCTAGGATCCTTGATCTGCCATGGGTGGTGATCAATGCATTCACAAAAGATGCCGGAATGAAATCCAACAGCTTAAGCACTTTCAAAAGACACCCATTCTAGCCATTTGCAGTGATCATTGCATTCCAAGAGACCAAGGTCCTCTTGCTCAAAACTTCCTGCTATGCTCATGATCACATTTCCAAGATTGAGTTCCATGTTTCTAGAATTCTTGTGTGAATCGTCACTTCTTTTTCATACTGCACAGGTCACAAATCACCCAAGAAATCACCTCATGGAGGCTGCAACACTCAATAGTTCTAGGACTGGCAGACAAGCCCTGTCCCATGGACAGCCACTGCTCCTTACGTGGGGAATGTGCACATTACAGAGGTTCGTTTCTGTTTTCAAGTCTGTCTTTTAACTCCTCAAATGTCTTGATCATTATGAAGAAGAGAACCCATTGAGAAAATACAGTGTTGGGCAGACTGTTCAAGCTAAAATCCTTTCAAAACGCAAAACCAGCAGAAAGCACAGAAATGCTGCCACTTTGGATTTATCTCTACGTCCATCTGAGCTTGCAGGTCTATATGGTGGCCCTTTGAATTAGCTTACTTATCATGACTTGCAGGAAACGATGCTGCATGCTTAGTGATTACTGCGTAACCATTGAACAGTCGATTATCAGATACAAAGGACAACTGGGCATGGCTAGTCCTCTCACCCCATCTTAAAGGCTGCCTTTTTTCGGAGCTTGAACGTTTTAAAGAGCGCTTCAAAGTCGGTAACCCGTTCCAGTGCCATATAAGAAGTGTTAACCACGAAAGGAAGCAAGTGGATTTGTCTCTACACCTGAAAACAAGTGACGAACAATTCAAGAAAGGCGACCTGTTAGGCCGACGAATCACACGAGTTTTTGCTGGTGTTGGCGGACATACTGTGCAAGGCAGATGGGAAAGTTTCGGAAAAGTTCATGTAACGATACATGGATTGATGACCCAGCCAGTTTATTTACAGAGGGACAGTTCGTAAGGTCTTGGATTTAAAACGACCAGGGAGGGGAAAGATGAGCTTGGAACTTTCAGTAAGTTGGTGGACGTGGTAGTTTTGAGTCCCTTCCGAGCTATCAAACACTTGAAAGGTAACTTCCGAGATTTGCATTAAATTTTTTTGACTCTGCATCCAATGCTCGTATTGTCAATTCCGTGTTGGAACTTAAGCAAGATATGAAGTGCAAGTAAGCAGAAACCTTGCATGCTGTGGACGTGACTTGTTTTTGTGTTGCAGGGTTTTGTCAAGAATGTGACGGAGAAAGGCTGTTTTGTGGTCCTGGCACCTTCACTTGAAGCTAGAATTCAACTGAAGAACCTATCGAACTCGTTTGTACAAAACCCTGCAGAAATGTTTCCACCAGGCAAGGTGATATCGGGAAGGTATGAACTTTTCTCCGTATGGAAGTGTTTGCTGATATCTTCTTCTTCATCAGAATTTTAAGCATCGAGCCATTGTCTGGGCACATTGAAATGTCTTTGGCGGCAACAACATCACAAGATTCAAGTGGCTGGAAGAAGTTTGGTGCTGGAGAGATCGTTAGTGACTGCATACACAACATTGAAGCATTTGGGATCTTCATCAGTCTTGCCAAGAGTGATGTGGAAAGCTCTCTCTCTATCTTGGTTTCAAGTTCTTAGTCTGTGCTCCAGGTTGCTTGTGTCATGTCGCTGAAGTGTCTTACGATTTTATTCAAGACTTGTCAACACTTTACAAAGTCGGCCAATGGGTTCAAGTAAAGATTCTAAAGGTGAGAACGAAAGCTTTAGTAAAACCACAGGGTTATGATTTCCCTCTACAGGTTGATGCAGAAACCAAACGTATATCTCTTGGAATGAAAGCGTCATATCTGACCCCTGAGGATGGCATTGAGCCGATGGAGGAAGAAGCTATAAATGAAGAGCCTTCAAACACAAATGTGCTCATGGATAATGATGCGAGGGTGGAGGAGGACTACTTGGATCTGGGATCAAAACGATTCCCACAGCTATGCATGTCGATCCACTCTCAACAAAGACGTTGAGGATACAGTGCCAATTGACTCGAAAGAGCAGAGTTACTTCTTGTTTATATTTACTCTTCTCATGTCCTGCTTCTCAACAGGGAGGCTGCAGCAAAAGAGAAGTTATTACAGAAGGACCAGCCTCCAGAGACCAAGGACGACTTTGAAAGGCTTGTAGCAGCGTCACCAAATAAGAGCTACATGTGAATCAAATGCATGGCTTATTGGTTGTGTCTTGCGGACCTGGAGCAGTGGCTGAAAGGTAACACTCTACTCGCATTTGATTCTATTTTTCTTGAGGTGTTACAATCCAAGCTCTTTTTTATAGGGCATTGGAGAAGATAATTTATCGAGAAGAAATGGAAAAGATGAACATATGGATGGCTTATCTAGCATTTGAAGAGGAAATGGCAATTACTTTAGGTGGTTATAATGATCATGGAAACTATTATAGTAAGCATGCTTGTGTTTGGGGATGGAGATCAAGGGTATGGTAGAAGACCTCAATGTTTTGAGTGCTAATGTTGGGGATATATTACAACAAAGTGTGGCAATTTGTTAGGTGCCAACTTTGACCACATGGTCAATATCGGTCAAAGGGAGGCTCAAGGGTTTATGAAGGCATGTTAGGGTAAGGAACTTAAGAGTGATAGCATAGAGGAGCTTTTGAGGTAGCTTGAGGGTGGTTGGGTTCAAGAGGAGGTGTAGTCTAATCTAGGAAGACTAGATTGTTGATTCTTCATGCTAGGTCATAAAATTCATATCAAAGGTGTTGGCCAACCAAGTTGAATGCTAGAATCCTATTGTCGATGGTAGTACTAATATGGTGCTGACAGAGCTATAGAGGTTTGGACCATAGAAGATGTTGTTCACAAACTGTGAGCCTTTAATAAAAGTCAGCAAAAGATGCAAGACAAGATGCATGGCATGATGGGTACCTTGCATGAGTGTGTTGAGGCACTTGAGGCTGGTTGTGATAACACTCCAAGTAAACCTTCCTTGGTGGATTAACTCAAGATTCTAACCTTTTTCGGTGATGGTGGTGTGGATGAGTGTCTAGCTTGGCTAGCCAATATGAAGAAGTTCTTGACTGCTAGAAGAACTCTGGATGCAGAGGCTTTAGTGGCTATTCTAATAGTTTTATGTGATGTGAGTCTTTGGTGGTGGAATTGGCTTGAGGAGTCTTGTGCTGTGGATAAAAAACCATTAGTGCCTACAATGGATGAGTTTGAGGTTGCTTTCCATTTATGTTTTGCCTTTCACTATGACATGAAGAATGCTCACACCGAATTTTGACATTTTCAGCAAGGGAAAATGAAGCTTGGGGACTATATTGAGAAGCTAACTCACTTGATTAGCCATGTTCTAACGAAGGATTTAGATCAAAACAAGTCCTACTTCATTGATGGCATTTATAATGAGAGCATGTGGCAACACTTGCGTCATTCTCAGCCTACAAAAAGTTTGGAAGAGCTCTTTGATGCTGCTTGTCGACTTGACAATGACAAGTATAAGTCTCACAAACGTTCGAGGAGTCCTTCTGTTGAGAATCGCCGTGATGATCATTGTGAACACAAGGATGGGAATAAACATCACAAGCTGAAGTCTATGGTGGCTACTTCGGGTACACAAGGGTCAAAGAAGTAGAAATTCTTTGTGAAGAATTATAGATAAAGTTGTCATCATTGTAGCAAGCTGAGACATTACAAGGTTGATTGTCCATAGTGAAGAGCAAATAACATAGTAACAAGAATGGCCAATCTTCTACTAACAATAAATCAGATACTAAAAAGTTGCAAACTTTGTAGCATAAGGATGACGGGGATGACCATTCTGGTTGGAGGAAGAGGCTTTCGATTGTTGCTCGTCAGCTTAACTGTGTGTGGAACAAGATAAAGGTCAAAGACATTGATGCATTAGCTTTAATGCTAGAGGGTGTGTTCCATGGCGGTTCAGTGTGGATTTTACTGGACAGTGGGAGTGATGACAACTTTGTTTCCACAAAGTTTGTTGAGGAGCATGGCCTGGTGACACGAGGAGTTCTTCCATATACGGTAGAAAGTGCAACTATCTCTACTCAGCATTTCGATACTTGTGTAGAAAGGCTAGAAGTGTTGGTTGGCAAACCCACACTTGTGGAGACTTTTTATCTCATGGATCTTCATCATGTGGATCTCATTCTTGGGATGCCATGGTTAGTGAAGGTGGATTTGGAGATAAAGTGGAATATTAAGTATGTCTCGTTGAAATATAGTGGCATTAAAGATGTGTGGTTTGGAGAGGGAGTTCAACCTCTAGTTGTTATGCTCTCTGCTACATTTTTGAAGCAGGTTTGTCGTAATGGAAAAGCACTTTTGAGTTACTTGCTGTTTGTTCGTGACTTGGGGGACCAAACCACATGTGGAGGAAAGGCAGTAGTGCGGACTATACTCGAAGAGTTCTCCGATGTTTTTCCCTCTAAACTTCCTCATGGATTGCCTCCGTTATGAGGTGTGGAGCATAAAATTATGTTAGAACCAGGGATGTGGCCAATTTACTAGTGTCCATTTTAGTTGAGTTATGCTGAGGAGCAAGAAGTTTAACAACAAATCAGGGACTTACTTGAGTTTGGATTTATTCAACTAAGTAAGTTTCTGTTTAGTGCTCCGGTTTTGCTTATGAAGAAGAAGGACGGTTCAATGAGGATGTGTATTGACTACTGTGCCTTGAACAAGAAGACCGTGAAGGACAAGATGCCGATGCCGCATGTGGATAATATCTTAGACAAGTTTGGTGAAGAAAGAGTGTTTACTAAGATTGGTTTGAAGAGTGGATATCATTAAATTGCCATGGATGATGCATCTATCTCCAAGATGGCATTCAACACGAGTATCGGGCATTTTGAGTTTACGGTTATGCCATTTGGTTTGACAAATGCACCAGCCACATTTACTCAGTTGATGACAAAGGTCTTTAGGCATTATTTTCATGAGTTTGTGGAGATTTTCTTAGATGATATTCTTGTTTTCAGCAAAAATATGGAGGAGCATAAGGTGCATTTGTACAAGGTTCTTTTGTTACTCCGTGACAACAAACTTTATGTGAAGAAGAGCAAATGTGAGTTTGGAAAGTCAGAGGTGGAATATCTAGGCTATATTATGACATCCAAGGGTGTCAAGACGGATCCAAGGAAGGTGGCTATGGTGGAGAATTGGCCTACACTGATTTCAGTGGCTAAGTTATGCAATTTCCTTGGTATGCTAGTTACTACCGATATTTTCAACATAAATTTGCAGAGGTGGCTATTCCTTTGACACGATTTTTGCACAAGAACGTGCCATTCGTGTGGAAGAAGCCACATGAGGATAGTTTGTGGCATTGAAACGATTGTTGAGTGAGGCTTTAGTGATTCCCATTGCTGATCCATCAAAACCTTATGAGGTGACTTGTAATGTGAGTGGTTAGGCACTGGGAGGAGTTCTCATGCAAAAGGGATAGCCTATTGCATATGAAAATTGAACTTTGAATCCCGCGGAGCAACACTATTCCACATATGAACAAGAGTTACTCTCCATAGTTCATGCTTTGCGGACATGGCAACATTATCTTTATGGTGCAGTGTTCACGGTGTTGACGGATCACATACCCCTTATATATATCTTTTCATACAAAAGGAGTTGAACACTAGGCAAGCTTGTTGGATGGTCAAACTCATGGAGTTTGGGGAGTTTCCTATTGAGTATCATTTGGGAAAATTGAATGTGGTGGCAAATGCTTTATCTCATGTTTGCCATATGATGGCATTACAAACACGGTTTTGTCATCATTTAAGTAAAGTGGTTAACGAGTTTGGGTAGTTGGTTGAGTGTGCTCAAGTGCAAGATGCTGAGGTGGTCTTGTTGCAAGGCCCAGATGGAAGCACTTTTCTCATTGGTGGATGGGATTCTTTACTACAATAGCCATGTGTATTTGCCACAGGTGGATGCATTAATTACTTAAGTTTTATTTCACTATCATGATTGTCCAAAGGCCAGTCATTTTGGAGGGAAGAAGATATATGAGTTGATTAAGCACAATTTTTATTGGAGGAATATAGAAGCTGATATCCTCGAGTACTATAAGTCATGTGAGCTTTATCAGCGGGTAAAGGTGCCATGGGAGAAGTCGGGGGGACTTTTGCAACCTTTACCTATTTCTTAGAGTATCTCTATGGACTTCATCATTTGTTTGCCACGAACACAGAGACAAAAGGAGCAAGTATGGGTCATAATGGATCGTTTGACAAAGTATATGCGGTTGTTGGCTCTTCGGAAGACTGTCACTGCCTTAGACTTGGCTGCGGTTTACTTGGAGAAAGTTTTTTCTGATTTTGGTTTGCTAAAGGACATTGTTAGCAATCGAGATTCAAAGTTCACTAGTGGATTTTGGAAGAGTTTTGCAAAGGCTATGCAAGTGACTTTGAAACTCTTGAGTGGAAATCATTCTTAGATGAATGAGCAAATTAATCATGTGAATCAGGTGGTGGAGGATATGCTATGTTATAGCATTGGTCAAAGGCAGGAATAATAGGATCTATATCTTCCGTTAGTGCAATTTGCCTACAACAATAGCCAATACAGTGGAACCAAGCTAAGTCCTTACTTTGCCATGTTTGGAAGGCATCCTTGAACAATGGTGGAGTTGAACATTTAAATATGGATGTTCAAGAAAAGCTTGATTCAAAGGCGATTGATTTGGCCACAAAACTTGATAAGATTCTGGTAGTGTGCAAATGGAATTTGCAAGCAACTCAGGATAAAGCGGAGAAGTTTGTTAATGAGCATTGCTAATTCCGAGAATATAAGGTGGGTGATCTTATCTTTATGTGAATGATCTTTCTGTCAAGTGAGTAGTGGAACACCTTAGTGCCTTTGCGGAATGGGAAGAGTGATAAATTTTTTCATCGGTATGCTAGTCTACATGAAGTGTTGGAGCGCATCGATAAGGTGGCTTATCAAGTGCGGCTGCTAGCTAAGGTGAAAGTTCATCCGGTATTTTATGTTAGCCAATTGAAAGGTGTACTATCTCAGAGTGATAGGCCCAATGCCTCTTTGATGTATATGGCTATGGAAGATGAATCAGGAGCTGGAGCAGGGTTCTTCAGAAAGGGTGATCACTAGTACAACTTGTCCTTGGGACAAGGACTTTGTTGAGGGGAAGAATTGTTAAGCACCAACTTTGACCACGTGGTCAATGTCAGTCAAAGGGAGGCTCAAGGGTTTATGAAGGCATGTTAGGGTAAAGAATTTAACCTACCCTAGGGCTCACAGTGGAGGGGCAGTGTAGAGGAGCTTTTGAAGTAGCTTGGGGGTGGTTAGGTGGTAAGGAACCTCAAGAAAAGGCATAGTTTAGTCTAGGAAAATTAGATTGTTGACTTTTTGTTCCATGTCATAACACAATTGTTGTTCATGATGTGAGGAATGTGATGGATGGGGACATAACATTAGAACTTGTGTCATGCTAAAAAATATTCTTATGCTCTTTTGACATTTATAGATAATAGCACAACATGCAATATAGAATTAATGGAGGATGAATAGTTTATGTTTGTTTTTGCTGGAGTCATAAATAGTATAAATGTGATGATCTTGGTGGACTTTGGCTTAGCAATTTCCTCTATTCAGTGTTTAATTGTTTGAAGTTTCATTATAGAAAGTCTCTTGTACTTGACCTTTATGACTTGTGTTTACTAATCATAAGTCATCAGTATAGATATTATGTATGGAAACACTGGTTGTCTATGTGTGGTGTGGGCATTTGGAGGAATCAAGAAGGATCTTTGATGCATTTCTGGCCAAGAACATTGCATCATGGATGGCGCTCGCGAGTGCATATGCCAAGAGTGGGCATCCGGGCGAGGCCAAGGCAGCGTTCGATCGAATGGCGGTGCGGGACATAGTTTCCTCCACTGGGATGGTCAAGGCACTGGGCGATTGCGGGCGGATTGGATCGAGCAAGGCGGTGTTTGATGCGATGCCCAAGAGGAACTGCAAGACGTGTTGTGGGGATTTGCTCGCGGCGGAGAGATTGGGCGAGCAAAAGAGGTGCTGGATTGGATGCCCAAGACGAATGTGGTAGCATGGACGATCCTTGTGCAGGGTTTCACACAGTGCGGGTGAGTGGGCGATGTGAAGGCCGCATTTGATTCCATGCCCGAGAAGAACAGCATCACTCGCTCAGTGATGTTCGTCATGTTTGTGGAGAATGGATTCATGGAGGAGGCGGAGGATGTCTTTCAGGAGATTGTCCACCGAAACGTGATCCTCTGGGGGGCGATATATGACCTGTTTAGTATTTGCACACATATCAATTTTGTTATATTTATATTCTTTATTTTCCACAATACCTATCTTTTATGGCTTCAGTTAAGTTATAGTCATTTACACCTTTGAGTGTTTCTTCAATTTAGGCACTATATTTTTTGGTTTGCTTAAGCAAACCAGCATAGAATATACCTGGGTATTCTTGAATATTCTATAATTTAATTATTGATATTTATTTAGAATAATTTTGTGTTTATAAATTAAAAACATTTTAATACTGGTCATCATGTTGTATAGTTGACTGACGGTTTCGGTAAAAAGAAGTTCTAATTTATTTTCAAACCTTTTAATTCTAAGAATTACCAGTTCAAATAAGTTGCACGGATCCTCGTCTTTATCATTTCCCAAGTGGCCACTAATCCTTTATTAACCTCTATTGTTCTCCACCAAAGTTTAATATTATCTGTCAAGTATAGTTTAGCATATGGGACCTTCTCCAAACTCAATAATAAAAACACTCAAAAATAATCCTCCATATCGTAAAATCAATCTTCTACCACCTTATAGTCATTCATGTTTGCAAGTGTGATTTTGTGGTGATGAAGCAGGAGCAACAGAAGATCCTCCAGACGAGCTAACTTCTCAAATTTAACCAGCTGCCACCCCCATGCAAGGGTACTTTCCACGAGCTCAAATGATAGAGGGCTAGCTCTTGATTTTTTTTGGTTGTTCTCTAGGCTCCAATCTATTAGGAGTGATGCAAAGAGACTGTTATTGATCAGGCCAGGGATTTCCAACCCAAAGCTATGTTTCTCATACCTGAAAACTGTATCCATGAAATATACATATCCTCTTGTAGTTTCTCTTCTAAATAGAAGACAAGTGCCTAAGGTTGTACATATCAAAGTACAAACCAAAGAAGCAGATCAATGGATCTCCCTCCGACGCATCAATCAGCAGTTGAACAAGGCGAGCAGCGCATACTTGATCCTCTTCCAGTCGATCCACTTTCCTGTAACCAATGGTGCTACCGTTGCTCACCAGGTACCAGCCCAGCTCGCTGTCCCATGCCTCGACGAGATATTCCATGACCCTTTGTCCCATGTTTACTGGCTCTTGGATCTCCAGTGCGTTGAACTTTGAGACCTTGCCAAGATCAAGCTCGATCCAGCCAGTCGACTCCCCTTGCATTGGAGCCAGAAAGTTTCCATATGCTCGTCAAGGATTTTCTTCGGCCCGAACGAAGAGCTGCGAATGCTGCTTGCTGTCACGGACAAGGGATTCCCTGCTAAGTTGACGCTGAAGATGGAATCTATGGCGGAGCTAAACCGCTCCAGCGTCTGGAAGTCGGATTCATTGATCAGTCCTGACGAGTTTGGAGGGACGTTCAGCAGGAGCAAGCAGTTCCTGGTGGATGATTTATAGAAAACGTCGAGCAGCTGCTCCAGGGATTTTGGAGCCTCGTTCCTGTGCCAAAACCAACCGGGCCTGATGGAGATATCGCACTCCGGAGGGAGCCAGTCGGTTCCAGCACTCTCTCCAGACATCAAGTACCTGTTGATGTTGCGAATTGGATCGAGTTTCACGAGAACGAAGGTTTCATGGAAGGATGGATTTTACGTACTGGCCATCGCTCCTGCCGATCGTAATGGAAGATCTGTTCGCCATCGCCCAGCATCGGAAAAGATGTTAGCACCGGGAATGAATCGTGTCAAACCAGAGCTCAAAATCGTAGCTCATGTTCACTGCAGTGGGTGATTTCGCACCATCCAGCCACACCTCGGAGATCGGCCCATATCTGCACGCCAAAACAAAATGCCGCGTCAAGGCATCTGCTGCTAGAGATGAAAACTACAAAAGCCCACAAGCTCGCGAGCTCCTAATGCTAAAACCGTTTGATGGGCTGGAGGAAATGCAAACGTATCACACAGTGATCATGCCACCAAGAAAAATGCGTGAAGAAGAAGCAAAGAATGTCTCACTCACCCTCTCGGAGCTGAGCCAAGTAGAACTCGTTGTAGAGAAGAGTGTCGCCATAGCAGCTCTCGTGCAAATCCCATGGCGAGAAGTAAAAGCCCACGTCCAATCCACGCTCCCTGGCGGCGGCCACGAACTCGGCCACCACATCCCCCTTCCCTCCTCGCCAAGAGCTGCTAGCCACGGAGAAATTGGTGTAGGCCGAGGGCCACAGGCAGAACCCGTCGTGGTGCTTGACCGTGAGGATCACGAGCTGCGCGCCCGCGGCTTGGGCCGCGTCCATCTACTGCGACGCATTCAATCGCTCCGGGTTGAAGATAGAGGGCGATTCGTGGCCGGATCCACGCTCCGAGTCCGTGAATGTGTTGACGCCGAAGTGGAAGAACATCGAGAGGCGGCGCGAGTGGAACTGGAGCTGGCGCCATAGGAGAGGGAGCGGTGGGGGCGAATTTAGGGCGACAGCTCTCAAGAACACTATCTCGAGGAGCAAGAAAGAGAGATGGAAATTCATTGCTATAGAGAATGGAGGAGAGAGCCAATCTTATAAGCCCAGTGGAGTAGAGGAATTGTCACCAGAGAGTAAAATCTTTGCTTCTTCCAGGGTGTCCTTGTTCTTGCAAGGCAAGATGGATTATCTTCTTCTTCTTAGCCCAAGCTAGATTGGAATGTTCTTTCTCCGTCCAGGATTCTCGGATTCTCGCAAGGAATACCTCGCGAATCGCGAATGTGTGTGAGATCCAGCAAAGTTTATGGCATTGCTCTTCCCCAATTCGTGATTTCCACAGACACCTCAGAGGATTGCTTGCTCTCCTGGGGAGCACTGCTCAGAACTGCCGGGATCTGTCACAGGGGAGGCAAATCCACGCCCGCATTGCGCAGAGCGAGCACCGCCGCAACGAATACCTCGCGAATCTGCTCGTCCTGATGTATGGCAAGTGTCGCAGCGTCGATGAACTGCATTTGAGGTGAAAAGGCTACTGATTGCCGGAAAGCAGAAAGAGGCTTTACGGGCTGCTCAAGACGGGCAACTTTGGGGATGTGCTCTTCTTATGGCCGAGAGAAGGTACCTTGTCTTGTAGCTTTGATGTATAGACCGTTAGTGATGGTCTTGTGGTTTTTAATAGGTCTACACCGACACTACAGCGGAGATGGCTCAACCAGGGTTTCAGCAGCAGTACAAAAGCTGTTTTGTCTCATGGTGCTACACGACGGGAACAAATATGTCCTTGGTTCTAGCTACATAATAGCGCTTCAACCTCAACCGGTTCCAGCATCTGCTGTAGATGGTGCAACACAGGTAAAATACTTTTATCAAGCTACTCTCTTGCTTAAGGAGTGCATGTTGACTTGCAGGACCCAGTAGAAGGAATGCTTGAAGAATGGCAGGAAAACCTGGCTATAATGGCAGCTAACCGAACTAATGGGGACGAGAGAGTGATTATGCATCTTGGTGATTGTCTCTGGAGACATCAAGATGAGGTATATACATGGTCACACTTTCATGTTTCTCATAGTTTTAACTTGCAGATATGTGGAGCCCATATTTGCTATCTTGTTGCAAATGCTAGTTTTGAGCCTTTCCCCTTCTGCCAGACTTTGTCTTATAGATGCCGACCATTGTAAGTATCCATGCACGTACGCTAGTCCAGAAACTATCCAGGTAAGCTGTGTTTGTCCTCAATAACAATTGTTAACCTTTTCTTCATCAGCAAATGGAAGTGTACGAATTTGCAAGAGTGACTGGCAATTCCCAGTTTATTTTACTTCCTTTTCAGCCATACAAGCTTATTTATGCGGCAATGCTTGCTGAAGCTGGAAAGATAAATGAAGCTTTAAGGTTGGTAGTGATTTTTAACTGTATCCTTAAGGTTTCTCTTCGAAGGTATTGCCAAGTGGTGTTGAAAACATTGAAAACAGTAAGCCATGCAGCTGATGTGTGCAAAGAAGCGGCTGTAGCCTTGGAAGAGCATCTTCATATCCACTCTGAGGTTTGTAATCGGACACTCGGCTTTTATACTCACTTTCCTGTTCCTGGGCATTCGCCAGTACCACAAGGTTCCTACCTTGTCCATGCAGGGCTACCACGAACCGATTGAACCAATCCATTCCAAAGATCACGTCAAATCCCGCCATGTCTAGCACAGTGAAATCCATGTTTACTTTCCATGTCCCTACTTCGACTCTCACTTGTCGAAGTACCTCATCAGTGCTTTGGTTACCTTGAACAAACTCTATAGTCCTTGGTTCGCCTAGCCGCTGCACCGTTAGTCCGGCTTGCCGGACTATGTCTACAGCCACAAAATTATCCGAAGCACCCGTGTCAATAAGGATCTTAACAAAGCTACCTCTGAGCTTCCTTCGAAGGGCTAGTAGATGTCGCGAACGACTCTCTACCAAAGTTGCTCGTGTAATGAGTAACTTTGAGTTAGGGATTAGATCACATACCTCAATTTGGACTTCACCCGACTTGATGACTATATTCTGGCCTCTGGCCTTCTTCGAGTAGGGACATTCCCTCGAAAAGTATCCCGCTTCACCGCAGTTGTAGCATATGTTGTTTCCCACGCTGCTATACGATTTGACCTTCTTATCCGTGGGTTTGTCTTTTTTCGCTTGACTCCCCCACGTACTCGCTTGCTGGGCACTGAATTTGCCTTTCCGGAACCCCGAAGACTCATTCTTAGAGAAACTCTTCTTGAATTTCCCTCTGCTATACGTTCCTCTTGGATTGGCCCCTTTGCTAAACATGGATCCCGACCCCGTCGTGTTCCCCTTTCATAGGTTATCATTGAAATGCACCTTGATGGCCGCATCCAACACTTCCTTGTAGTTGGTTTCAGCACATCACCTCACCGCGAGCCCAGGTTTGCAAACCTGATATGAAGGCATGGAACGCATCCATATCCCCCATGTCCGTGACAAGTATCGTCTTTTCCATGAACCCATTCACATATTCCTGGATGGTTCCAGTCTGCTTCAGCCTACTCAACTCATCTCTCAGATGTAGAGTGGCATTCGGAGGAATGTATGTTGCACGGATCCTCGCCTTCATCATGTCCCAAGTGGCCACTGGTCCTTCGTTGGCCTCCGTCGTTCTCCACCAAGACTTGGCATTATATTCCAAGTATGGTTTTGCACATGGGACCTTCTCCGAGCTCGGTAATCGCAACGCTCGGAAGTAGTCCTCTATATCGTAAAACCAATCCTCCACCACCTTATAGTCATTCACTCCCTTGAAGACCGGTGGGGGCTTTGGTTTGTACTTGGGAACTGCCTGAGGGACTGATTCTACTTCGGTCTGTTTGACCTTGTTTGGTTCTGCCTCAGTCCCTGCTGAAGGGTCTGCACCTTCTGTGCTGCCAGCATCCGCAGTCTTTCTCTTTTTCTTCTGCTTTTCATCACGCTTTAGCTTGCGTACGAGAGTCTCCAGCAGGGCATTGGTCTGTGCCAACTGTCCTTCTAACACATTCAATCGAGCCTTGGACGACCGAACCTCGCCACCAGACTCCTGTTTGGAAGTTTCCTCACTAGAGTCCTCCTCATGCAAGGATTCCTCACCCATAGCCTCTTGTTCGACTGGAGGCTCCAGCTCCGGCGGAAGTTCCGTCTCCGCCTGGGTTTGCTTACGCCCTGCCCTTGCCATCTCCCAGCAATCCGCCTCTATCTTTCGCTAGAACTGGGGAAAAGGCTCCGATACCAAATTGTAAGCCACAAATTTTTCCTTTCTAATTTGCCAACTTACCTCGTCTATCCGACCTCCACTGCCTTGGCTTGTGCTAAGTTCCCTTTCCAAGGTTCTCGCCTATTGTACCAGCTCCTACTTGGTCCTACTTGCTTTCAGCTACTCACTGCATGAGCAACAGAGTGTTAGCCATCCATCTACGGATTCCCAAATCTCTCCCAATCCCCCTCCCCGGGTTAGACTGGACTTAAGGTTCGGCTACACTCCCCACAAGCACAAGCAGCCAAGCACACTAAGCCTCTAAGTTCCTAACACCCCTTGGTACAACAAGACTTGATCATGGGACCCTCTAAATCCCAAGCCTTGGGTGCAGCACTTGCTTCGGGACATCGGGGCGAAACACCGTGGCCTAACGGCCCGGTATGGGTACCTCTACCCCCCCACTTCCATCCTGAAGGGAAGGCCCAAGCCCCTAGGAAGGGCGAGGACCAATGAGCCGCAAGGTACTCAAGTGGGGCACCACTCCACATGAGCCGGGAGCACCGCAGTCGGTTTCCCTTTCGGGAGTGGGAGCTGCTCTTGAACACTTCCCTGGGTGGCCCCTCCGGCACCACCCAAGCCCATGCTCACTCCCACCCAAGGCCCCTCGGTCCCAGTCCCAACCTCAAGTCAGTTTGGGAGCCCCACTGGAGAGTCCCTTCTAAACTGGTTCCTGGACCTCACTATCCCTACTATACTTTTGGAACCCCCTTGTAAGGAACCAACTCGCCGAGGTGTCGTACGCTAAAGGAACCCCGAAAGCATGACCAAAATGACAAAGAGTTCATCGGATGGGACCAAGTCAAAGATGTTCGAGTCCAAGACCGACTCTAGGACCGAGTTCGAGAT